>NC_090936.1:226840400-227143431 GCF_040938575.1 Ambystoma mexicanum
ACGGCCCATGCTGCAGCCTCCAAAAAGAGGGAGTCAACAGCACCCTCTGCGCTAGGCCCCATCAGCACGGGTCCAAGTACAGCCGCACATGCGGCATACGCCAGGCACCAGCACTGCCCACTTTGACCCAAAAAACTGGCCCACACTAACATTTTGCATTTTTTGGTACAGGCACCCAGGGTGCTCAGCAGCACTCATACAGTGCCTCAAAATGAACTTCATAAACTCCGTAGCACACAGGTAGTACTAGCACGCAGTAGAATCCCTCCTTTTCTTCATAGGTGCAACGAGCTAAAAACATTTTTTATCATTGCAGTGGAATATATCCTCTCATTCTCTGGGCTACCCAAATCTCAGAGCTATTCGTGCCCCGCTAGCAATTGCAGGAACGTCTTCCTCCTGTTTTCTGGGGTGTACCAACCTCAGCACGCCCCACCTAGTTGCTCGAGATGGCGTCACAAAAGCCACCTGACAGACAGAATAGCTGCACATGCTTTGTTGTATTCTAATATTTAGTGTGGGATTCCCAGGGAACTGAAGGCCGAAGTCACGTGGCAGCTCCTCCAATGGAGAATAAGACGGCAAGGCTGGCGGCATGCCTAGACAGGGCCAATGCACGAGTGAAGCATGACAAGTAGATGGAATGAGGGCCCGCCCTTTACAGCATGCATAACAAAGACAAGCCCAGTACAGCTGATTGCTTGTGTGTGTGAGAGAGAAAAGAGAGAGCGACAGAGACAGAGAGAGAGAGAGAGAGAGAGCGAGAGGGTGTGTGTGTGTGTTAGGGTGAGAGAAAGTGTGTGTGTGTGAGAGAGAGAGAAAGAGGACGTATGTGCGTTGGGGGAGAGAGAGGAAGTGTGCGAGTTAGTGAGTGAGAGAGAGACGAAGTTTGTATGTGTGAGTGCGCGCATGGTTCATTTAGGGTGAGAGAGAGGAAGTGTGTGTCTGAGTGAATGAGTGAAAGAAGGAGAGAGAGAGAGAGAGAGAGAGGGCGTGTGTGTTGTTGTGGCCTCTAAGGACGACAGGACGCCTGGGTGATTGTAACTGACTTTATTGTTTAACAGAACGAGTGGCTGCAATAGTCCATGTGCGGGACAGGGGCAGGTACTCACAGTCTCAGCTGGGCCTTCCAGGTAACTTCACTGGAGGCAGGGTGTGCACTTGGAATGCACGCTGTAAACTTCCAGGGCCCCCATAAGGCCTCCTGTGGCATTGGACTTATGCCCTAGAAGTAGAGTGGCACTGGCTCGTGGGGCTTCAGTTAAGTTGGCTCCTCATCAGGAGCAGCGCTCTCCAGACAGACTTGTCTGGTGCTCCACCAGCCTTACACTGGCGCCAAAGTCCCGCTCGCGGCACGCGTGTCCGTGAGATCCCGTTGTGTCGAGATCTTGCGAGACCGCTCTCCCGCGATCAAGTGATATACCCACACACCTCCTTTGCTGGGAAAAGGATAGAAGGTCATTCCATGACGAAGTCTGCAAACTTGCTGGGTTTCCTTTTCTCTCTCTGTGGTCTGCCTTGATCTAGAAGCGGAGCAGGGTTGCGGGAGTACTCTTGGGGAGGTGCGGGTGATTCAGATCCTCCTTGTTTTGTTTTCCGCTGCAACTCGCTGAGTGGAGCTGGGAGTTGCTGCTTGAGAACTCACTGCCGTAGGGTGACTCCGAGGCATCTCTTTCTGACTGGCAAGGGTTTTCGGGTGGCTCTAGTAGGTCTTGATCTTCTCCGGTTTCCCAGTGTGGCTGTTCAATGGATTCTTTCCTGCGGTACATGGCCACCTTTTCTAGATTCCATTTCCTTCCGTCGCTGGTGCAGATGTGGTTTGACCCTTTGGCAGCGACTTCTATGGGACTGCTGTATCTGGAGCCTGTCACAGTGTCCTTGTGGGGAAGGCGTATCTTGACCAGGTCGTCTCTGTTAACTGATGTGCGGCGAGCAGCCCGCCGCGTGTCTCCTTGAGCCTTCATGGCTTCTTTGCTCCGCTGCATGCGAAAGACTACGTCTTCCATGTCCACATCTTCGTCAGCCCTCACTTGCTGGAGCCACGGTGGTACCAGTGTGGATGCTCCCCTTCTCCCCCTTAGCAGATGGAATGGTGACTCGCCGGTGACAGCGTTGGGAGTGATGCGGTGGGCTGCAACGGCCTCTTTGACCATCTTGTATGGGTTTAGGCCCGAGGCATGCGCTAGTTACAGCGCCCCTTTGATGAAGCGGTTCGCCCGCTCGACCAGGCCATTGGCCTGAGGATGGTAGAGACTTGCTCTTCGCTGTTGAATGTTGTTCAGTTTGAGGAATTTCTCCATTTCTCGAGAGGTCAACTGGACCCCATTGTCTGTCACAATTTCCTCCGGGAGGCCCTCGCGCTGGAATATGGCGGTGAGTGCTTCAATGACTGTTTTTGTGGTGATATCCAAAGTAAAGTTAACTTCGACCCATTTTGAGAAATAGTCAACCGTGACTATCCCGTATTTATGTTCTGGGGGCATGCTGTCCAGCAGCCCGCTGAAGTCCAATCCTAGTTTGCGCCACACCCCTTTGGGGATTTCGGTGGGCAACATGGGGGCTTGTCTCACGGACAGGCGCCTGTCGCTGTTCGTGCACTCGTGGCACCTTTCAACCATTTGTCGTATGTCCTGATCCATGCCTGGCCAGCAGTAGGCGTTGCGTATCCTGTGCCTGGTCATGTCTCACCCCAGATGGCCTGAGTGCACCCTGCACAGTATTACTTTGCAAATTCCACTGGGCTGGATCACTTGGTCGCCTCTCAAAATGAGACCGTTCATGGCAGTGATTTCGTCGTTCACCTTCCAGTAAGGACGTAGGCCTTCGGGAATCGCCCTTTCATCAGGCCACCCTCCGCAGACCCAGGCTGCTACGCGCCGTAGGGCATCGTCCCGATCGAATTCCTTCTGCCAGTGATGCTCACACAGGTCCATGTACTTGCCGTTCCTCAAGTCGCCTATGGAGGCTGTGACACATTCGTCTTCTAAGAATGTGGTCCCAGGGACGTTTTGGTTCAGGAGCCTGGACATGCAGTCCGCTTGTGCGTTTTTCCAGTCAGCAATGTGGGCTATTTCGTATGTGTACTCTTGAAGTTTTGCGGCGATCCTGGCCAGTCTCGGGGTGGCAGTCTTGGTGCCGCCTGGGCTCAACATGTGAATGAGGGGTTTGTGGTCAGTGACCAGCCTAGATTTCGTGCCCCAAACTTAAGATCTGAAGTAGTCGACGGCCCAGGCACAAGCCAACATTTCTTTCTCTACGGTGGAGTAATTCTTCTCCGCTAACGATAGTGCTTTAGATGAAAATGCCACGATATTTTCAGTGTCGCCCTTCTTCTGGGTCAGGGTGGCCCCCAGTCCATATGCGCTGGCATCCGTAGTGATGCAGGTGTCCCATTTGGGGTTGAAGGGTTTTAGGCATGGTGCGTGCAGAATCCTACATTTGATTTCTGTGAAGGCTCCGTCTTGCTCTGGGCCCCAGGAGTAGGTTGCCCCTTTCTTCAGAAGATCCCTCATGGGGGACGTGGTTTCAGAGAACCTTGGGACAAACTTTGTGTAGTATTCCGCTTGGCCCAGGAACGAGCAGAGTTCTTCTCTGGACCTCGGGCGGGGGAATCTGCTATGGCCTCCATCAGGTTCTTCTTGGGGCCCACCCCTTCACTTGAGATGCAGTACCCAAGGTATTCTACCTTTCTCACTCGGAAAACACATTTCTCGTGGCGAAGATGAACGCCTGCCTCTTGAAGCTTGCTCAGGACTGCCCTGAGTGCTTTGTCATGAGTCTCGTTGTCCTTGGCATACACGAGGATGTCATCCTGAAAGAATGAGACGTTTGTGAGCCCTTTGAGTAGGGAATTCATCATTCTCTGGAATGCTGACGCTGCCGAGGACAGCCCAAACGGCATGCGGGTGTATTGAAAGGTGCCAAAGGGAGTGATAAATGCCATAAGGGGGCGCAAAGACTTGTCTGATGGAATCTGGTGATAGGCGTCACGCATGTCGAGCTTCGAGAAGATTGCCGCCTCCTTCATCATTAGGACAATTTCGCTGATACTGGGGAGTGGAAAGCTATCTGTAACAACCTCTAGATTCAGACTTCTCAGGTCGATGCATATTCTGAGGTTGTTGCTGGATTTCTTCCTGACTAGAACCACCGGACTCAGCCACTCTGAGGATTCCACTGTCTCAATGGTCCCTTCTTCGACCATCTTCCGGAGATGGGCCTCTAACGCAGGTCTCGCCGTGGCAGGCACCGGTCTAACTTTGTGTTTCACATGCACCGCATTGGGTTTCAAATGAATCTTGTGGACAAAGTCTCTCACTTTCCCCGGTTTCTCGGAAAACAGGCTTGGGAACATCTCCTTGAAATTTAGCGCTGCTCCCGAGGAGACCATGAGTACCTGTTCCGGAGTGCTGGGGTCTAGTTTAATGCTGAGTCTGTGTTGATCATCCCAACCGAGCACTGCTGGACCTTTGTTTGAGAAGTACACTTTGGTGTTGGTAGACCTCCCTTTGAATTCAATTTGGGCTCTGATGTAACCTAGTAGGTCGATGGTTGCACCTCCGAAGACCGTCGGTTTTTGCCTGGTCGATCTGATCTCCACTTTAGCTTGCCCAATCATCTCCTTGTATGTGTCTATGGGAAGGATTGTGAGGTCTGATCCTGAGTCTGCCATGACACGTGTTTCCATACCGTCCACTTTAATGGTGCAGTGGGGCTTTTCTTTCCTGGCGTGGAGAGCATTGACCATGACGACCATGGGTCTGTCCTGTGGCTCGTCCTCGTCGCTTGAAGCGCGGTCGCCATCGACGTGGGAGACGGTTTTTTCCCGCCACGTGCATGCAGGGGCCACGAGACCAATGCGTCCACACTTGGAACATTCCTTGTTTCTGGCAGGGCAGTCGCGATCATTCGCCATGTGTTTGGTGCTGGCACATATGTAGCATTTCGGAACATCCGTTTGCCTGGGGCCTTTTTCTCTGGGGCTGTCACGGGACTGCTTGTCTCTGCGCCCTCTCCATTGCAGCGCCGTAAACTTGGGTACGGGTAGATGACTTCCCGCCTCTTTGCGCCTGCTGGAGGTTTCTTCTTCCGCCCTGGCGATTTGGATGGCCTTGTCAAGGGTCACTTCCTTTTCTTGTATGAACTTGTCCTGTACTTTCCTGGAGTTGGTGTGAACGACCAGCATGTCCCAAATGACCTGTTCTGTGTTTTCGCCGAAGGCGCATAAGGATGCCAGCTCCCTCATCCTGGTGATGTAGTCGTCCACAGGTTCACTCCCTTCCTGTTTACGGGTGTAGAACCTCAGCCTGTGTAAAACAAAGTTCTCCTTATTGGTGAACCGCTTTACAATGCGACGGATTGCCTCTTTGTAGACGTTGTCGTCGTCATCATCCACTGGTATGGCTGTCAAACTGGGAAAAATGCGCTGTCCTTCAACCCCCATTGCGTTCAGCAGTATCGCCTTCTTCCTGGCGGGGGCATATCCTGTGCCGCCTACGGCCTCCAGGTACGTGGAGAAGAGTGGCTCCCACTGCATCCACGGAATGCCGGGGTCCCAGGTGAGGGGAGAAACGCAGGGGGCAGTGTGGTGCCTTGCATGGTGGGTCCGTGGGTATTCAGATATCCTCGTCGCCAGTTATGTTGTGGCCTCTAAGGACGACAGGACGCCTGGGTGATTATAACTGCCTTTATTGCTTAACAGAACGAGTGGCTGCAACAGTCCATGTGCTGGACAGGGGCAGGTACTCACAGTCTCAGCTGGGCCTTCCAGTAAAATTCACTGGAGGCAGGGTGTGCACTTGGACTGCACGCTGTAATCTTCCCAGGCCCCCATGAGGCCTCCTGTGGCACTGGAATTATGCCCTGGAAGTAGGGTAGCACTGGCT
The DNA here is from genome assembly GCF_040938575.1 of Ambystoma mexicanum. Classification (NCBI taxonomy): domain Eukaryota; kingdom Metazoa; phylum Chordata; class Amphibia; order Caudata; family Ambystomatidae; genus Ambystoma; species Ambystoma mexicanum. Next base: position 226,846,286 of record NC_090936.1, read on the forward strand.
CGTGGGGCTTCAGTTAAGTTGGCTCCTCATCAGTAGCAGCGCTCTCCAGACAGACTTGTCTGGCGCTCTGCCAGCCTTATATGAACCAAATAGAGATGTTGAGCCATTTAACGACGTGTGGACCTGACTCTTTAAACAAAAAATGCTGGACAATCCTTTAACAAAAAGCCGATCACGTCTTCTTGTCACCTTTCTTAGTCCTCCCCAGGTCTCTATCTTTTAGTACTTTGAACAAATAGGTACTAAGTGTCAAAAAAACTTTGACAAAATTAAACCCGACTGCAGTGATGAATAATTTTATTACATTTACTTCACACAATGTATAAAACATGTAAAAATTGAAAAAAAATGTTTTTCTAAAATCTTATACAAATCTAAAATACAATTACAAAATCATACAATGCGGTACAAAACCTGGTGCGTTTCAATTATGTAACCTCCTGCCTATACAGAACTAGATGGTGTATAGTGCTTCACAAAAACAATACCTTTCCTAAAGAAAGCACAATGGTCAGTAGCCCATAGGTTCCCTTTTAAATGCTGGATACCTTATGTTTACAGCTCTGTATACTGATACCCTTCCTAATGCTACTCAAGGGTTCCACCACAACTGAATTTTTAATGTTGTTTGCGTATTGTCATAAACTCACAATACTACTCAATTGCCCAACATGTTTCGTCCAACAATTCAGTTCTATATAGTGTTCAAGAACTTCATCAGGGGGACCATCTGTACCCTTTAGCTCTCTTAATGTCTATAAGGTTATTATATTACTTTTCAACATTTCACCATCCGTGACACTTAAAGAAATTTCCAAAATCAGAATATAATTTAAACACAATTCTTGACCTGGGGGAAAGAAAGTAGGGGAGAAATGACAAGAAACAACAGTCATTAGTATTTCAGTAGCTGTTGTATTTCTTAGTAGATATCTCAGTTTATCTAACTAAGGCTTACCGTGTCGTTCAAAAAGTATCGATTAGTCACGGTACCATAGGGGAGGGTCACTACTTGTATGTCGGACCACTCAAATCCTAGAGAGACACAAGCAAAAAAGCACTGTCTTGTAGTCAATGGTCTTCATCGAAAACTACTTGCAGTCATTTCTCCAGCATGTTGTACTAGCTATTCATAATGTCTTTTAACCAACATTACCATTCAAAAAAACCTTAGGTTTATTCTTCGTACTTGGACTGCAACTCAAAGTTGCGTACTGTATTAGTACCATTAGTTGATGGAACCACCTCTACGTGGCTAATAGGTCACCATCTTCCACCTTATATACCGAGTGTATCATACCTCCTGCGTGCCGATTAGTCTGATATTTAAAAACATTTTTTAGATGTAAAAAAAGTTTTGTGTACCAGCTCGGGGCACGCTCACATACCTAATGCCCACGGGACTTCCGCTTCGCGTTGGTAGGCCTTACTGCGTACGTTCGCAGCTCATTTATACTTCTAATATTGCCCCCACCTCAGGCCGCAATGCGTCCTTATTCACGGCAAAAATATTGCCGAGTTGATTGTCTGTTCTAAACAAATATAAAAAAACTTATCTCTTTCTTAAAAATCGTCGCCCACATCATGGTGCGATTCCACCCTTAGATCACAAAAGAGCTTACCTCTTCCACAGGCTGCTAGGACCTCGTCTGTCACCTCTTTTCGCCATGTACTGCGCTACCGATATTCTAACATGGAAGATTATATCCGGGTGTCTGGCAACACGTACGTTCGATTCTGATCGCGTCACACGTAATGCGTCTGCTTTACCTGGATGGTCACATGATTAACTATGAACGCCTCGCTCTACTCGCTTAACGCTTTGTAGCCTGGGGGACACTGAATTGTGTCCGGGTTTTTAGTACTGTGGCCGTTCTATTTGTGTCACACGATGCAAACGAAACGTCCGCACCTCACAGATGCCCACTTGACCAACCATGCCCGAGTGGCTCCAAAAAGTCAACTCGTCTGCGACCGTGCAAAGGACACCAAGTCCACATCAAACCCTTTATCCTAGCAATGCGCGACACATCGCATCTCAGAGTGCTGCCCAGTCCTGCATGGAATATAATGTACCAGGTACGATTACTAATACCTACCGCCTGTGTTGTTTTATTCTTACCCGTCACAATAATTATAGTTTTTAACAACACCTTACAGGTTACTTTATTGTGCCATAGTAAAATAAGTGTGCAGTGGACTACTATAGGAATAGTTTTTATAGCAGTCCAATATGACTCTACTTTATCCCTGGTCTGTAAATAGCTCTACCCTGCAATTGGATCTTTCGGAATTACATTTTCCAGTCGCTGAATTCGTTGAGCCCATTTTTCGCTGAATCGGCCAGCCTTACACTGGCGCCAAAGTCCCGCTCGCGGAGCGCGGGTCCACGAGATCCCATTGTGCCGAGATCTCACGAGACCGCGCTCCCACGATCACGTGCTATCCCCACATGTGTGTTTGTGTGCCCACATGTTTGTGTAAGAGTGAGAGAGAGGAAGTGTGTGAGTGAGAGAGAGAGGAAGTGTGTGTGAGTGAGAGAGAGAGAGGTGTGTGAGTGTGTGTGTGTGTGTGGGTGTGTGTGTGTGTGTGTGATGGTGAAAATAGGAAAACTATATTTAGCATTTGAAATAAACTTCCATTAACAGTCCCCAATTGCAATTCAATAAGTAACAGATATGCAAGTTTTTGTTGCTGCCTGGGATTGGGGCTGTGGCAGGCATGCAAGTTTGCCTGACCCAGAGCACCGTGCTGCAGTCAGTAGATTACGAACAGCTACTAATTCCGACTGTCTCTGAAGCCGGGGAAAGGAATAGTACTGTAGAATCAACCCCTCTCATTGCAGATTTACCCCAGCAAATGCCCTCCCGAGATCCCGTAGACTCCACGCGCTCAGTGCACTGGAAACACCTGCAGCTCATCACCCCGAGGCACGTCCATTTTGAATGCCAGTTAGATACATTGAAACAGGACTCGCACTTTTTAAAACCATAATTTACTGCTGTACATTTCCAGGGGTCTGACCTATTTCACAAACAATAAGAACATGTAAGACATCATAAGTGCAGTACCTTGATTTCTTTTCCCAACTGGGGCAAGGAAGACATTGGATTGTAGTTTAAGGGAGTGTTTTCCAATATATTACTCATTGAAACAAGTTGGCACAGCAAAAGGCGCTGCCTACTTTCTCTTTTGTAATGATAAATGGATCATACCAACGCCAACTACTACTCAGTGAAGCAATAAAGCGACATTTTAAAGGGGAAATAAATTGGTGGAAGCATTTGTTAAAAAAGCGTATAGGGAGGTTTAACAGCATCCAGAAGTATGTTAGATATTCCAGTGAATGCTGGCCGAACAAGAGTAGGGCAAGTTAGAGGCACACAAGCTTTTTACATGTAGTTTGGATGTCTTGTGTACCTCTGTAAAGCGCTCCGTTATGCATCTGTACTGTTGTATATCTCTATAAAGCGCTTCGTTATGCATCTTTACCCTTGTATACCTCTGTAAAGTGCTCCCTTATACATCTGTAATGTTGTATACCTCTGTAAAGCGCTCCGTTATGCATCTGTACTGTTGTATACCTCTGTAAAGCACTCCGTTATGCATCTGTACACTTGTATACCTCTGTAAAGCGCTCCGTTATGCATCTGTACTGTTGTATACCTATGTAAAGCGCTCCGTTATGCAGCTGTACTGTTGTATACCTCTGTAAAGCGCTCCGTTATGCATCTGTACTGTTGTATACCTTTGTAAAGTGCTCTGTTGCTTCTCAAAGCCCGGTCCATGCTCAATAAATACAATAATAATAATAATAATAATAATAATAATAATAATAATAATTAATGTTGTCAATAGGTGAACGGCAACTAAACTCGCCTACCAGATGCTTCACTCGCCTCCTCAGGACTCCTGTTGGTGATGCCAGCGATGCCAGGGAGATATAAAGCTGCATTAAACAGCAGTGCTCATAAGTCAAGATCTCCCCCCACCAACCCTGCAGCCATGGATATCCGCCACGGTGTGCACCAGACCATCCTCCATGATGCACACTCAGTGTGAGTCCAAGGATGGCATCAGGGGAAGGTGGGTGTAGGGTCAAGTGCTCTGCTTAGCGCGGCTCGGCACCAAAGCACTCCTAGCTAGCGGCAGAACTCATGCGTCACATCTTTCCATTCAGTAAGCACTACAACTAATCTTGCACACTATCCTGAGTACCTGCAGTCACACTGAAATCTTGTCAGGAGACAGGAAAGCAACATGGGCATTCTCTCTACTGTCACCAGTGAAAACCACACAGAAGCCCTCACACATGAGTGAGGTGTAAACACTGTTTTCAGTGTGGAATGAGGTTTTGTTGGAGGACTCTTTTTATGGTGCTTTGCATTGCACATGCTATATATCATTTATAGATACTTAGAGGGAGACATATGAAATCAATTGATGCTTAATGGTACAGATGGCCTCTGAAACTCCAGAGGGGAGAATTCTAGACAAAACCAAGCAAGGTAGGAAGTCTGAATAAGGTCCAGAGTCCGTCCCTAGTCTAATATCAAACAACGCTCCAGGCATCCACGCAGGAGAGCAGTTATCAGGTCACCCAGAGCCTCACAATTTGAGGTGCCCTTCCATATTTCTTTGAAAGAGATGGCACTCTTTTCTTGGCTAGGTCTTTGTCTTGGCTGTTTCCATGTCTCCGCAGCTGTCCTGATGCTTGGTGTAGTCCTGGTCAATAACTTGGACTTGAAAGGATGAGTCGATGGCCTCCCAAAAAGCTACCTTGGGAAGACCTGGTGGCACCCCTCTTAACCTTGGTAGGTTTCCCCCCCCCCTACAAGTTACTTGAGGATAAGAGTTGTGATCCCTTCCTAGGTTTCAAGAATGTGCTAGTCTTTAGGTGATCTGGCGGCCCCACTACTCCCAACAAACTCTGGATACTCTGCAAGCTTTCTTTACTTGGGCTGGTGTCTTGTAGGCTTGCGTCTCCCACGAGGGTGTGGACTATGTCCCCCGGTAGCTGTGCTCTTTAGGGATCTTGGGAAAGGTTTCTCACGAGTCTCTGAGCCCAGGACCTTTCACAAAGCCTGTCCTCTCATGAGCCTTGGATCCACTGGCCTATCCTGCTCCCCTTCATATTCCCTATCACTGGCTGGCCCTCTTGGTGTGGCTAAGAGAGGCACCACTCTACAGGGGTGTCTCCTTGTTGTCTCAAATGTGAACACTGGTCCTCTTCGCTTGGCAAATGCAAGTTCTCAAGTAATCTTGCAGGCCTAACTTACCTCTAACTCTCTTTGCTCTGGAGCACCCGTTGATGGTATGATTTACGAACCGATGGCTGGGATTTCTCGGTTAATGTTCCTATTTGTTATGTGGTTCTAAATTGGCCTTGGTTAAATGGTTTGTATAATATTGATGATTCGCCTGTGCAGTGGCCCCTCTGACACAGTTATAAAAACTCTCGATATGTTGGAATCACTCATGACGCCATGTGCAGATGGAACCCCAGCCCCTCTCTTCTCTTGAGAGGGTCTTTGTATTGCGCATAGTGCGATGCCTGCGTCTCCAGTGACTGCAAATGGAATTTTTTCTAGCTATGTTCCAGAGTCCATGACAGAGCTTGCGCACCTGGTGTATGGTGACTAGGTGGGCACCAGATGTGTGCATGGAGCTAAAACCAAGATCTGCAGAAAATGAAATGTCACACCCTCAAAGAGCAGATGTCATGCACTTATTCTTGGATCTATTATTTTGTGGTTACCTCCCCGGGCAATGGATCCTGGCCTAGTATTACAAAGGCGGGATTTAGTAATTCCTTGCATGACAAATGCACCCCACCTGACTATCATGGGTCATTTTATGATGACACACTCTTTCTGTACCCCTGTTCTCAGCAATGGTGAGCTCTAGGGTTTCATTGTTAAACTTCCACCGGGGGTTCCATCATGGGGCGGGTGTCTTCTCATGGCCACTGGGGTTCCCCATCCCGCCTCTTCATGTAATGGACAGGTGATCGTGTCCTAGTACATCCATTATGCTCCACAGGGATTCCTTAGGATCTCTTTTTACTGCAGGCAAGTATTGGTTGATGGGAGCATTTGATTGATTGTGAATCTGAGTCACATCAGTGGAACATTTATAATATGGATTATTTTAGACCAAATATGCAATGTGCTCTGTGTACATATTTAAATAGTAAAATATTAAAACACTTTGAGTATATGAAATCAACCTTTCAAGATGTGCCGACATAGTTCCTTTTTCAAGATCCCTCACAAATTATGGCAGGCCTTAAATTTCGTTATGGACTGAGCTGTTCTTCATGCCTGAATGGGCAATATCTTGTTTGCAGAGCCACTGGAAGAAATATAAAGACTGCAGTGTGGTTCAAGTGACAAATATAGTATACATGGACCGTTTGAGGATCTTCACGCTGAATAAGTGACCCACACCTAGAACATCCATGAGGTCCCGGAGGTTATGGAAGATCTGGTGTCACTTAACACCACACTCTCAGTGCCAAGTTCCAGACCATCTCCTGCAGGTCCATACCGAAATTGGGATGGGAGATCGAGATCCGGGGGGCACATGATGCAGGCCATGGGCCAGTGGGCTTCCCTGGTATCATTTCACAAGTGGTGTGGCTGGAGAGGGTCACACCTCTCTGCTGTGCATTTGTCCATTGTTAGTGGCAAGTCTTTTCAGTGGTGCTTGTTTTTTGGGCTTATGTGTAAGATGTTGCCCCCTCTTGCCAGTCCTGGTGTCCAGAGCCATTGAGGTACTGGTGTCCCAATCTGAGCAGGGCTGGAGGGATCCGGGCTCATAGGGTATGTGGGGGCTGGCAGATTGGGATCCGAGGGCGCTGGGAAGCAGGCTGTGGGTCTGTCGGCTCCCTGGGTATCATTTACTCAATGGGTGTGGCTGGGCATTGGCCCAGGCAAAGGGACAGATATGCAGTTGTGGGCTATTTCGGTTCTTGTCGCAATAGAAGTGTGCACCCTGGCGGCAGTCCTGGTGGCCGGAGCCTTTTGTGTGTGATCCCACCTCGAGTGGGAGGTGGGAAGTTAGAGTCTGTGGGGGCTGGGAGATAGGATCCGGGGGCACGGGATGCAGGCAGAGAGTTTGTGTGCTCCCCGGTTATCATTTCTCAAGACGTTGGGTGGGTGAAGGGTTTTCACCCGTCCGTTGGAAAGTGCTCATACTGGAGACCAGTGTGTCAGTGTTGGTTAACCTGGTTATTTCCCAAGGGGTGTGGCTGGATGGGGCCACACCATCCTGCTGGGCGTTGACCCGGTGTAATTGGCAGGTTTCAGTTGTGGTTTCTTGGGGACTCGTGTGATAGATGCTTGCCCCCCCGGCGGCAGTCCTTGTGTCCAGAGCGATTTGTGTGGGTGCTCCCTCATCGAGCAGGACTGGAGGCTAGGGGGAGCTCCGGCAGGTAGGGTCTGTAGAGGTTGGCGTTGGATGGCATGGGTTGGGTACATGAGTCTTGCTAGCACTGCCCAGAGGTTTACTTCAGCGAGTGAGGGGGCTCACAGGGTGTTGCCTAGTACACTACTGAGAGGTTTGAGGCTGGTGAGGCTGACTTTGTGCAGTGAAATGGGTTTCTGGGACGTACCAGTGATTGGCATGGGTCGAGCAAGTAGGTCTGGCTAGGCTACCTGGAAAGTCGCAACTGTCTGTGCATGGTGTTTGCACGGTCTAGATGTGTTACCCTGTCTTCTTTTGCATCTCTAGATGGCACTCAATGACGGGCGGGGACTCTGGGCAGCATGTTTGGTGGACTGGCCATAAGTACAGGTAAGGCTACTGCTTCTGGTAATGGTAACGTCTGCGGGCCACACAGGGGTGAAGAGGCTTATAGTGGTCAGCCCAATCTGGAGGAATAATCCAAGGATTCTGGGGTGGCTCTCGTCCTGGTCTCCTGAAAAATGTGGTGCCAGTTGTTTTTTATACGTAGGTACGATTGAAGGGCCTCCTAACAAGGGAGAGAGGAAATGGTTTGTATGGTGGTTTCAGGGCGCAATGGGAAGGTGGTAATGGAGTCAGGCCGTAGATGGTTTCAAAGCCAAACATAGGTATGGTTTCAGGAAAGTGGGGCGTGCCTCTGACCGGTAGGCAGGTGGTCCTGTCGTGGTAAGTTGGAGCACATTCCATTGAATTGAGCTAGGGGTTCAATCATCTGGGTCACTGGAAGGGAGAGTTACTGCAGATTTAGCTTATGGTCCTAGGTTCGGCACGGAACAGTGAGATGTCATGCCAGGGGCTCATAAGGCGGTCCTCACCATTCCAGGGGAGCAGGTCTGGTCGGTTTAGGGGTCACATATTTCCTTTAGTCACGTCATGGAGAATGGGTTGCCACTGTTAGTCCCCCATGCTCTAGTACGTAAAATGACATAATTGATGTTATAACTATGATGTAATGATGATGGTTCCTAGTCACTTTTTCGACAGTCATATTGTCGAAATACAAAAGTTTCAACACAAAATCGTTGAATTTTTTTTCTGAATGTTTTAAAAAAAAACATTTTTTTTGGGGAGTACCCCACCAAACGCCTGTTTTTTTAAAAAAAAAACACAATTTACACTACGAAACAAAAAAAACATTGACCTTAAAAAAAATGCGTTCGACATTTTTTTTTCCGACGATTTTGTTTCGACATAATTGTATTTCGAAAATATGTTTTTTCGAAAAATTGACTGGATACCAATGATGACATAACAATCTTTGGTAATGTGATTCACGTATGGCGTTGTTGCATTTCTTGATGATGTAAGAAATGTAATAAATGCAACCGTTTTGCCTTTCAAAGAAAATTTGGGTCTGGTTGTTTCAAGTGTCCCTCACAGGCCGTTTCAAGTGTCCCTCACAGACCTTTTCAAGTGTCCCTCACGGGCCTTGCCGTATACGCTGCCCACAGGAGAAGCTCTGGCATTTAGCAGGGTGACGTATTGGGAGGCGTGGTGGCAGGCCAGGAAGGAAGGGTCACCAGAAAAGGGACGTGGACCACCCTGGTGCCGGGCAGCATGTGACATCACTGGCATGCATCACTGCTCGGCCTCGAAAGTGGGAGCCAAACGGTCCCGGGCAGGTATAAAGAGGGGGGTACAAGGTGCTCTGCCTCTCCTTTGCCCCGCCCGGGACCGGTGAGACGGACAGGCATCATTCATTCATTTTCCCACCCCCCTACCCTATAAGATCAGGGGTTGTCAGTGTGTTGCTGTAGGTTGTGGCACACTGCATTCAATTGAGCTAGGGGCTCAACCATTTGGGTCACTGGAAGGGAGAGTTACTGGTTATTTAGCTTATATTCCTAGGTTTGGCACCTAACATTGACGTGTCATGCGAGGGGCTCATAGGGCGGTCCTCACCAGTCCGGGGGAGCGGGTCTGGTCGGTTTAGGGGTCACATATTTCCCTCAGACCCGTCTCACAGGTCACCAAATGATAACATCAGCACTCATGGGCATGCCAAATCAATCTCACCATATAAGGCTTCCAACAACATACAAGAAAAAAGGAGCCAAAGCACACAGCACATACAGAAACCCCATCACCAGCTTTGCAGTTTGTCCAATAAATCATCCTTACGTCCTTTACATTATCAGCGTGCCAGGCAGCTAACTCTTCGCTGTAAGATAAACCTTTGATGAATGCAATTGCACATGCCCAAATAGTAATGCCCCCAACTCCAAGCATGAGCACTTCATTTTAAGATGTGCCCTAGATAATAACCATGTGGTTTTGGTTTTGCCCCATTTTGGTGGTGCAAGCCATCATATGTGACCAACCATTGCTACTGAGAGTGAGAGCAAGAATAGGGCTGGAAGGAGGGTGGAAAGTTGGATGATGGGCATGGCAACTGGCGATGCTCGGGTAACATCATTAACACCAACCAAGACAGATCTTACATGTATTTTCTCAATCAGAGGTTGGGTTTGTTATCACTTGCCTGCAACTCAGAGCTTGGTGCAGTGATTCCTACTTTGGTGCTCAGCCTTGGCCTGTCTGTGTGTGTCCTACTGCCCCCGCCTGTTCCTCTCGCTCCATGTGTTGTATCGCCTTACCCTCTTCTAGTTCAAAAGCATGTTGTCACATTTGTTCGCAAAAAAGGAAGGCTTTGTTTACAAATTGATATTATGAATCTGATTCCTCTCAGACAAGGGGTCCTTCGTTTCCTCTATTTTAAAAAGCACGGTTTTCCTTTTCCGTGACTACATAACAGTCCTGTTCCAAGATGGCTATCTGGAATCTCATGGGACCTCAGAGTTCCAATAATGTCAGTTGGGACTTCAGGATGGGAGAACTTAACTGAGAGGATGCTTTCTGTTTAGCTCCTGCCTCCCTTCACCCAACTAGCCCTGTAACTAGAATAAATCTACTTACTTTTATACATCAAAACCTCCAGCGCCTTACCTGTCTCCTGATAACTCTCCAGTGTTCCCCAATACTACAGGTACTCAGTTGGAGCCTTCAGTCAGGGACGTTGTTAGCTGCCTCTTTCTGCTGCGAAAGTTAGTTCAGATCACACACTGTGTCCTGCACAAGACTACAGTTTCTGACATTCTGCAGATGCACACACACACACACACCCCCCTTGGATAGTCATGTGAGAGGCTAGGAGGAGCCAGGGTTGTATCTACAGATTGTGAGGGGAGGTGTGACCTGTGGGCCAATGCGTGGGGGCAGGGGAAAATGTACACGAGGAAGGCGGCTATGTCTTGTGGCTGGGGTGTGGCAGAGGGAGCAGGGCACGACAGGAAGGGGCGCGGCAAGGATTAGGGGAAAAGGCACTTGGAATAAGATGTGGTGGGCAGAGGGGGCTGGGCCCGGGACGGGCTGTGGGTAGAATCGTATACAGTGCAAGAGAACGGGAGAGGGCTAAAGCTTCTGCACGTGCACTACTGATGCCGGGTGCTGAATGCTCATTTCCAAGGTATAGAGTGCAAAGGTGTATGTCTTACTAAAAACACAGAAAGAGTGTGCAGCGTCGAGGTCTGGCGGTTCAGGTAACACGCCGAGTCAGGTACGTAGCGGTTTGTTTTGGACTAGGGTGCACATAGAGGATTCCAGGTAGGTAAGGCAGGTAAGTACAAAAGAGCCAGAGGTCCAAGCATCGCAAACCCAGTATGGCTAGAGGTAACTGCCCTAAGTGGCAGACTATCAACATGGACTAGAACACTGACACCAACACCCCACAACATCACACTCTCAGTCACAGGCCCAACAGTCCATTCAGAGCAAGACAGACACCAAGGAATGCTTCCAGACGAAGTCACTGGCTGCTGTACACCCAGCACTTCAAACTCTTGCCCCCACATCAGGGGCGTTGCTGGGGGGGGAGCTAAGGGGGCTATAGCCCCTGATCTTTTGGTTGTAGCCCCGGATAGAATCTCAGGAGCTACAGCCAAAAGGCCAACTAGCCCTCAGTCCCGACAGTTCCAACATCAGCTTAGCCCCGGGTCTTTTCCAGACCTAGCAACTCCCCTGCCCCACATGCAAGTCAAGTTAGTGAGGGCAACCTATCTTTCCAGACTAATTATCTAGGGGGTAAATTAGAAAAGAAACAAATCAACGTGAAGCTTCCGCATGAAGCTCACGGGGAACAAATAAAGACTCCTTTTCAATAAAAGTTACTTCTTCACTGTGTGCAGGGCGTTATTGGAGTTGATGACCACAAACAGATGTGTAACACAGGTGGTAATTTCGCTTAACTAAATAGATTCATGCATGCTAACAATTTAGTGAACATTTTTAACCATTAACAAGTTCACGTCATTTACTTTAGTTATGCTGCCACCCTCCGTATTGAGGACCAATTGCAGACAGCGGGTTACCCTCAATAGAATCAAACGTAATGGGCACCTTTAGCTGAGTGAACAGTTCACGTGTTGGGGGCTCCACTTTCACAATAGCTACTAATACTTCAGTGCTCTGGAGCAGGTTATTTGATGTGCTTTATGCACATTTGATTGCAGTATTATAATAACATGTAAGCTCTGCCTCCAGGAGGATAGCTCAGGGGCAAAGCGCTTGCCTTGGAAGCAAGATGACGCAGAGCAATACAGGTTCAATCCCCGGGTCCGCGCTTAGAAACCTCTGGGTATTAAGCGCGTTATAAATAACCAATTACAATAAGCCAAACCAAATTTCCAACAGGCTTGTAGACTTTAGCGCATGTGCATTCTGGCAAGTTATCATAGTAGTCAGTCCCTTGAACCTATGCAGCAAAAGGCCAAGTACTGTAGCAATGCGGATGCCTAACATACAGCAAGCAAAGCTTCTGTCAATCATCCACAGTGAGCATGTAATGGCAGGGGCAGGAGGCGTGCTTCCTGTGCTGTCCTTAAGGATTGGCCTAGTGGGAGCAGTGAACCATGCAAGAGACCCGGAGGTGTTTCCCTGACAGCATGACCTGTGAAGCGGAGGGAGTGCTGAAGTCCTGGACTTGTGCTATCGGGGACACATGCAGGGGGCTCTGCCTCCTGCCTGTGCTGTGAAGTTTCTCTGGCAACATGAACTATGAGGGCCATAGTTAATGCTAGACTTACAGGGAAAAGGGCAGGTCTAATTACAGGAATTCCTGACCTCAGGTGTTAGGAGAGAATTTTACCGCAAGTGGTGCATCGTTAGTTGCCAAGGGTAACCAAAAAGGAGAGAAAGTGTTTTACCCCTACTTGGTGGAAATGGATATACCTTACTTCCCATATCTGGTGCAAATAGGTTGCTCGCTACATATCATCATTGGTTTCACTGCGTGGCGGTGCATTGGCTTGGGCCTCCCTCTACCTAATCCAGGTCCTGGGCAGCAGCTGTTGTATGTAGAGCAGTGCACAACTACATCTCGAAAGGCAAATACACCACCGTTGGATGAGGCATTGTAACCCTCACAGCAGCAGGTCTCCAAAAAATACTGAAACTGTGGACTGTGAAACCTACTACAAAATAATTAAAGTGAGTAACAGTTCCCACGCGATCTGGTCCAAAATGCACTGCTATGCCCCTTGGTCTTCATCAACGATTCCCTCCCTTGCCTCCATTGCTGTGGTTTAGCTGTCCATTCAGTCACAAAAAAGCATAGTTTACATGTTTGTAAACTGCCAGTCATTCAAAACGGGAAATGCTTGTGTTGCATGTGCGCATTCTGTACATACCCATATTTGCTGCAGAATGAGCTATGGGTTGGGCTGCAATTTACTTCCAATTGGCATATGCAAAACGGTTGTGTCTGGAGGAGTGCAAATGTGTTATTGCATAGAAATACTGGCACAAATTGGTATGATCATGTGTTCTTACAGTGGCATTACCGGCAGTGGCATTATGGTCAAAGTTGACATGCGTCTGTTCTTACTTGGCAATACTGGCATATATTGGCAAAACCAGCATGGCCACTTTGGCATGCAGGGCATTGTATTGTACTTGTCATTTGTATAGCACCAATTTTGGCATTATTATAGTCTCAGCGTGCTGTTAGTGGGAATGTCCTCGGTTTACCAAAGTCCAGAGTGGTAGAGGTCATGAGCACGATTTGGATGCGTGCGTGCATATGGCCAAAGAAAATGCTTAGCAAAGCTGGGCAAGCTCCAGTAGAGAAGCAACCCATACGGTCAGGCATGTGGGTGAGTGCTGAGAGGGGTAGGGGTGGCATCAGTGCTAGAGACTCGCTATGTGTTCAGCGTGCCCAAATTTATCGTAGGTCTGCGCTGCAATCTGATGTCATAGGTGTTGAGGCGTAATGTGAGTATGGAGAGAGTTTATGTGAACAACCCAACCAAATTTTGTCGTAGTCCTTGCTGTATTCTAATGTGTGTGGATAGCCATGCCTGCGGCCAGTGGAGTGATGTTTTATACGTACCTTGCTGCCATTGATGGCGCTTTGTTGTTCATGCACCCACTCCAAGATTCAACAGTACATGGAGAAACACCTACATTTGGCAAACTTCTTATTAATGTATCACCAGCATTATAATCTTATATTGGCTTGAACTGTGGCCAAAGGGGATCATGAAAATGTGATGGAAATTCCTCCCTTGTACTGTTAAGTTACCTAGTGTTAATTTGATTTTTTTTTTACTCTGCAAAACCTAGTGTAAATTGTATGACTTTATGCTAAAAATAAATGTGCAGTAAATGCCCATTTTAACACATTATTTTAAAAACATTTCTCAAACCCCCTCTATCTCTGCAACATTGGTTTGGGCTCCGTCGCTATGCTACATAGCGGACACCCTTTCATGTTAAAAATGTACACCCCCCCAATGTAAATATATACCAGTTACCACTGATCACGCGTCTCTACAACCAACCAGACAACGAAAAGGAGGTATGGGCCATGTGCTACCACAGCAAACTTTTTGACAGGGCTGAGCAAGTCATTTATGAGTCTGGCTGGTGGGATCGGACAGTCATTCAGGTGACAGGTAACCTCATTGTCATTTCTGGGAGGGTGGGAGGGTTAGGACATGCTGTTCTATGTTGGATAAACAACGCGCCCCAAACAACCACGCTACACATGCGTGCACACACACACACACACCATCCCCAAAATCCCAGCACAGAACCACAAACTCGATCTCTAGTAGCACACTCCCATCACATACACACAATGACCCCCACAAACAATGAGAATCAATCATTCTCCTGCCATCCACCTTCAGCCTTCAGCCTCTGGACATATGCCACTTACTGACCACCCTACAGACCTCCCAACACGGCTCCTCACACAGAGACCAGGGATATTCTGCAGCCATTCCTGGAAATGTAGTATGCAATAAACCACTGCAAATGCCAAAACTGCTGGCTTTGCCAAAGCTTGTTTTGTTGTGGTAATGGATCTCTGCCCGGCCGGAGTACTTAATCCACGGCGCAATCATGTCTTCATCAACCTCCAAACTCATGCCTCTGGCATCCACATGCTATCTGATTATAAGTTTCACTTGATGCTCTCTGAGGTCCAAGTTTGAATATGTATGCAATGTCCTCACTACTACACACTTGCATAGTAGCACAGTAGGGTACTCATTTGACCTGGTCTACTTGAAGTATGGCGATTCATCTGCATGGGACACTTCTTGACCAAGAATCACTAGAAAACAGTGTAACAGCATGGGGTTGATGAAGAACCATCCTGGCAAAACTTTTCCAAAAGTTACCAGGCAAACCTCCCAGTACATCTAAAACCTAAATAGAGGGGCATTGATCTCAAACTCGGAATAGTCCCAGGGGCCGTTAACAAGGCGATAGAGTCCATTACAGATGTAATGCATCACCCTGTAGACAGAAGCAAAACAACGACTGCCTCACAACAGCTTTGATGAATCTCAGATGGAAAGGCAGGTATTTAGAAAGCAGGTGAATTTCATCCAGGAGTGTAAATGATAAATGGGCCGGACTACTGCATGGCATAGGCTTAGCTAATGAGGTGTCCCACGCAGCAGTGACCGTGGCGAAGGAACCCCACAGGCTACAAATAAGGTCAGTGAAAAACAAAAGAGGTATTCCATGCACAAATCCTGAACACTTTCATGAGCTTATCAGGTGTACTGTTCAGGACATGATGCATGTTTCATTGCAAAGTGTTAGACAGAAACCTGTGCAGTTCCCTCTGGGACCACTGCAAAAGATTTAGGACTACAGGTGTTTGGCAGTAAACCCACTTGGTAGCAGTCTGTACCACACAGATTCACTTGGTAGCTGTGGCTGAGCAGTCAGACTTCCCTCAAGAAGAGTTAGGCAGTATACAGAGTATTCACAATAGGTCAAGAGCACACAATAGAACAAGTAAACACTGACCAGAGCTTGGTGTAAAAGAGATATAATTATTTATTTAAAACCACACCTAGAAAAACACACAGCCACTAATAGTAAGCAATTCAAAAACACGGTCACTAAAATATATACACTCCCTTAAAAGAATATTAGACAAGTCTTAAGTAAAGCTCCACTTATTTTCAGACAGCGGTGAGTGCTTAACGTAGATGGCACTCTAATAGTTTGTTTTAAAAAGGGAGAGAAAAGCAGAGAAACAGATCCCAACACTTTAACAAGAACATAACAAGAGAGGAAGGCAAAGGAAAACCGTGAATGCAGAGTCAGTAGGCCGGATCCACTTTAAAGGGATCGAAACGAAATGTGTCCAAGGTCACACGGTTGTAGTGCACAAAAGTCTTGTAATGATTCAAAAAGGAGTTGGACCAAAGAAAGGGACCAGTTAGAGGGTCAAGGTGGCCAGCCAGTCCAGAAGGTTAAGGAGTTATTATTACCTTGTTGCAATCTTTAGAAAGGGAGGCCTGGCGGACACGGTACCTTAAAGTGGTGAGAACACTCGAGCGGGGGCAGTTGTTACTGGCAGCGGATGCAAGTCGGTGCTTCGTCCGGGGGAAGAGAGGATCTCGTCATGGAGAAGACAGGAGTCCGTTGCACTGCCAGGCAGGAAACCAGCCGCGGAGTTTCTCAGGTACAAGGAGCGGTCCAGTGATTCGTGGTTCAGTGGTGAGTGGCTATCCGGCTGCGGGGTGCTTGGCAGGGGCAGTTCGACCACAAACCGGGCTGGGGTGCGAAGAAAGAAAGGTAAACTGGTTGTGCCCACCAGTCAGGGGAAGAAGCCTCTCCAGCCGGGAGATCTTCTCTGTCATCGGGAAGTGGTGAGTCGGTTCCGCAGGGCTCCACCGGTGGTGTCGTCGTGGTAGGTCAGCTCAGCTTCTCCCTTGTCGGATTCTCAGGTCCTGTTGGGACTTCTGAAGTTCCAGTCCCCAAAGCCCTGCTTTTATGCAGAAAACCCCCATTCACTCAGCCTAGCTGTCACTCAAACATGCTAAGTGGTGAGCCGAACAGCTCACCACTTCGGCCAATCACACAAGAGTGCGACTTGAGTTACCAAGGTAACTCAGTCCAGGGTGCCTAAACCCCCTCCCATACCCCCTGTGGTACCCAGACAGAGTGGCACCACTTTTGGAGGCTTCTGTGGATAAGCCCGCCAAAAAGTGGAACAAAGGGCTCGACTTGGGTTGGAGTCACAGATGAGAACACAAACGCCATTTTAGAATCGAGTCTTGGCAAAAAATACCAACCGGAGAATTAATATTAATTAAATAAACCAGCGGTATGTTCGAGGCTATAAGAATTAAATAATTAAAGTTGGTAGCCTCGAACAATGGGAAAATCCCACAGGGAAATATTTGCGGTCGAATATAAAAAGTAGCTTCCACTGCCACCAGCCAAAACTCGATCAGGGGGGGCGGAGACGTGCCCCCTCGACTAACAGACCCCAGGGCAATCGAATTGCCCCGACCAGTGCGTCCACAATATGATGGTTTGTACTGGTGTCTGTTAATAATTTGGGACTAGTAAAGCCAATGGTGACTTTACATGCCCTGGGAGACAGTAGTCAGTCCCAGGGTATGGAGTCTATGGTGGGGTGTCACTATGACACCCCTGTGTTACTGCACGGAGGGTGCTGTGTAACACACATAGGAAAAACACATGAGACCCTATGTAGTAAAGGACCCCATAGCCCATAAAAGGACCCCATACCAGTCAAAGGAATACCATTAATCATGTCCAAGAGTGGGAGAAAAAGAGTCTCACTCTTAGCAGGAGGAAAAAAACAAACTCCAGAAATTCAGCAAAGCTGCTGGGGGCTCACTAGGTTAGGAAATTCAGCCTAAAGAGAGAATTCTCCCTAACAAAAAGTATGATAAAAAAGTGAACAAACTATACTAACCAGCTTATCGCTGGCCAACCATCACCAGCCGAAAACACCCTCCGCCCAAACCTTCCCTCCCAAATATTGTGAAAGAGCACCTGGCAATCGTGTCATTTTCACTAGATAACTTTATCAATGACTCTTTTGCAAGAAGCATGGTCACCAACCCTAAGAATGTAATTATTCTTTTTTCTTAAATGTTTCTTGTTGCATGAACTGATGAAGAAATGTCATACAATTCAGAAAATGATTGGCAAAACACTTGTTGTCAGATTGCTAAGCATTTGCAACCAAGCTAAAAATTTGTCAAATTCACTTTGCACCCATTTTGCTTCGTGTGTAATACAGAACGAAGAAAACAGGGTTCGTCTCCATTCATACTGCAACAATAAAGTTGTGTTTGGGCAAACATCAAGTAGTCTGATCTTGTACTGTTTGCCGCGTGACATTACAGTGAACAGATTTTGTCTAAAAAAAAGTGGGAAGTGGCACAATATTTCATTTTCTTCCTTATTGTAAAAGCACAAACGTAATGAAAAATAACTGTTTGTGCACTTATGTTCCATGCATTCATTGGAAGTCCTATGAATGGGGCTTCTAGCTAAATTTGACACAAGCCCAATTTGCTCTATTCCTTATAAAGCGGGCAGACAAAATTGACAACGCCATTTCACCTCTTTGTCAATATCTTAATGTAAGATGGATTGAGACCAAACATGTTTCCTCCATTCCATGCAGATAGCTTCATGATTGTTCATCGGAATTCTGCCAATAAGGGGCACTGCATGGGCATGGACAGGATTTATCGAGGACATGTTAACCACATTTAATTCAGGTCCTCAAGTACCATGATGATTCTGGGACTATTGCCAACCTAAAACACAATACAGCACTCCCTCAATACAACATGTCTATCTGACAAGGGGACAAAGTTATGCAGGTTCCTAGAACAACCCTCAGTTGTCTTCCAAATGAACAATGACTATATGACATTCTTGATTGTCATCAATGAACCCCTAAGAACTGACATCTCAGAATGCCCATCCCATGCCCTATAAAGGGTGCAACAGTTTTAAACCTCAATCAAAATAACCAACACAGAAATTCTATTGCAAGTTCACTTTTTGGCAAACCATGTTCATTTGATCCTGGGTTATGGCACGCACCATACTACAAGGTCCAAAATGTGGTTATGATATCTGATGCAGGCCTATTTCTTTAGTCTCAAAATAACACAGAGCAACAAATGTCCCCATTGCCAACTCCAAGTGCTACTAAAATGCATTGAACCTTTGAAACAAACAAAAGAACTGATCAGGTGTGTGTGGATCCCTCAGCAAAGTGTGCCACTGCAATATCTGTGAATAGGCCTACACAATAAACCACATAAACCGCCTCAGCTAGTACAAAACAAAGGACAGCAATTAATTCTGTTATTAAACAAGGGAAATCTAGTGCAAGCTGCTGTCAAGACATTTCACTGGCTCCTACATAAGAGAGAATGCCCTGCCAACTGATCAGCATGGTACACAAAGAGATCAAGGCAAAAATGAGTTGAACTCAATAATTGTGTTCCACAATGCACCTCTAAGCAGCTCATGAGATCAAAATAGCTTAACACAGATTCACACAGAAGATCAAAGGAGAAACGGATGCAATCACAACTTTGTTTTTCTTGTCAGGTATTCAGTGGCAGAGAAGCAGAACATCAACTGCCAGCAGCTAAAAGTCGACAGATAAAAACGCTATTGAGAATTGGATCTTGAATGAGCGTGAAATAACTTGAAGTGTGCAATAATGCCTACGATCAAATCCACAATCCTACATTGAATGCCTGTTTGAAAAGTGAACAAGGCCAGGACAATGCAATAAACAGAGTATGGAGGAAAGGAGGGAAGACTACATACGTTTTCTAAGAGAATTTACGTCAAAAGCAAATGGATTGAACTCTAGAATCGCTTATATTCCTGTCCTGAAGAAGGTCATTGCGCAAGAATAATTGATGATCAATTGACTTTTTCCTAAACCGAAACACTGTGCTGTCTTTGTATACATTTTATTTAATAAGCCGAGTTGGGACTGTTGTACACAAAGTAGTAGATCATCTGTAGACAACCTTTACAGTCTACTTGAAAATGAAGTAGAGGTTGTTGATGCCACTGCTGAAAAGCCCCTGACGATTCTCACCCTAATAACAAAGATTGGTGCACTGGCATCCAAAACGCTCTGGCCAATAAAATCACCATCCTGCAAAAGAAAATTGCCCTAAAGAGACTTAACATAAATGGCACGGATACACTTCAGAAACAGGACACCACCGGCCCGACTAATACCCTACCAGAATTCAAATTCACCCAAGTCCCGACTATGGAGGTCGGTTTTAAAAATCATAACCTCATTGAAACCCTTGCGTTGTCAAGGGGACATCTGCCCTGCCCAAATTATAAAAGATGCAGTGAGAGATCTTGCTCCCTTCTTTAACAGGTTAATAAATGCCTCCTTTAAATCTTGCCAGGTACCTACCAACCTGAAAGATGCATGGGTTCTCCCCTTACTTAAAAAATCTACCCTTGGCCCTACTATCCCAACTAATTACAGACTGATAACCACTGTCCCCTTCCTACTTAAAATCATCGACAAGGCAGCCTACTTCCAAATCCAGACGTACCTAGAGGTAAACAATCTCTTAGGGTTTAGACAATCAGGATTTAGACACCCTCCATGGCACTGAAACAGCTCTAATAGACCTGAAGACTCAAATAGACCTAATAAAAGACAACAATGTGCACTACTTCTTTTATTGGACCTATCTGCTGCCTTCAATCTGGTAGATCACAAGATACTCTGTGAGCATCTCTCATTACCAGCAAACTTCTCACCTTAGGCTGCAACTTAGATTAAGTCCTTTTCAAATAACAGAATGATGAGAGTCTTCTCTCCTTCAGATGCTGCCGACCCCATTCCCATCACTTGCGGAGTGCCACAAGGATCTTGCGTCTTCCCGACACTATATAATGTGTTTACCAAACCTTTATTCGACATCCTGGACTGTATGGGTGTCATCTACACTAACTATATAGATGACACCCAGATAATGATCCCACTATCTGGCAATTATGACGTGGACAACGACTTACTAAACAAACTTTAACTCGTCATTCAGTTCCTGAATGACGAGAAGACTGAAATTCTCACACTAGGTGCCCCCATCTAACTAAAAAAACTCAGCCCTAAATACACCTCGTTCAACATAGATGGCAACCTGATCATAATGGCTAAGGAAACAAAAACTCTAGGATTCCGCTCTGAACCTTAGGAAACAAGTCAACGCCACTGCGACAGCAACCGCCTATACTTGTAAACTTATTCATGCATGTAAAAATTACCTTTACACCAATAGCCGTATGATCCTACCACGTGCTTTAATCCTGTCCAAACTTGATTATTGCAATGCACTCTACGCAGGAGCAAACAAACAAGTGCTAGATAAACTTCAAACCTTGCAAAATAACGCATTAATAACCGCATTGGGCATTCCAAGAAAGGACCATATTTCTGAAACAAGAAGGAGTCACAAATGGCTTTCTATATAGGACAGAACCTACTTTAAACTTGTCTCCATCCCTCACAAAGGCCTCAACAATGCTGCCCCTAAATACCTGATAGATAAAATCACGCCTAAATCATCAGCCAGAACTACCAGACCAGCCAAATCCTTCTGCATTATCACACCACGCTTTAATTTAAAAAGAGCCGGAGGCACCAATTTCCCGGTACAAGCAGCCTCAGCGTGGAATGCCTTCCCACTCAACTCACGTTCTGACCTAAACGTCCACAGCATCAGGGTCAATACCAAAAATTGGCTCCTCACCAATGACAACACTGGCCTTCAGGGACGGAGTTTGTAAATAGGACCTACCTCACGGCCTGAGTTCGTAATTTATGATCCACTATGTACTGTGTCCTTTATGTACTAAATTCTAATCGAATGTATTTTGTACTGGGGTGTGGCGCGCTGTATAAATAATAAACAAACAAAAGTCTCTTGTGCATACAAATATGTCTAAGTGTTTTTAATCTTTTGTGAAGTCACCTCTTTACTAAGCTCACCACGAATTACTAAATGCTAGTTTCAGTGATCTTTGTACAGATAATTTGTGTTCTTAGCCCATGTAAAAATAAATAGAAAAACGGGAATTTTATATTAATGTTTCAAGAGGGAAAAGGATTCTTCGTGAAAATGACAAATAATGGTATTGATAAAAGAACCAAGATGTCAAAATATAAAACATTTGGAAAAGAAGAGTGATGATGATTTTAGTATGTGGGTCAGCTCTGATCATCATGGGACGGCCATGCCTAAGGATGTTTGTGTGATATCCAAAGATGAATCTGAAATGTTTAGGGATGTGTACTGAAATGTGCTCATCAGAATTGATGAGTAAGACTGCAAGACATGTAAGATTTTTAAAAATAAACATTGAGGGCCTGATTCCCAGAAGCATTTTATAGTGGCGCAATCCCATAGGAAAATGCTCTGTGAATCAGGCCCGGAGTTTGTACTCTCCCCTCAAACCCTTGACTGGGCTATTTCCCAAATATAATGTACTAGTGCACCTGGTTAATATGATGTAGTTGACATGATGAAGCACCCGCTTGTAGATATGTACATTGTAGCACCCTGAAGCAGCTCCTGCAAAGAGTGTTACTCTACAAAACACATGAAACAAATACATTAGTGATTGTGGGAACACGTGCGCGAGAGCTGGCCTGCGACCTGAGTGTGGACTTGCGAGAGTGGCTGAGTGAAGGTGAGCGTGCCGTCAGCAGATCCAGCTGTCGCTGGTTTGAGCTGCACCTTCTCCGCTGCTACCCTGTTGAATGTATGTGTTGGATTGACAGCTGACGTCATCAGCCAGAGCATCACAGTTCATGCACTGGATCCGGGGGCAGCAGCTTGTGGTACACCAGGTGCTTTCCACTACAACTGCCACCAGCTTTGGCCAGAAAATGAAATGGTGAGGGAAAAATAACGGGAGAGCAACAGGTGCAGACTCCTGTATTGGAGCCTATTAATAGGAACCTTACGACGGGTATGATATGATGTGATATTTTATTTATAGCGCGCCTATACACACGTGTTTCAAGCTTTGACGAGGCAGGGGAAGGGAACAAGGGAGGACAAAACAATGATAATACCAGGCCAAGTGACATTGAGATCACGCAAGTGCAGGGGAGAGGAAAGGGGGAAAGTGCCGGCGGAAGAGGAGGAGGAGCAAGTGCCGGACAAAGGATCTAATCATCGAAAAACAAGAAGTGCGGCCAACATGAGGCAGTGCAAGGTAAAGTGCAGAGCAGCAAGTGATAGATAGTGCAGGTAGGGGGACTGCAGTGTGTGTGGACTGGGGTAGTGAATAGAAAGCTTGCTTAAATTCCTCAACGTTTTCAAAAGCTGGTCAGAAATGGCCAACAAATGCCAAATCCCGTTTCCATTATGATCAGGCATATGATATGTGAGAGACTTCCATTTTGGTGAGAAGCTACTGTGATCGGAACATCACAATGTTCCTTGCCGAACTGCACCAGAAATGTTCCAGGTGATCTAAACGTGGCACCTTCTTTAATATGTTAGATCATTTGTGCTCAAGCCCTTGTTCAAAAGCGGGTAATAATAGCTTTGCGGGGAACATGATTGTGTACGCTTGAAGTACTCAAAGAGGATGGTTCCAAACAAGTCCTCTATGGTAAAGAATAAACCTTGACTGTGGCATTTACACTAGGTCAATATTCCGAGTTGTATGGTGAGGAATCACAATTGTTAACGGCGTGTCACGGGCAGTGGTCTACAAAAAACGGGGACCAAAGAGAGCATTTAATTTGTGAAGAGTTGTGTAACAAGCATAACAAATACTTTTTTGTGTCAGATAATATGACATGGAACGAACAGAAAAAATCCTTATAGTATCATGATAGCAACACCTGCGTCCAATCTCTCGAGCCCCACCTCTACCCCGCACCCCCGGCGCCCCACATGTGAACCAACAGAAGGTATGGACATCAAAAAGCCACCGATGTATTTAAGAAATTCATTTAAGAAATTCTCTTTGAGGCAATCCCACCAAATTATTGATCCATGAACTTGCTTCTGCCTTGGATCCCTTCCATCTACTCCTGTGTGTTCAATTATATTGGCATCTCCCCGAAGGTTCCCAACCTGTTAACTCTGGTGTCCCCTTAAGCAGCCCTGGAGCGGGTGAATCAGCTACACAAGGTGACGGTGTTCAGGTGGCATCATTTTGCCAAACTGCAGGACTGAGCCTCTGCAAATCGGCATGCTGGAGTTTAAATGAGGGGATGCGCACTGGTTAGCACTCCCAATGCCGGCTACAAAGCCGCTTATAATGTAGGTGCTAGCCATGTGCTGAATTCCTACAATGAGTCTCTTGCAAACTGGTATGGTGCCCCTTGACCTCAAATTCAGTGCCTGCGTTTCTCCCTTGGCATTCAACTTAGCAATTCAGCCAAAACAAAGGGTCAGATAAAGAGATTGGCTGCACTATAATGCCCTTCTCCTTGGAGACCACCTACCTGCATTGATTGTGAGGGATGACGCGGAATGGCGAGCTGATGTGTGGCGTGGGCCATGCTCCAGTCTCAGGCAAGAACCCTGCCTTATGCTTAGCCCAGAAGACCCCTTTGTAGGGCCCTTATCTCTCACACACTGGTTGCTTTGCCTGTAAGCATGCACCAGAAACAAAGAAAGGCAGCATGGGTTTAAAAGAATTCTAAGCGAGAAATCATGCACATGAACCAGTGCACTGGTTGCTGCCTTCCACGTTCCCCTTTTGCCTTCTCCATCGTACGCGCAGCGTCTTCCAGTCCAGTGGTTCATGGAGCCGCACGCTTTTCCATCCTCACCTCTATCTGAGTCAGATGGGTTCTTCTGAGGCAATGATCCTGTAGGGGAGAGCGAGCTGAGGAAGCTATTGTGGGCTGATCCCTCAAGATCCACCTGCATAGGACCAATCACTTGCATTCATGTTATGTTACAGAATCTGTTAAGCGCAGCATCCGTCCAGAGACATCTTGGCGAGGTCCTTTCCAGAAAAGGCAGCTCAGAAAAAAATAACCTAACACTGGAATAGAAACGTCTTCAAGGGCCGGTGAAACATCAGATGATTGATTCTCAGTGGTACGCAGCTGAAGAGGAAGCGAATTCCACAGTTTAGCAGCTGCCACAGAGAAGGCGTGACCACCTTAACGGGATCGCCGTACACGTGGCACCTGAATAGCCATTCATGAATGCGGCCATTAAATACCTGTTCTTTCCCTGATGCGCCCAGTGAAATTAATGAAAATAAATTACTGGTAGATGTTGTTAATCAGGAAGATCACCCATTGACGCATTTGGTAAATTTAAGTGTACATTTAATTATCTCCAGACATGATTCCTGTTAGAAATGTAAATTCCAAATTCACAGGAGAGAGCGGAATGCAGACAGCCTACCCCTGTTGGGGATACAGGAGGGGACAGTCACCAGACATCTCACCTGAGTAAGAACGCTATGGATTGCGAACTCCAGAGAAAAAGCACTCAGTAGCTCTACATGCCCATGGAACTGGCCTTCAACTGTTTCATGCATGCCACTGAGATGAACTCTGAAACTCTGACCTGGATGTAATCGAATAGGATGCTACCTATGACCCACAATAACAGGACCAGGAAGTGAAACCATTCACACGGGAATATTTAAAAAGTAAGTGCGATATTCAGTTTATAAAGGGCTGCTTATCAACGGATCACCTGTAAATTAACTTGCCCTTGATAAATACAATTGTGGCCGACATCCTCTCTCATGAACATTGTATCCTGTCTTGCTATTGTATTGTATTGTTAAAAGGTAGAGAAGTGAAATGCTTGGGAAAGTCAATGTTAAGTATTTTAACACTACTTGAAAACTTTATTTGGTGTGAAAGCACACAGGAATTGGTCGGGTGGAGGCCCTCTGGTGGGCGTTGCAGGAAGCATGGCTGCGTATCTAGAGGGAGAGGCGTGCGTGCGTGCGTGGTCTGAGCGGAAGCGCGGCTGAGAAACAGGTTGCCTAGCATTCGGAACCGTACAGTACTTCCTTGTCCGTATGCTTACCCTTCCGGCTGGGCACATGCATCCAGATATGCAGCTCTGGCTGACGCACTCTAAATCATAGTTCTGGCAGGTTTTGGCACATTCTACCCCCTCTGCTCTTGGGTTGTTGGCAGGACACACAAACTTGTTCATTGGCGGCCTGCAGGTCAGACTCCTTTTTACTGTAAAACAAAAAATAAAACATGTCAGAGAATTTAATTGCACCCATTAAAAGATAATTATGCAACCCTGTGCCGAGCCCGCTCTGTTTAAAGATTTTTTTTTTCATTGCAACCTCCATTTTGTGAGCCTGTTTCTCAGCCTAGATGCGATTATGCACGCGCAACGATCACCAAGTGCTGATGGGAAATAAAGTTGCGTTAAAGCCTCAAAATAATTGATTGTAAGTGAAATCGCGTGCCAGTACTGTTGCAATGGCGCAGAGTGCAACCCCAAAGAGCATAAAATGTTATGCTTAATGCTTCTGGCTTAATTCACCCGTGTAATGCGCTGTACTCCAGAGCCCGTTGCCAAGGTTTCACATTCACAAATGTCTACAGAACAACTAGACTCCAGATTAGCCTTCCACATAGCAGGTCCCTCTGGCTGGAAATGATTTTGCGTCTGGGCAAGGGGGTGGGTTTGGAACTACCAGACACCAATTTATTAAGCACAAGTTTAAACCAAGAAATGGCAATGCCAACTGTTTGGGCTTTAGTGTTGGCCTGGTAAAGACACTTGCCAGGCACAGCCGTCGTGGTATTAACTGGCTATTGGTGGTAGCAGGAACAAAATGGTGTGAGTACATGGGCATCTAATAGCATTGCCTGGCAAATGTCAAGTACTAAAAACACAAAGGAAAACTGTTGGCTTTGCCAATGCTTGTTTTTAACAGGACTTCAGTGAAGGACACGCAGAGTGCTCATAGATCAAAGACTAAGGCAAACCTGGTTTACATTTTTACTACATTAGTAGTGGGTTTATAACTCCAATTAAGCCATTAACAGAAGACTGCTTTAAAAACACTGGCCAGCGCATCAAGCACACAGTTTGATGGTAAGGCTTGATTAAATAGAACTCAAAGAGATCCCATGAAAAGGTGTTTTGGGCAGGTATGGGCAGAAACTGGGTGGGATTGGCCATATGGATTAGCCTGGCCATGGGCAGTCAATATGTGGGCAAATAACCAAACACCTACAAGCTGTGGCTCCCTCCTCATTTGCTGTTTCTGCCCATCTGTACTCTAATGCAATGGTTTCAGCTTATAGCTGTCGCAAGCAACACCTAATAGCCCAAACTAAATAGAAGTCACAGTGGAAACACATTGTTATAGTCGAATTCTGTGCAGCCCTCTAACACCCTATAGGAGCCTCTAATAAACTCCTAAAACAATCCCTGAAGGCTCCAATACAGAATGCAAGTGGAACCCACAAACTTGCAGTCGGATAAATTGAACTTTCATACAACAGGGCCGAAATAAAACAGATTTTGCTTGCCCACCGTAGGCGAAAACAATGTTTACATTGAAATGTTATATTAATCCAGACATGGCTTTTGGTCATATAATTCAAAAGGGTCATCTTGATTGTCAGCCAATGGAAAAGGTTTTGATACATATGGTCCTTAATAGGGATTGCCACATTTTCATTGGCAGAACGGAATCGGGACATTCTGCTCCCACTCTGGCCCAGAGGGAAATTCCAAGAAACACATTGTTATTTCTGCCAGAGGACCCACGGGATAAAAGCTGGCTCAGGACTAGCAAAAATGCCCAGCATTCCATGGGATCAGTGTAGCCGAAGCATTCTGTTCCACTGATTTGCTAGGACAGTCAGCATCCCGGCCAATCAAGGTTCATAGAATGTTGAAGCTCTCTGATTGGCTGAAATGTCCAGGCACCCTGATGGGCCAGATTGGCAGCCTCCCAGATTGGATGCAATATTGCCCAGTCTGAGAGGCTAATGTGGGCCAGAACCCAAACATGTGAATCGTGGGCAGAAGGGTTAAGAGGATAGATGTTGCACGTCCGTGCCTGAGCATGCCAATTCTCCATTATTGTCCTCCATCCAAGCCACCAGCCCAATCACCAATATGCAGCACTCTCTCAGTTACTCCACCACATATCAATCATGCAATCGACATCTTGGCAACCTCCATTTTGTGAGAATATTCTTGAACCTTGTATGTATGTGCTGATGGAATTTCAATAGCATGAAACTAACAAGGAAGCTATGCAGCCCTCCATAAAGGATGGGAATCTACAGAGAAGAGAAGGCAGAGAGGTGGGGAATGAGGAAGGTGAAGGGGGTGGCAAAGACAACAAAGAACCAAGCTGCCAGGATATCCCTCTCCGCTCTCATCTCATCCCCCATTCAGTCGATTCTTTCATCCATTCAAATCTCTATTCAAACTTGTCCCCGTATTATAGTTGGCAAACCTATGTCACACACAGCTCTGTTCATGCACCAAAACATCAAATTGTTCTCCATCCTTACACTCTCCTACCTATTCAACTAATTATTTTTTACAACCCTGCACATGCTTCAAAATCAACAATGTCATTCAGATATGGTCTTCAACAATGTCCCATATTTGTCCATATACCTAGAAATACTAGTCCTTTTCTGGATAATGTTTGGTTCTCACCAACAATACCCTCTGCAATCAACTGCAATCGGGCTCATAAAGAATGCACGTCACTTAGAGATATTTATTTAAGAGCATGGGCAAGACCATTATCACAGATGGCCTCAAGAACACACCAACTCTTGAAGACGGTTCAAGGAGTTTTATTGAATTCTTGAAGAAGGGCTTCACTAAGGGCCCTCTCTCTCACTCTCTCATGGGCTTGCCCTTCCCTAACCTAAGGTCATCACTAGAGATCGGTAACCCCTTCTATCTAACAGTTGACTGGCTAGTCATCATGTCCTAAAGGCAAATGCCCTATCTAGTTGTCTCCCGCTAGGATTTTCTAGGTGGATCCTATCAAAGGGTCCCACAATAATAGCAATGATCTTAGCAACCTGCATATGTGCCTTCCAATTGCCCAGGTTCCTCTTGTCCTTCCCCCTCACACCAATATTTCTGTCCCTGATCGTTCTCTCTCTTTCTCTCTCTCCTCCCTCCTCTTTATTTCTACCTTCTGCTCCAGAAATATTCACAGGCTGTGAGGAAAGAGTGACCATCATGGAGAGTCTGGCATGACCCCTGTTTTCCTGATTCGGATTCTGGATGACGTCACTCTATCCCAATTTACATGAACATTAGCCTGAGCTTCGCAAGACATTAACATAACTTCAGAGTGACGACCTGCTTGTGGGGTTTGCATAAAATCATGTTTTCATCCAAGAATCCTTTAGTATTTCCAGATCTCATTAATGGCAACAAATACATATTCTGATGAAATGCCAAGCATATTTCACATGAGTTTTGGGTTCAAATAAAAAAATGGGAAAAGCTCATCTATTTTGTGTTGAGCCAACCCAATGGGTCAAAAGTTCATCTAATATATTAACAACGCCAAATAGGCCGACAGTGAACAATTTATTTAAATCTATGGCAATACCGAAATATTCTTTTTTATCAGCTTTACAGGGAACTTTCTGAGTATCAAGTACCCATGGCAAATCCTTACACAAGTGTGATTGTCAGTGCGTAGAACCAAGGCACAAAGCGAGGAGCGCTATATATGACACAGTAAAAAATATAGGTTAGAACTAGCTGGTCTGAATTAACCTTTAATGCCCATTCAAGTGTAGTTCCAGTACCGCAAGAGAAGAATAAGCATAATGCGCAGAACCAGAAGGCAGCGTGTAAGTGGGAAACGCAACAATGGCTTATGCTCAGTATGACTGGAGGAGGTTTGATCCCTATTAACTAGTCAATTAAACTATTTCTATTGCTGTGCTTACAAGGTAAAGGTCCCTGTAAAATGTTCCCTAATCTGTCTTAATACACCTCGGCTTGTTTTTGTAGGTTAGAGAAACTCACAGCAGATGATCAAAAATAGTCAAGTTGTCTTAGGAAAAGTGAGGTCCATCCTCTGGAAGAAAGGCAGGTTAAGAAGGCAAAACGTTATTTGTTTGTTGGTGTTGAAAATTCACTTGGCATTAGTGCATAATGTGAGCCTTTTTGGCAATGAGAACCTACAGGATGCAATTTTTTTGCACAGTTTCTCTTATGAAATCCAAGTTGAGATTCAAGTTGGGTCGAAGAAGGATTTCCCAGAAAGCTTAAATTCAATTAAGGAGGATATCATGAACTCATTGGTCCACGTGAAGGACCTGGGGCCATTCCAACCCATATGGAACCTGTTGTCAGGGTGGGCTTAATTATTGGGCTGTGTGAGTAATGTGTTAGAAATAGGCTAATTTTATCAATATGTGCATCCAGCAGAACCCCTCTGGGAAAGGGAGTTTATCCCAGAAATAATATTTGAAATGTAGTAACATAAATGTGGTGAGGAGACATTTTGGCTTTTATGTTATGTTAATATGCTTTTATGCCACTCCAAATCACCACCAAAGTAGTATAAAATTGGCTAGGCTTGTCCATCGAGTGTGTACAACGCGCCCATCAGGTGTCTCTCGATATTGTTCTATCTGAAACAAACAGGGCGTATGGGAAGATAAGAGAACTGGAAAGCAGAAAATAGATGCTGCAAACAAAGGGAGCAGGGATTTGGGGAAGAATGTTTTTGTAATAGCATGTATGCATAGCAGTCCTGGTGACTGGACCACAGTTCTGAAAGAGGGAGATGGGCAATGAGTCCTTAAGTGCTGTCATTATTGGCTTGTGTTGCAGAGGCAAATTTCGAGAGCTTTAACTTGGCACACAATGTAATGTTGGATGCAAGAGAGGCTCAAGAGCCTCCACAGGTAAAACTGGAGGCTAGTATATTTGTCCAGGCCTCTTTATATGTTATAGCCCCAGGTCAAATTCAGAGTAGTAATTCTCGGACTGCCAAGCTGTGCCAAGAAAGGCCCAGCCAAGAACAGACATTTTATGAAAATGTGTGTTGTTGGTATATCATAGAAGGCTTAAGGTATATGGATCAGGGGTGTTTACTGAATTACCTGGCAGAGGACTAGAGCTATCCCTCTCTCCTTGATCTAGAAAGCATTAACCCTCTCTAACCCAGGCAACCCTACTCCCCAGGTTAGTATATACAGAATAATGACCCGTACTGTCCAAGTTCTGATTTATGCTAGAAGTGGATACCTAAATGCCAAAATCCTTATCAGTCTAACTTCCCCCAGGACTATACTGTTCAATGGTTAGTTGACTAAAACGGGATAATTGATTGTGCCTTTCAGACACTCTCACTCTCTGACATTTCTCTCTTACTACTTTCCTCATTCCAACTCCACTCTCTCCACTCTCTCCACTGCCTGCACCTGCCTGGTCTGTCCCTCTGATTTCTCTCCACCCTATGATGTTACTATCCCCTCTACTGCACTCCTACTCCCTCCTACACTCTAGTACTACTCCCTCCTCCCCACTACTACTCCCTTCCCCACACTACTACTGCTCTGCCCCACCTTCTACTTCACTGTTCGTTCACACATACAAGCCCATAACATTCAGTCCCTACACTTCCTCCCCTAATCACACTTGCCAGCCTTTCACACACACACACACAACACAGAACCACTTGCACTTACTAACCAATACCTCACCTGCTGCAAAGATTGCCTCCACACTCCACTCCATCATTTTTCCTCCTGCTGGTCTCTTTGTTTGCCACCTCCTTTTTCTCTGACCTCACTCGAACAACCCACAACTTCCTGCTTCCTGTGGTATCTTTTAACCCCCTCCCTATCTTCTGGTTGGTCCTCTGTCCCATACCAATTTGGCACTGCCCCCCGGATGTGTACCAAACAACATATGGCACGTTAAACCCTGCCCCTTTCTTCATAGGGAGCTGATTTATAACAACAATGGTTGAGCGTGCTGTACAGTGTCCAAGTTCATAATGGGGGGTTCTGACCCGATTGCCTCTAATGTAAATACAGTCTCTGTTAAATGGATTTTATTTTTAGGTCCCTGGTAGTCTCGGGTCACCGCACCAATCTCATATATATGTGGCATGAGTGAGACTTGCGTTTGGGGCGTAGCATCAGCAATAGCTTTGTACGAACTCCATCTCCTCCTTCTGTTGCTTCATTTCACCCAGAGATGTCTGTACATCACTCATGTAGGGCTATTAATAGGTGAACAGGGCCCCCTGCCTTCTTCCTGCTGGTTCCCTTTCTCTCCCAAGTGGTTTTCATATGGGCTTGCGTGGGGTGCTAATGGTTTTCTACCTTGGAGTGGTCTACTACTGTGTCTGTAGTTACTCTGGAAAACAAAGAGAAAATCTGTCCCACACTTGGCCTCAGAGCATGGTGTGATACAAAGTACCCTAGCCTTGTCATATGGGATGGGAACTCCTCTCAGCTGGGGGTAGAAGGTATACCAGGAAAGTCCTTTCCCTGAGGACAGTGGCAGTTGAGAGGGTCCAAGTTCCTATCTCCCTCCTGGTGCCTGCACTTTATTATGCAGTACTGATTTGTCTCACACCAAGCCTTCCAACACAATACTTGACAGTCTCTTAACTTTTCTTGTAGAACCAACACAACAGAGGAGACAAAGCCAACAGCATCAAAGGAATAACAGCCTTCCAAAGCGGCATGCTATTTGTATTTTGTAGTTGTATTTATTTTGTTTACTGAGCGGTTTTCGCCAAAGCGCTTTACAAAATAGTTTCATCGGTACAATAAAAATGACAATGATGGCAGAATCAACAATCAGAAAGTAAGCCGAGGAAAGAGAAAGTAGGTAGATTGTTAATTGAGATTGAAAGATATGGTAAGTTGAAAAAGTCCCAATAGATAGTGGAAGAGCATTCCAATGCTTGGGTGCAAGGAGTGAAAATGAACGAAATCGAGAAGAAGCACAAGGCGGCTTAGGAACAGAAATGAGAACAAGCGATTAATAACGAAGATGACGAGGAGGAGAGTAAAAAGACACAAGAGAACAAAGATAAGAAGGTGCGAGGCCATAAAGAGCTTTATAGACAAACCAAAGAAAATGAAAGATAAGATAAAGATGAAAAGAAAGTAAGGAAGCAGAACGAAGAGAAAGGGTAACAGAAGAGCGAAAGGGCAACTGAAAGAGAAGATGAATAGCAGAATTGAAAACAGGTCATAGAGGCGTAAAATGAGACTTGGTAAGGCCAAATAAAAAAACTGAGTAATAGTTAAGATGTGAAAAGATCAGACGTTTAGTAACCTGAAACTAAATAAAAAGGACGAGCACGCTGAAAATTATAGAGATGAAAACGAGCAGAGCAAGCAGTATTAGAAATATATAAAGAAAAAGAAAGAGAGGGGTCAGAGACGGCACCAAGATTTTGAGCAGAGGAAGAAAAGGAAAGAATAGAGGGAAAAAGAAGAACAGAAGGAGCAGATAGAGAAGAAGGGGAAGATGAGGGAAAGAAAAGAACCTGCATTTTAGAGGTATTAAGGTGAAGAAATCGAGAGGCCATCCAAGACTTAACAGCAAGCATACAAGGAGTAATCGTGTTATGAAGAGAAGAAAGAAATGTAGAAAAAGAGAAAAAGATTTGTGAATCATCAGCGTGAAATGACAGGAAAGATGAAATGAGGAGATAAGATCAGACAAAGGAATGGTACATAAAGAAGAAAGTAGAGGACTTGGTCCAGTACCTCGTGGTACACTATAAAGAAGTGGACAGGACGAAGAAACGTGACCAGCCCAAGAAACAGAATATGTGCGGTCAGAGAGAGAGGAATTAAAACATCTGAGCACAGACCCAGATAAACCAAGAGTTGAAAGAGAAAGACGTAGAGAGCCATGGGCAAACTATTATAAGAGGCATATATCTGAATAGAGGAATGTCACCCTCCGATACGCAGTGATGTCGGCATCCCACCACCACAAGAGGAAAACCAGCAGTGAGAAAAAGAGCTGCAAAACAACAATACTCCGGCTACGGGAAGAGCCACACAAAGCTCTCCAACAGCGGCAGCACCACAACGCAGCTAGTGATGGATTCTCTAGACCACCAGGGAGTTTATAAAGGGGGTTTAACCCCCAAAGAGACTATACTTACCATGAGGGTGCCGAACTATAAAACTCCAAATATGAACACAATCATTGAATGCTACAGGACACCACCATGTTGCCACGATGGCCTGGGCAGAGAAAAGAGGTGTGGCTTATGCTGTTTTTGTTGATCTGTTCACATTCCAGTTAGGAAAGACAGGCATAGATTAGTAAGAGAAAAGGGGCCAATGTCGGGAGAAGGGGGCACATAAAAGGAAGCACTGGAAACAGTAAGTTGTTGTGTGTTATGGTGAATTCAGATCATATGGAGGTGGCAGCCCAAGAGACCAGCAGGAGGATGGAAAGAGCAGTGGAGTGTGGAGGCGATTTCTGGAGATGGCGAGTTGTTGTTTAGTGAGTTCAAGTGTTACCACAGATTCAGAGTGCATGGTAGTGAGATGAGTGATGACAGATGAGATTATGTAAGGAGTGACAGAAGTGTATTTTTTTTAAAACATTTATGTATTGAGTATTTGTATGGCGCCTATACAGCAGAAGAAGGAGGGGAGCGGGGGTCAGGGCGAAGGGAGGGTACAAGATGGGGTAAAGGGGAAACAGGGCGGAGGGGGCACAAGGTGCTGGGTAAGTGCTAGGGGAGCCGGACGGGCAAGTGCACAAGGCGACGGGATAGGGGTCAACAAGTACAAGGGGGGGTGGACCAGATTCAGTAATCTATTTGGGGAAGGGTGCCATGGGCAAGTGGTGGTAGGGGGTGCTGTGGTAGACTGGTCAAGGGAGGGCCTGGCCCTGTTTGACTGACAAGGGATCAGGCTACCAGTCAAAACAGCAGGAGGGCATTAGCAAAGAAGGGAGAGAGGGAAGCAGGAGGAGAAAAGGAAAGTCTTGAGAAACATCTGGAATTTAAGGAGATCCGGCTCAAGTCCGAGATGGGCTTGGAGGCCATTCCAGAGCTAGGCTCCTGCCGAAGAAAGAGATCTACCTCCCACTCTATGCTTGGAGAAACATTGGACCTTCAGAGAGGTAGAGCTAGAGGATCGAAGGACTAAGGCAGGGAGTTATTTAGGGAGAGCAAGCTGGATGTAGCACAGTCTCAGGCCTAGGAAAGCCTTGTGGATGATGCAGGGGGTCTTGAATTCGATCCTTGCAGCCACTGGGAGCCAGTGGAGAGCTTTTTGGGCTTGAGGCCAAGGATAAGTCTTGCTGTCCTATTCTATAATATTTGAAAAGGGCAAAGGGAGGAAAGAGGCAGATTGAGAAAGAGGCTGTTGCAATAGACCAGCCCGGAGAGAACCGGAGCTCTATAAACATTGAGTTTCTGGGGGAAGGTGAGGAAAGGGAGAATGCCTCTGAGGGGTTGAAGATGAAAATGAGCCTTCTTGGCGAGGTCAGCGATATAAGGTGAGAAGGAGAGAGAGGTGTCAAAGATGACACCCAGGTTTTTGCCTCAGACGAGGAAGAGGTGAGGGGGCCCAAGGAGGGCGGCCAGGGAGTAGGGAAGAAGCAAGGGGGGGGGGGAGTTCCAATGAGAAAGATCTCAGTCTTTCTGGCGTTAAGACAGAGATCGTTAGTAGAACACCATGCCTGAATAGCAGTCAGACAATCGGAATGAGAGAGGAAGTAGAGGAGGTAGAAGGGGGAAACTTAAAGGAAAGCTAAGTGTCATCCACAAAACACTGGAAGTGAGGAGAGAAGGTTGAGATCAAATGGGCAAGAAGGGCAAGGTAAATGTTGAAAAGCCACAGCGAACGCATAGAGCCCTGAGGGACACCGCAAGTAGAGAATGAGGTAGAGGAGCCAAAAGGGCCTAGTTGAACCGAGGAGGGCTGATTTGAAAGGAAAGAGGTCAGCCAAGCCAGTGCTCGGTCCATGATGCGCAGATTATCACAGAGTCGATTTAAGAGAGTGGTATGATTGACAGTGTCGAAGGCAGAGGATAGATCAAGGAGGTTGAGAAAAAACAGAGGGAGAGTTGGAGTCAAGGTTTGAAGGAAAGTTCTCATGGGTGTTCAGAAGAGCACTCCCCATGCCTCTGACTGCTCTGCAGCGAGACCTGGAGACAGCCAACAGATTCAGAGTGGTGGATTAGTTGAGAGATGACCAACTTCTCTAAAAGTTTACCCAAGAAGGGGGTAGTGGGAATAGGGCGGTAGTTAGCTCGGGAGGAAGGGTTAGCAGATTGCTTTTTTAGGAGGGGGTGCACACAAGGGAGTGCTTGAGAGGTAATGGGAAGGAGTCTGCAGCAACTGAGTGATTCAGCCAAAGAGAGAGTAATGGCAGCAATATTGTCCTTGATAGTTCTAGAGGAGCAGGGAAGCACCTGTTTGGAGGAGACTTTCATAGAGCAGGCAGTCTTGGTGACCTCATCCGTTGCTATGGGTGAGAAGGAGGAGAGTAGGAGGGATGGAGAAAGGGGGACTAAGGGAGGCCTAAGTGCAGAAGGAGGGGGGAGGGGAGTCAAGGAGAGTGAGGGCAAGATGTCTGAGTTTTGGTTGTGAAGCGGGAGGCCAAACCGTGCAGAGGGCCTGGGAAGGAAGAAGAGAAGTTGAGACAATAGAAGGATTGGCACGTTCCTTACATATGTTGAAAAGTTCAGCAGTGTTGTTGGTGGCCCCAGAGATGCAGGCTTGAATATGGGTCCGCTTCTCGGACCTTATGGGAGTCTAATGCCTTTTGTGCAGGCGACAGGCCAGTTTGTCAGTGGATGTGCGAGTCCAACCACTTCCATTCCGTAACCCTGCACTTGCTTTTCAGTGAGGCTAGGTCGGAGTCATACCAATTCTTGCACTTGGAGGAAGGCTTCATGCAGATCCAAATGGCAGGGACAAGGATGTCAAGGATGTTGGAGATGAAGAGGTGAAATTAAGCAAGGGCTGAGCGAGAGTGAGAGAAAATAGCAGGAGTGCGGGGGTATGAAAGAGGTGACAAAGGCAGCTCCTGATACTCACTTCATCGGTCGGATGACAGAGAAGGAGGCTGGCATTGCAGGCAGAGGCTTAGCCAGGGAGCCCAGGGGCTCCAGATGAGAGGAGAGGAGAGAGTGATCAGACCAAGAGAGAGGTGTACTGAGAGGGATGGAGAGAGAGAGAGGGCAGCCGAGATGAATGCATCCAGAGTGTGCCAGGCTGAATGAGCCCGGCCAGAGGGAAGAATGGTGAGGGAGAACAAGTCACAGAAATTGCGGAAGGGTAAGGCCACGTCGGGAGAGTCAAGATGAATACTGAAGTCTCAGAGGAGGAGAAGCTTAGAGGTAGAAGTCAGGAGAGAAGAGGTGAGGTCGTCCCACTGCGATAGGAAGAGGGAGACCGGACCAGGGGTCCTGTAGATGGTAGCAAGAGTGATCGACAAGGTAGGAGAGATGCAAAGTTTGCAGACAAGTATTTCAAAGGAGGAGTAGGATTGAATGAGTATGATAGAGGCAGGGATCCAATCAGGGAAGACAAGGGCCACTCCCCGTCCAGGCTGGTTAGGCCTGGACTTGGAGAGGATCTTA
Organism: Ambystoma mexicanum; assembly: GCF_040938575.1. Lineage (NCBI taxonomy): Eukaryota > Metazoa > Chordata > Amphibia > Caudata > Ambystomatidae > Ambystoma > Ambystoma mexicanum. Next base: position 226,883,672 of record NC_090936.1, read on the forward strand.
TAGCCCTCAGGAAGAAGAGTGTCAAAAGCAGTGACAGAGCCGGCATTGAACCACATCTCGGTGAGCACAAGGACGTCAAGGTCAAAGTCTTCCAGGAGAAGACAGATGTCAGAGGAGTTTTTGCCAACAGAGTGAGAATTAGCTATGTGAAGCTGGTTTCCCCTTTTAAAGGTTTTCCACAGCGGGGTACAGGGAAGAAGTACCACCGCTGGAGGGGTCGAGGAGGCAGGGGGGTGGAAGATGGAGGAGTGGCAGGAGAAGGGAGGAAATTAATGAGAGGTGAAAGATGCCTGTCAAGAAGCAGGAGATTGGGCTGAGATCCCTGGGTCATGATAGTGCCATTAGAGTAGACATTGATGATTCACCTGGAAGATGAGAAGTGTGTCAAGAGCACTTCCCACCTGGTTCCACCATTAATGGGTGAAGAAGAGAAAGGGGAGAAGACAGAACCTATATGGGGAGTCCTCCATAGGTTCAGAGAGGGAATGACAAAGTGAATGTCAGCAATAGTCTACCTGGAAGGAGCATTGACAAAGGTGTCAGCAATGGGCAGACCTGGGTTAGTGACCAGGAGACAGTTCTTAAACGTTTTCATTTCAGCTTCGAAAGAGAAGGAGTATAGGTAATAGAGTAGCAGTTAGAATAGATAGGGGAGATGGACAGGACCATAGGGGTGGGGGGGCAGAAGGATGCTCAAGAGAGGGAGACAGATGGAGGGCTGCACAGTGCATGAAGGAACTTGCAAGGCAGCCTAGCTGCCAAGCAGGCACAGATGAAGCAGGCAGTTTAAACAAGATTCAACGAGGGAAGCAGATTTTAAAATACTTAGCAATTGAGTTCCAAAAGACAGGGTAAATGAAGTAATTTGGCGCGGGCAACAGATAATTAATTACACACAGATTTTAAAATCAAACACACATGAAAATGGCAGCCTTTTAACTGGGCAACAGGTTTTAAAATACCCATATTTTTGTTCCAAAAGGTAGGGGAAAGGCATCAATTCAGCACGGCAGCAGATAAGTAAATACACTTAGATTTGAGAATCAAACGCACATGAAAAATGGCAGCTGTTTAACAGGGCAACAGGTTGTAAATACACCCAAATGTAGTCTTTCCAGAAAATCAAGGAAATGCCACAATTCAACCGGGGCAACAGAAGGTACTCTTTAACACAGCCTGCCATAAAGCTGGGCAGATTCATCTTTCTTGCATATGAGTAGCGAGCAGACTTAAACACAGTCAGAATTTGCAGATAGATAGACGCAACTATGATGCATGCGGGGGACAGAGTGGCACTTATGTGGAGAAGAAGCAGTACACAAGAAGTCAAGTGCCACACAGCTTTCAAGTGCCACACAGCTAGAGGATTGTTACCTTCCATGAGGATACTGCTGAGGTTGGGTAGTTAATGTGAAGTGAGGTAGTATAGCAATAGAAAGCTTAAGGTAAGAGTTAGGTAGTGTAGAGAGTAGAGAATAAGTTCCAATTAGGTCCGGGAAGTACACCAAGTGCGGGAATCCCAGTAGAGGGAAGGCGCACCTAGGCAAAGAGGAGATGGTGCACAGAGAGTCATGGCACGGTAAAGGTACTGCAAGTGCAGAGACATGGGCATAACAGCAGCGATGAGGAGGAGTGGTCTGGGTGACTCTTGGCATTGGTGGGGCTTGACAGGTGGTAGGGGCCGCATTCATGGATGGAGAGCACTTGCCTGAAGATACGTGCATAGCCACATGGGCTCTATAACAGATAGCAGCAAGGCAAAGAGATCTGGGAGACCCAGTGCAATGGACCGATGGGAGTGGTAGGCGGATTCCACGGTCGAGGCACATTGCCTCCTCCAGCCTCCCAGGCCCTGACAGGGCCAGACAGGGTAGCCTCTGCTCTTGGAGGTGGCCCTTATTGTATGGAGTGACTGTGAGTGACTGGGTGAAAGGAGTGTGGTGAAGTGGCAGGTGAACAGATTTGGAATAGTTGCAGTGTGGATGAGGGAGTTGTAGTGTAGAGGTAGGGTGCTGCACTGTGGAACAGAGAGTAGTAGCGTGAAGGGAGTTGTGTGAAGGAGAGACGTGTAATATGGAGTAGAGAGCTGTAGTGTGGAGTAGGGAGTTGTAGTGCAGAGGAGGGGGTTGTAATGTGAAGGGGAGAGAGTAAGAGTGTAGAGGAGGGAGTAGTAGTGAGTGGGAGAGAGGAGTGAACATCAAAGGGAGATAGCAAGGCAATAAGCAGCGAGAGACATTAGACGAGAAGAGGAAGGAGAATAAAGGTGGGTGGAGTTGGAGCTGCAGTGTAGTGAAAGGTGTGGATAGCAAAACGAGAGTGTGGTAGAAGGGGACTGACTCAAGAAGGGTGTCTGAGAAGCACAGTTCACTCTCAGAGCAAAGCCCTAGTCCAGAATTCCTTCTGTGGCTAGCAGGATTCCTATTGGACTGAGGCTGGACTCTTGTGGGAGCTAATATTCATAATGCAACCTTCTCTACCCTGCTCAACATTTGCTGCAGTTACTTTGGCCTATTGATAGGGGTCCTAAACAAAAGGGAAAAACTCAAGAGCACAGTGGGGATACATGAGTTATATAACTGACCCACAAAAAGGGGAGTCCCCTCAATGAACAAATTCGAAATGTAATTCTGTTGAGCCACACTCCTTCTAGAGTGTGTGGCTATCAAACTATATTTGAATAAATCTACTCTATGGCACACAATTGAATATAAAATAAATTATTTATTCAGTAGGCCCATGGGTCCTACAACAATACATATCAAACATGTAATAGAATCTGCCTCAAATTGCACAGATGCAGTAAATGAATGACAAAAGTAGTAAAACCACATCTCGACCAGTGAGTCTCTACAAATAATGCATGCTAGGTGGCCTATTGTACAGGCTATAACACTTGTATGCAATTAGACATTTTTATAGCAAAAACACATTTTGTAAATCACAGGTCGAAGAAACAATATCTCAACAGAAAGATGGCTATACATGCGAGTCAATCTTGTTGACACAAGTAGAGGAACTCAACCCTATACTGCTGACCCTGTCTAACAGGTTGACCTGGCATTTGTATCTAGATCTGAATAATGTTGATCTACTATTCATGCAACATTGATGCCCAAGTACTCTGTTAAAACTAAGTTAGACTGGGTCAGAGGTACAGCACCACATAGACACCCAATGTGCAGCTCTGCTTGCTCCCGTGGATGCCCTTGCAGCTGCCCCTCCCAGAGTCCCAATGGGGGCACTGGACATGGACTGTGACCCTGCCAAGTGGACTCTTTGTCTGGCCAATGGCCTTGTACCAGGAACTCTTAGACACCCATGTGCCCACTGGTCATAGCCTGAGGTCATGCCGAGGGTTCACTTGCTGTGACAGGGCCTTCTGTCATGCCTCCATAACCTTATTGACACCTATTGTATAAACTGAGCTGAGGCCTTGGCCAGTGGCCACCTAGTCTGTGACATGGAATTTGTCCATGGAAACCGTTGGGGAGTTTTTACAACTGTCCACCAATGGTAGGACTTTTGAAGGCTCACACTTGACACTTAGTATAGGCTTGAACCACACACATTTTATTGGTAGAAATGGCTGAGCAGCCAGACTTATCTTAGGGTGGGAGAAAGGGCTGTAGGCAGTAACAACACACTTAGGCTATACACATAGGCCAATGAAATACTGACACACTAAAGTTATATAAAAATAATGGTTTATTTTAAATATACACTAAGGTAAGTAATTGTTCAACAAGGTAAATAATATAACACACCATAAGTAACTTTAGAAAAACCAAGGCACTATTAACAGCAAGTAAACCACTTTGTAATACTTTTAGAATATCTGTTGTAGGGAGAATAAATTAAACAAATCCAACATAAGGTAAGCAAATACTTTGCAATAATTTCACAAAGGTCTAACCTTTTAGAAGTCCATTCCTATCTAGTCATGAGTGTTTCGGAGTCAGATTGAATGGCAAAACAGGTGAGGCACAGCTGTAGAAAGTTAAAAGGTTCCAGAAGAAGTATTCAGCTCTAGGTATGTTCTAGCAAGAGTCTCACGGTACCTTAGAAGTGAAGAAGAGGTTCCAGCATGATGCTCCCACGATGCAGGAACAGCAGACCTGTCACCAGATTCCTGGTTAGGCAGGCAACAGGAGGGACACTGGAGGCTGTAATCAAGTGAAGAGGCTCTCAGCAATGGATTATTCTCGGTTCTGTCATTTTAGAACCTTTTGGGAACCACCAGTGAAGAACGTTTACCACCAGATCGATTCTTCTTGATTTCTAGGTCCTGCACTATGGTGAGGGGACTTCAAGGAGTGGAATCGTGCCTCTAGGTCTGGAAGAAGACCACCAAAGATTCGGAAGATGATGCACTGCTCAGTGACCACAAGTCCTAGGGTATTGGCGGTTTGCAGCCCATGAAGGATAACCTCAGCGTGGGATGGATAAAAATGCAGGTCATCTCCAGACTGATTGGTCCCACCGGTCTGAAAGGGAGAGTCGTCCTCTTCTGAGTTCTCTGCAAGCTTGGAAGAAGGGGTCAAGCAGCAGCAGTTACACAGCAGGCATCTACAGTCGTCTGGAAGTGGCTGCGGATATCTCTCCTCTTCCTCCTTGTTGATTCTTCTGTTCCAGTAGTCAGCTTGCTTTAGCCTCAGGATCCATGCCTTTTGTGCAGGAATCCAGCCAATCAGCACCCATACACCATTCAAACTCTGGGTGGTGGGTGTCCTTTTAGGACATCCAGCCCCCAGTTGGAACTGGTTCCAGGCAGGCACACCAGAAGACAAAGAAGAGCAGAGTGTCTGCATTCTCCCGAGTTTCCTGTCCTCATTCCATCCAGTCATTATTTTGGGTCATTGGTGACCATTCTGTGCACTACCACTGCTGTGAGTACAGCCTGAAAGTAAACAAAAAGTAGGTAGTTAACACACTGCCACCAGCCACTCAGATTAGCGTGTCACTGTAACCAAACAGTTACAGGAGCAGTGAGAAAATGAATACTGTGTAGCCACTCAGCATTCCACAAAAGGTGGGATGTGCTGAGCTCACAGTATAAAAGTTAGGAAGGATTCTAAATATCCCTTTGCCCTTAGGAACATTAGTTCTCACAAGGAAAATAACAGAAAATAAAAAGGGAAAGCGATGGATCTCCCTCTTCCCACTGACTCAGTGGAACAGACCAAAAATCTATAAATTCAGCAAAAAGTGCTCTGGAGGATATAGTGCATACAAATGAAAATCTACACTAACAGAAAGTTATCATTATTTTTGCACCTGTGCATTAAGTGTATAGGGACACGCAGAATGTAAAAGGTATACCATAAAACACACAAAACATCTGCCACTCCTATCACACAACTATTCAGCCATCCACAACAGGATCTGAGGGAGAAACAAAATAGAAAATGTACTAAGAAATTACAAATATTCTGCAAAATGCTCAAAAACATCTGCATGGTCCAATACACACAAACACACATACACACCTGCGCAGTTATGCACATTACAGTCAGAGGAACAAAAGGTAATTAAAAGCATTCCAGAAAATGAAAAATATCCATAAAATGCACACAAAGATATGCCACTCCAAACATGTGTTAGGGCGACCATACATGTGCGCTAGGGTTAGATGGACAAAATGAAAGGAAAAACATGGTTCAAAACATCCAAAGCCTCCAATACACCCCTTCCCTCAGATGCAGTAATGCACAGTAGTGTCAGAGGAACAAAAGAAAAGGAAACATTCTCAAAATGGAATATATTCCTGAAAACACACAAAACATCTGCCCTTAAAACACATCCAAACACCCCTACTTGGCTGTGTGCACTAGGAATAGAAAGACAAAACTAAATGAAAAATATTCAGCTAAACTACTTAATGCACAGGATCATCTGCCACATTTACCATGCAGCAGGGCCATCATACATAGACTACAGGGCCCGGGGGACAAAACCAAGGCAACAGTTTGTGCTAATTGTAAAATATTCTGTAAATGAGCGAAATAATCTGCTGCACCTAACACAAATCTTTCACCTTAGCTCACATATATATCATACAGTACAAAGAAATGAGCATGTTTAAGTTAAGTTTACTTTGTTAGGAAGGTGTGGTATCAAACAGTGAAGACAGACACAAGTTCTCACAGTTAAATGGTGTTTATTGAACTTTAATGGCTTCATTGAACGCCCCATCTAATCCTAAATCTAAGGATGGGAGCAAGCTACGCCCATTAAATAATAATAGCGCAGTCCTAGTGGAGTCTCTGTCAAAATAAAAGGGCCTATAATAATAAACCTATTGCCAATCCTTACTTCTAAATACAAAATGTGTGGGACAACAATGTATGCAAAAGAAAAGTGTTCAAGAAATAATATGTCAGGATTGTTGAGCAGTTGGCTTCCGTTCCCGGGACAAGGCGGCACATTGGAACTTCACATACACTCTGACTCCTTGGCTACCAGGAAACAGTTCAAAGCATAAGTATCAGCGTCTTCTGCCAAAGTCCATCTCTGAATGACAGTCTCTTATTGCAGAGGGACTTCTGTAACAAACAAACACTTCCTTTCTTATCAGGATTTTCACATTCACAGGTTCGAAATCGGTCTCTGTCGTTTGGGCTTGGACCACGGATCCCCCTCCTTCGGGCTCAGATCCATTTAGCACAATGTTCATGATTGGTCTCCCTCATTCGGGCTTGAACCACAGATCCTCTAGTTCAGGCTCAGATCTCTTTAGCACAAAAACCGAAGACTTTTGATTGTACGATGGGTCTTGCTTAAACCGCTGCAGGACCACTTTGATTCATATCAATTCCTATTCTTTATCTTTTACTTTTGTTTCTGCCACTTCTTGGCTGAATATCTTACACAGACCTTCGATTGAGCACACTCGCGGTGCGGGAGCACTCTGTCACGAATATTGTATCTTCTTTGTTACAGCTCAAACATCCATTAGACTGTCCCTGCGTCATTCATCACTCGTGTTCAGGAATCTGTATCCTTGTTCTTGGTATACAATGTTGCCGCTTGCAACCTTCACTTCAACACAGACCAGTCTTCCATCAGTTTCCCCAACTCACCGGCTGTGTTGCTCTTTCTTTGATCTTGGAGCCAAGAATGGTACCACCGCGGCTGTTGCTTCTCTCCTACTCGATCAGCTGTGCAGGAGGGCCCCGGGTATCTCCAACACACAATACAGGTTTATTCAGTCTGGTTTCTTGGCCTTATGCTCTAAAAATCCGAAGGTCTCTAGAAAGTAACGTCTTTCTGCCGGAAAGGTCAAGGGTATCTCGCTCCTTGTGCACCCTTCGTGGTTTGTCGTCTTTCTTCCCTCGTTCAGCTGCCATCTCGAAACTGCTGTTCCTTTGTGTGCTTTGCCTCACTCAGAGTGTGCTCTCATGCTCCGCCTTTTATCTGTGTGGGGAAGTTTAATGGAAGTCAGAGGTGAATGGTTACCACTAATTGCCTGACCATAGTAGTGGGACATGTCAGGTACACGGCTTGGATGTGAGTCTATTTTCTCCCAGAATTGGGCAGTCCATCAGGGCCGGTGCAAGGAATTTTGCCACCCTAGGCAAACTGTCAGATTGGCGCCTCCCACCACAACCAACCGTCACCATTTTGTTACTGATTGCTGCAACCCTTAACCATTACCTTCACCTAACACATTGCTCGCGTCTTCTGCTGTGTATGGATTCCAATGCACTTTCTTCACATTAAACTGCAAGAGCAGTAGCATGTTGCTGGCACACTGTATCCAGGTAAGCTGGCTGCCTTGTGAAGGCTCTCGGATGCGGTTGTGTGTCAGCTGCACACATGTTCGCAGTGGGTGATGTCAGGTTGAGAGATGGCCAGGAACAGCAACCGAGAGCTAATCGCTTGTGAAGGGTTGTTATTCAAAGGGACTCTTTCACAGTGCATGGAGAGTTCATGTCAGTGTGACACTCATTGTACACAGGGATGCACAAAGCAGGCTTGGCTTGTATTGATGACTGATGCTGGCAGATAAAATTAAGTAAACACTGTCTGGCTTTCTTTTGTTTTGCTAGCACTCAACTTACCCTCCACACTGGATCTGTTGGTTGTCTCTATTACCATCCGTCTGGCTTTAGAGCATCCAGAGGCACAGAAACAGCTCTTCTGAACACCGTGAGGACCTGCTCTCAAATCTTGACTCCAACTCTCCCTCTGTCCTCATTCTTCTCGACCTCTCTTCTGCTTTCGATATGGTAAACCACAACATCCTGATCACCCGTCTCAGTGATACCTTGGGCATCACAGATTAGGCCCTGGCGTGGCCCACCTCCTTTCTCTCTGGCCGTCCCTCCCAGGTGGAACTTGGGTCCTTTCTCTCCTCTATTACTCTCTCTACCTGTGGTATCCCCCAGGGATCTAACCTATCCCCCTGGTTTTTCAATATCTACATGGCCCCCTTAGCCCACAGGATCTCTTCCTTTACCTCCAACTTTCAGTGTTATGCCAATGACTTGCAGCTCTCTTACAGGCTACCCTCGGCCTCATCCTCGCTCATTCCTGACTGTCTATCTGCAGGTCAGTCTTGGTTTGCTGCTAACGATCTTTGCCTGAATGCTAGCAAGAGAGATCATACTCATTGGGACCCCTGTTCCCGCTTTCCCACTCTCACACTGGCCAACCTCCCTAGGGCCTGCGCCCTCACCTACCAATGAGGCAAAAAATCTAGGGGTCATCTCTTCTCCTCTCACATCTCAGATATCTCCAAAAAGTCCCACTACCAACTGCAACTCCTGAGAGGTATTGTGCCTTTTCTTACTTTCCCCCAGAGACTCACCACCTTGCAAGCCCTGGTTCTCTCTAGGCTGGACTATTGCAACAGTCTCTTCCTTAATCTTCTTACCTCTACTCTCTGTCCTCTACAACTCATCCAGAAGAGAACCGCAAGACTTATCCTTGGCCACAAGCCCACTGGCTCCCCGTGGCTCCAAGGATCAAGTTCAAGACACTCTGCATAAGCCACAAGACTTTCTGGGGCCAGGGCTATCTACAACGCTCTCTTCCTAAATACTCTCCCTCTAGAGTCCTCCACTCGTCCTTCTGCAAATCTCTGCGGGTGAGCTACTTTCACAAACAGATTTGGAGGTAGATCTTTATCCTCTGCAGGTGTTTCCCTCTGGAACAGCCTCCCTGCCTCTCTCCGTCTTGAGCCGGAGCCTTAAGTTCTGTAAACTTCTCAAGACCTTCTGCTTCTCTTCATCCTTCTCTCTCCCTCTCCCCTGCTAACCTCCGTTCTTTTTCGCTCCACCCTTCTTCTCCTCCCTAACTCTGTTCAGTTTTGCTGACTGGTTGCCTGGTTCACCTCCAGAGCCTTACAGGTTCCAGGCTCCCCCGCCAGTCTTTTGCACTTGCCTCCGTGCCACTGCACTATGTTCAGCATTACTGCACTTTCAGATCACGCTCCATGAGTGGGGCAACCTCTCTCTGCTTTTAACCCAGGGCCCTGCTGGACTGGACTCATTATTCCCCCATGCCTCCCTTCCTCGCACCTCCTTCTGTACGCATGCATGACCTAAATGTACCAGGACTAGTTAGTTTGTCTGTCCTTTCGGTTACATGTAATTATAACGATCCAAAATAACTAATACCATAATAACGAATTCCCAAATAAATTCCTTTATCGTTGTTTTTGAGGGGGTTCTATCCCAAAGCCCCCCCATTATTTTGTTCTTAATTCTTTTTCCCATCCCAAAAACCACTATCCCCCCTTCCAATCCCTTTTTAGTTTTTTTTCCGAATTCACTATTTTGGAATTCATTATTTTAGGTTCTTTTATAATGGTAATAGTTATTTTGGTATTCATGATAATCACTGCATACCATCCTGTCCCCACCCTGTTGTGCCCCTTCTCCCTAGCTTGGTCGCTATTGTACCACTTCATGCACTTGCACCAGGTGAAATGCCGTCAGGCCGAATATGCCAGTTTTTCTGTCAATCACACGGAAACCTCAAGGCCTAAGAGTGATTACTGTATTTCCTTGTTCCCTTCCCTCCTTGAAGCGCTTTGAAGCACTCCACCTGTGTATAATCGCTGTATAAATGAACAATAAAATAAGTGAAAATAAATAAATTAGTGTCATGATGTTCCCTTAAATAGGCTACCTTGCTCTCCAGTACTAGAGGAAGTGTGATGAGCCGGCACTCCTCACAGCCCCCAAATCCCCGTTTTCTTTTTTAAGCAACAACTTTATTTCAAAGTGACCTACTTGAGCAGAGCTGTGACCGAGCAGTAATGAACTGCACTTACTCAAAACATCTTTTGCCGTTGGTGCAGCCTGACTGATGGGGCTGAGGACTGACTCTGAGATGACCTCATGCGATATGGGCCTATTGGCTTGAGTAAAGCGAGCTCAAAGACATTCCAGGAGTGGATGTGTTTTGGGCAGGAAGTGGGTGGGAATGGCTGGCTATAGGGATTAGCATGGCCTTAGGTAGCCAATTGACTTGCAAGCTCAAATTGGCACAAGTTTCCCATGAAGGCAGATGGGGCAACTCGGCATGCCCATTTTCCTCACATTTGATGTAATCACTAAAACAATGTCAGAGAATCAGGAAGACTCCGTGACCTGCAAGGATACTAGGATTTCCTGCAGTCCAGAGCCTCAGTAAAGATCCCGTATTTATTCCATGTGGGGCATTCTGTGAATTTCTTCCTCCGCTGGATGCGTTGAAAAGCTATATTTTGACTCCCCAAATGGGTAGCGTGAGGAACTGACTACATTATTCAAGGTCCTGGCCATGTCAAAAACAAGTGTTGCCCCAAGGAAGGAAATGGCAGCCTTGTTATTGATTGACCTTGGAAGGTTGAAAAGTGGAGTCAGTCCTGCTTGCATTAGTGCTATTGACAGGAAGGGTTTGCACTGCACACAGGCGGGGCATCTACAGCAGACGTGTTAACAAAGTGAGCAAAGTTAATGCATAATATATTGTATGCACGCACCTCTGCCTACACTCTGTGCTATTTTCCATTGTTATAGTCAGTGCATTTAGATTAAGGGTACAAATGGGCGTGCAACCCGAACTATGTTTTAAAGGCGTTTGCAGGAGACGCACTGACTTTCTTGTAGTGAAGGAGACATAGGGCACACAGGAGCATGCAATCTGCACAATGTCAGTCTCCTTGTGTTGCACGTGCAGTACAGTAGAGGACGCATGTTAACGCTGGTACCAGTTCCTGCTAAGAGGATTTGAAGAGGAGGAGGGAGAGTGCGAAGGAAGCAGGGTCAATCAAGGCAAGGCAGTATACTATTAGTGTGGAGTCCTCACCTGCATGACGTTGGACTGTTCTCAGCACAGGCTCCAGTACAGGCAGGGCTCAGCCCCAAGGCCGCTCTCAAAGCACAGCAGGGGCTGCTGCGTCCAGGATGGGTGGCCTACACAACAGGTACTCACTGGCCTGGCGCACTCGCGCCGCACAGCAAAAGGCTGCTGCCGGCCTCCAGCCAGGGTGCGCAGGCCACCACGTCTGATGAACGGTCCGGACGGTGGACCAATTCAAGTTAACAGGCTCGCTCAGGGTAGGGGGCTCAGCCAGGTTGCAGAGTGCACTGCAGCATGCAGCATGCAGCATTCCCTGAGAGACTGACACCATGACCATCACGATGATCGGTCGAGACTCGAGGGGGCACATATGGTGCTTTGTTCATGGCCTGCCACGTGGAGTGCAAATGTGCAGGTGTCGGACTCTGCCAGCGCTGCCACGCCCATGCCACTTGTGACCCATGCCCGACCCCAACCTTTGCGTGTCGTGGCGCCGCCTGGTCTGCTGCTGCTGCAGCCAGCCTCAGCCTGCAGACAGTCAAGGCTGGTGTTATCAGAGGCAAGGCAGTTAGTATTATACAATTAGTGTGGTGGTTTTAAAGCAGCATTTTGCCGCTCTAACATTTCCACATATAGGCAAGCACCTAACCTTGCCTAGTGATAGCACCGGCCCTGCTGTCCATGTGAAAGTGTTTGTGCAGGAAAAGCGGGCAGGGGAAGGGGTTTCCATATATCTTACTGGATAGGATGGGGTAAAGGTGTTCCAGGGAAGAGAGGGATACCGCATTTCGCCATCTGGTGTCCCACTCCCAAAGATCCCTCACCCAGGTGATCCTCCTGCACTGGTCCACCCCCAGGAACTGTATCCAAAAGGGATGGCCATGTCCTTGCCAGCTCAATGACATAACCCTGGGGACTAGTGGGTGAGACACCTTCTGGTTTCTAACAACATCCATAAAAAGTTGCTATCTATGAACATAGGGAATGCTGACATTAAGCTGTCTTATATAATCAAACATGGAACATAAAATAAAAGCACATAAAACCAACATTGCCATAACCTTAACTGACCCTCACAAATGACAAGAGGCAACATCACTGAGGTATATCTGTACAAAGTATGCCAACAACAAACCAACATATGAAGCAAGCAGACAAATTCTAAAAGCACACAAAAGTAATCATTTGAATAAAAAAAGAATAACACACATTATTAAATTATCTCAAAACATACATCCATACGTAATCAAATAAATTGCTCACAACAAAATCTACTCTTCCAGTTAACTTCAAACCACATCCCCACCGAACAACTAACATTCACAAGCAAAGTACAAAAAATACAAATACATTTCAGCAATGTGGATTTTAATGTTGTTTGTATGCTATGGTTAAATAGTTTCCAAGTACATATATAAGTGTTAAAGCTGGCGGTGAGTGGGGTCTTGGCCAATGGCTCTGTCGACGGCCACCCTCTTCTGAGGCCCGGAGTCTGAATAGCTATTACTCCTTCCTTTTGCCATTTAGATACATCTACCACCACAATTCCGAGGACATTTGGCTTCACCGAGCAATGCTAATCATTGGAGGCGTGGCCCGTATAAAAGCCTGCGCAGAGCACTTCAGTCTTTGGCTTCATCGTGCGGGATCGATTGATTCCACCTGGGCAGGCTCGTGTCCTCTGCCTCTGTACCTTTGCGGACATTATTAATCATTGTTTACATTTAAATACTCTGCTCTCCCAGGTGAGAAATTTGACAGGCTCTTTGGTAGCACCCCGGGATGCACATTATGGTGTCTGCCTACGCCCTCCCAAGCCCGGGACCGGGCCATACCTGCTCTCCTCCTTCGAGCAGCAAATGCACGCAGGTGTGCACAAGGCCTGTGAAAATCGGGGCAACATGCTTTTTCCACAGTCCGTGAAGGCATGGCTGCAGTGCACCCCCGTTACCCACATTCACAGCTAGGTGACCTCACCTGCCCAGTACCATTGGTCATCTCGTATTTTAATTGTCATAGGCACAAGGAGTCTAAACATAAATACACATATTACTTAACATGCTCAGTTTCAGAGAAAATGCTCACCTCTGTGTGATGGCTGATCAAAGTACGCGTCTGGGAAATAGGCTCCGGGAACCTCGTTGGAGCTGCAGTGCATCAAGCCGTTTTCACAATAGCTAAAGGAAGAAAAGGCATTCGACACATTAATGGCATACTAACTATTATTTGCAGTGTTGCATCGTGTACAGATGGAAAATCTAGAGTTGCACCGACTACCCCTATTTTGTTCCTTCAAAAACCTCTTAAAAAATGCCTTACAGATGTATCCAATCCACCATTGACCTATTAAACTTCGGTGAAATGACATCTGATGTCTCTTTCGCTAGCCTGTGATTAGGGGGAAATGACATAACAGACCTCCATATGTTGAAATGTCCTCTTTTTGAATGGGTGGTACATCATTTACCTGGCTGTTCCAGGATATTCAATTGATAAGTTGCCTGTTTGATACTGATTACTTCGACTTAAGGCAAATAAAAAAGTAGTAGCGTTAAAAAATATATATATTATTTATGTTTGTCAAGAGATGTAGAACTCTAATCTCTATCCATTGGTCAGCTTCACTTCTCATGTATTCTCTTAGTAGCAATAAATACATGAAATGTAAAGCTGCTTAGTCTTCATTCAGTCTCTTGAACAAATGTGATTAGGAACTTTATCTCCAAATCCCAGGATTTTGTGCTTCATAATGTAATTACTTTTTCAATTGGCCCGAAACGTTGCCTCCAATTTGGGTTCAGCGCTTCCCCATAGGATCTCTGTCTACAACCTGCAGGGTCTAACCTAAGTCAGGTAAGTTCCCACTTTTTTGATTTCGGGGGATCAGAACTTAAAGGGAACTAAATATATATGAGAAAGTCGAAAGGTAAGTCTCATTACCCCCCTTTCCAGTGCCCAAAAGTTTGAGTGAGACAGGTGTTTACAAACTCAACAAATACAGTTTGCTGTTGTGTGTTATTAAACCCAATACACAAATGAAGAATCAAAAACAATGTATTATATATTGTATATGATTAAAGGAGGGGCAAACAATGCCACATAAAACACACAACAAATAATGTTACAAAGGAATATTCTAAAAACCTTTTAACAACCAGGGTATGTTACACATAATGAGTCAACTTGCAGGGTTCAGCATTTCTTGAGTCAATGGCAATCTCAATGGGCTTTTGGAACTTTGCCTCCATGCTCCATTTTTCATCGGTCTTCTGTTGAGTCACTTTCTCGGGTTTCGCAGTTCAATCAATCCCATGCACAACTTGTTATACTACAGTTCACTCCTAGGCGGCTGCCTCGGAAGCCACCAGAGTGGGGTTCATGAAGGTAACTGATTGGCCAACTCAGTAAGTGAGTTGGAAGAAGAATGTGGCACTTCAGTCAGGCTAGGACAAATCCTGCTAGGCTCCCAATCCATGCATGTTTGTGTAATTCAGGAACCTATGCTGATTGAATGTGGTATGCTTGTGAACGTAAGTACGCTTAGGAAAATAAGTCTGGCCAAAACAAGATCTACCCGAATTTCTAGAGTATTGGAGTTCGATGACACCTTCAAACTTTGGAAAAATAACACACAAGAGAAGGTGACGAGTGCCGCTATTTAAAAACAAATGCTGGTGCAATGCGTTTGCAGTGAACACGTTGATGCTATAATTATAATTGGTTATTTATAAAGCGCTTAACACCGAAGTGGTTTCTAAGCGTGGACCTGTGTTGCTCTGCGTCGTCTTGCTACCAAGAAAAGCGCATTGCCACTGAGCTATACTGCTCGTATCATGACAAATTACATTACATTAGAGACTTAAGTTGAAGGCACAGCGTCTACCATCTCAAAATGAGAGCTAGATCTGTCAACCCTCTTGGGGAGACAACACAATCTTTCCATGTTGGTTGGCCCTGTGTATCACAGCAATCCTGCAAGTCTGATAACTAAAGCCAAGTGAATGCTATACTGGGTGCATCTGCCCTTCAAAAGGAAGGAGTAGAGGAATACAGGCACGTACCAAAGTTGATGTAAATCTATCCATTTATTTAATTCAACTGATGCAACTCACCCAAGAAACTGAAAATAATCCCAATGGATTTCATTTGAGTTGATTCATTGTCAAAGATGACATCTCTGTGATGTGGCCCATTACCAGAACTTGCATGAAAAATACAGAAAGAGAATAATTACTCTAAGCTTTTCAAAGAATAACCAGATGTTGATCTGGTGCAGACAAATCAAGAGGGCCCCAAGAGAATCATAGGAGATAAACATGTGCTCCCATAAACTCTGTATGGTGCTAATGGAATTAGTTCAGCTGGAAGGAGCACCTGCTGAATCCTGAATAATGAAAGCTTTGAGGTAAAAGACCCATTTCACAAGCCGCTCAAGCACAGGGAGGCAGTTCGGAAATGAATCTCTTGGGAGATGGAGTATACAGAAAGCAGACGAGGGGCAATTTGCACTTGTACACAAAACCTAGCAAATTATTCCACAGAAGGCCGTCAATTGGTAGATATTAAGAGAGTGTTACAAGGTGATGGCACAGAACTGGCAGATGATTCAACCACATTGGGACAAAGAAGATAGACTAATGAGCTGCAAGTCCTCAGGTGAAAGAAACAAAGGACAGTGTGTCTATGCTAGGGTGGCTTCTACGTCATTCCAATGGCTGTTTTTTTTCACTTCATTTTTGCCACCGATATTTTGCTGCAAAAACATCAATTTTTGGGGTGGGGGAGTTACCCCCAAGCCTCCTTTCCCAGCTATTTACAACCTAGTCCCCACACCTGCTACCCCCTTATATCCTTTTACAACCCCCCCCCATATTTTCCAATGAGTTTTTGCAGCAATAAACCGGCGGCCCAAACGCAGTGAAAAGAAAACTGGCAATGAATGAACGTTGTACCCTATGGAAGACTCAGTATTGTCTAATAAAAAGAGAAGATGGACCAGTGAAGTTTGTCACTGGATCTCTGGAACCACAAATCGGGGCTGATGAAGAAGCCAGAAGATGCCAGCACGTCCTGACAAAGACAGAGAGCTGATGAAGGAGGCAGTGAGAAGGCAGAGTGCCTGAGGAGAACCTGGAGGTGGTGGCACGACCCAGAGGGGGAGGACTGGGTGGTGCTCGAACAGCACTGAGATCGGTTCCGGGAGGGCTCTGCAGAGCCTCGTAAAGAAGACAGAAGTGAACAACCTAAGTGGTTGTGCAAGAAGAATGAACCTGACTACACAGGAAGAACCGGTGATGCCTACCCAATTCACAAGACGTCATAGGAATGGTGAAAGAGCCACGTGTGCGCCCAATTGGAAAGAGAATGTAGATTTCTAAGGGACTAATCATACCCGTCCCATTACAAGTAACTATTGGAAAGAGTTAAGATTACCAAGAGACTAATCATATTCGTCCCAGTATAAGTTGGAAGTAAAGTGAAGACTATCAGGGGATCAATCATACTCATCCAAGTATTTGTGAATATTGGAAAGAGAGTAGAGACTGCCAAGGGACCCGTAAGACTCACCCATGTAAAGAGGAATATGTTAAATGAAGTAAGGAACACCACGAAAGCCATCTGATATACTTCCAGAAAACTACTGAGATTCATAAAGAGACACCACAAGATTCAAAGAAGCAGCAGGAAGGAAACATGATTTCTGGAACAAGGGACATTGTTGTATAGAATACAAGGGGCAGCCTCGTAGATGACCTTACCAGAAGCCATCCCAAGACAGAACTGTTAAACTATTAAGGGTATAGAAGCCTGTCCAGGAAAAGAGATTCAGTCTCCTGGACCCTTCCTTTCTTTCAGTTTTCTTGAGTAGTGGTAAAACCAAAATGGGAATGTTTTTGACAGAGGACGGGCAGTTGATTTGGACAACCTCACAGATGGCCAGCACCCAAGT
This sequence comes from Ambystoma mexicanum, assembly GCF_040938575.1. Classification (NCBI taxonomy): domain Eukaryota; kingdom Metazoa; phylum Chordata; class Amphibia; order Caudata; family Ambystomatidae; genus Ambystoma; species Ambystoma mexicanum. Next base: position 226,900,914 of record NC_090936.1, read on the forward strand.
TAGTTTTTTGTTAGATAGAGAAAAAAACCTTATTACTAAGGAGAGACAGGCCATTTATTTATTATTTGAATAAACAAACCTGAATAAATGCCACCAACTGGGCCGTCTCCTTCTGGCGTACCACAATCCTCAATCAGAGGTTTTCAATTCCAGTGAAAAAGAGCCACACCCAGACCAGGTTTTCACACTGTCCACACAACATAGGCATCGGTACGAAATGGGTCATTCACCCCGTCAGAGATTATGCAGAGTATTTGGTGTTCTTGAGTACTAAAAGTGGAGACCGCGCGTTACCCTGATTTCATTCATACTCATACACTTTCCTGACTGTATGTTCTTACACACGAGTCCAGTTCTATAACAGGCTACTTCGGAGGTCACTATGCCTACTTCCGAAACTGTTGCTAGTTATTTTTAGGACAGAACATGTATTTCTTTTCGATCATATTGTGGGTGTGCGTGTTATTTGCAAGAGCAATGTGGGTGTGTGGTGGTCAATTATCATGCCCAGAAATGTGTGCTTTAATAGGGTGTTTGGGTTGGTTTTTCCAGAATGTCTCAGGCACTCGTGCATACGTGTTGTGCATTTGAAACCAAGATAGTCATTACATCAGGGGTGGGTAACACGCATGCCTCCAGATGTTTTGGACCACGACTCCCATAACCCCTCACCCTTGACTATGCTGGCTAGGGCTGATGGGAAGTGTACCGTTTAGAGAGACAGAGGGTGCAGACCCCTTCTTTACCTCATGAATTCAAGCATTGAAGGATGTTGCACACAGGAAATATCTTAGGTCACATAACGTCCTTAGCCAGGGCTCAGTCAGTGTGACCAACAAAGCCCTCACCATCAGTTGTTAGTTGCAACTGCAATAAAGGTTTTCCATTTAAAATCAAATAAAACTTCCTCTGCAATTGTACTGGGGCCTGATTGTGGCTGCCCATGGAGAGTGATTTGACTGGGGTGCATGGTGCAGTGATGATATTTTTCTGGGGGGACCCCATGAGGTACTTTCCCACAGGCCCTTTGTTCCAGATTATCATAAAGCCGTGCAAATTAATGGAGTGGAGAGAATATGCTTTTTTCATTTTTGCTGCTTCCAGAAATCATCAGTTCACCTTATTCTCAAAGGTGACTTGAGCATGTCTGTAGGGGCTGGACTGTAGCGGGGAAAATGTGCTGTCCGGGCCCCCTTGCAACATTTGTGTCGGGAGTGCACTCCGCGCACTAATGTCGACGTGAATGCATGACAGGCTCCCAGAAACCACGTGGTTGCTTTGTGCACATTTAACCGAGACAGGTCGTTAAAGGTCCCGCCTCAGTGAAATGACAGTAAAAAAAAAGCATTTTGTAATAATTAAGCATGTCGGCTTCCAATCAAGGTAAGTTCTTAGCTTTTATTGTCGTTTCCTTACAAGCTAGTGCATGAAACACCGGCGTCCCATCCAGCCAGTTACATCCTTCACCTTCCACCGCCAACGGCTCCTCCAAGAACTCTCATACAGCATTCCTCTCAACATTCCAGCAATCCATCGCAGGCACACATCATAACACATTTCTGAAATGCTAGTGCGACAGCCGCAGTTTAACCCGTGGTGTCATGCTTCTAACACAAACCATGACAAACTCAAAAATAACCCTGCCATGATTTGCACCTCACCTGCGTCTGTTCTGAACTGGCACATGGGGGACTCGTTTCTCAGCACTTTAAAGTGCATCCAATTTGTGATTCCAGGATGCGCTTTAAAATGCACAGAAATGCCCCCGTATTTGCACAAATGCGCAAAGGAGGAAAAAGGGCACCTGAATGAGTGCATCTAAGATGGCCTCTTTCAGAGGCCCTTCATAAATTGGGCTACCACTTCTTTTGGAGCAAGTGAGGAGATGTGCTTCCCGCAAAAAAATATGGCCCTTTGGCTTCATCTTGCCCACGTCTTTCATGGATTTTAAGGGCTTGTAGGGCACATGGCTCTAGATAAAGGGCTCACATATTCAACAAGTGCACTGTGCCAAACAATGCGACGTCCCCATATTCATGCAGTCTTGCATTTGTCATGTTGGCAGACATTCAGTTAACGGGGGTCCGGTTTATAGTTACCGGAGATCAGTATGAAAGCAATATGAACGTGTTTCAAGCCTCAAGGAAGGACACACTCAATAAGGAAGCAAGTGGTCCAGATGTAGTCACTAGTGTCCTTTGCTATGTCCTTTAGGTGAAGTCTTGTGGATCTCCATTTTCGTGCGCCATTTTGCGAGGCGCAGCAGGGGAATGGAGGTGACCGGCTGGAGTCTCCAGCCATGAGGTTGGATCGCGGCATCTCCCAACTGCCCCACTGGACACAGATTGAGAAGAGGCAGACTCTCGGGGCGTCTTGTGCACTCCTTGTGATGGGTGTCTCAGCCTTGTGAGGTACTGCCTGGACCCTCTGAAGGGGAACTGGAGGCGATCATCTGTTCTTGGGTTCAGGGGGTGGCTTTCACTTGCCTGGGGTGGCAGAGCATGTGCGTCTATGGGGCTTTGATGCTGAAGCTACACATGCATCAGAACTTTCTAGTAGCCCCATTCTCAGGTTTGGTTTTAGGCTTTGTGACAGGAACATTTTCTTGAGGTGGTCTTTGGTGGGCCTGAGCCCCTATCCTTTGTCTCCGTGGGCGGTAGGATAGCTCAGTGGCAACCTGCTTGCCTTGGAAGCAAGACAACACCGAGCAGCATGGGTTTTAACCCCGGTCCCGCATGGAAGAGGATGGACTCTGGCATGAAGAGCTATATAAAAGCCCAATGTATTACTTACTCATGTCCCACTCCTTCATGCCCTTCCATATCTTCTTGCATACTGATTTCTACAGCATCGCTCACTGCCCAGTTGAATGAGGGCAACACGAGTGGGTCGTGCCCCAATTTACAGAACTGGTGCGTGAGAGACTTTCTCACAGGGGTATGTCAGAGATGTTCTTCACATTATTCACATGGGTATTTTCAGTGCTTGAACCCTCCTCCTCATTGACACATACATTCTTATGTAGATGTGCCTGGATGCTGTCCTGTGGGGGGGATATCCACAGATTATTGCACAGAATATTTTCCAGCAGCAAAGGAGGGGGAATGAATTCAAAGATGGCCACCGGACAAAACAGAGATATTCCAGAGATACGAACACTCTCTGGGTAACGGAGCAGGAAGGAATTGGGACAGAAAGCTAGTGAGCATTTGGTTGGTTATTCTCGGTGGCTGAACCACGTAGATGGGGCCAGATGGGGATTGACGGGATTCTGTCGGCCTGCCGTAGACATGCTAGATGTTCAACCCCTCTGAGGACCTGAGGCAGAAGGAGTCGGAACAGGCGGAGGCTAGGGAAGGCACGGCTTCTTGCGTTATTTCTCCTTTTGGGCGCAGGCCTAGGAGAGCCGATAGACTGAGAACGGGAGGAGTATGCTGCAGAGCGGGAGGATTGGGTTTTCAAGTTGGTGGTATCTGAGTGGGACATTTGGAGGGGAACAGGTGGATGTTACAGGAAGGTAGTATGTGGCTGAGGGTTGGAATAAACCGTATATTCCTTTCGTTTCAAGGGATGGAAGATGGGCCTGAGACGCTACTGGTCAGAGATTAAGGCAGAGTAGGTGGTTAGCTATGGTTGTGAATGTGGCGGGTTGGGAACAGGGGTATTCAACGTATCATGATTTAATGATTTGGAATGTTTTTAGGGCTTTGCTTGAGGCCGTGTTACGTCAGACAGGAAAATGTGAGGGTTTCGAGGTCGATTCATTAGCATTTCCAATTAGGAGCGAGACAATACTACCAAAGCATTGTCTCTAAACAGCATTCTCATTCGCAGGTGGAACAATGTTGCAATTTCTAAATACCCAGGCATTATCTCAGAGTATTTTCTAGCAACAACGGAGGGGGAATGAATTCCAAGATGGCCACCGGACAAAATAGAGCTGACCGAATTGAGCCTATTAGAGTCCACCTTTTCCAGCCCTGCACTAACCCCAGGACACAGGTGCAGACCCCACAACGTGCCCACCCCTGACAGAGGAAACAGAGCCCTATAAAAACCCATAGTCAAAAAAGAGTTTTGAGAGAAGGCTGGCGAGGAGAGAAGGAGACTGGGGTTTTGAAAATGTTATGGAGGAGGAGGTAGGAGAATATCAGAAGGTGATTAGAGAAAGCCAGGGGGACGTAGGCAGAATATCAGGAGGTGTGTGGAGAAGGTCAGGAGGCGGTGAAAGAACATCAGAAGCTGGCTCTAGAGAATAGAGAGGAGGTGGGGAGAAAATAGGAAGTGATTGAAGAACGTTAGGAGGCAATGGAGTGACATTAGAAGGTGGTAGAAGATTCTGAGGATAAGGTCAGAAAACATCAGGAAGTGGTGGGAGGATACATACATAGAGGCAGAAAAGGACAATATTATGGAGCCTGGTTGGCACTAGGTGGGTTTCAGAGCCAGGATGCGGAACGGACGCATGGAAGGGAGCTTACGTGAGGATCAAAGAGCAAAGGAGGGGACCAGGACCCTGGGAAGTAGGGATAAACAGGTCTAGGGAAAAGTGGAGAACCTGTACCATGCCTCTGTCTAACACCAGGTATCCAACTCCTCCAAGCACCTGAGATGCCTAAGGGGGGCAGGGGTGGAGTCCCCAAGCCAGGAGACACCAGGGAGAAGGGTGGAAACCCTAAAACAAGAAAGGTGGTGACAAGGCATGTAGGAAACCTTCAAACCAGGAAGACAGAAACAAAGTGCAGGAAAGCCTGAAGCCTGAAGCTATTGAGACAAAGTGTGAAGAACCTTCAAGCCAGGGAGACAGAGAAAAGGGGCGCAGGGAACCCTTTAGCACAAGAAGAAAAAGAAGGACACGGGAAACACATGCCCTGAGGCTCAGACAGCCAAACCAAAAGGGACCCTTAGAGGCACCTCAGAGACCTGAAATAGATCCCTCGGGAGAATCAAGAGACTGGGCAGTGAGCCTAAATCCAGGAATGGTTTAGCCTCATGTATCGAGAGCCCCACAGACTCCTGAGTTACCTATTCCCCATGTATTATTTTGGCCCATCCTGTGTAAGTGTATCCCCAAATAATCATAGCAGTTGCCTATATATTCTGCCATGATATACTCCTTGATCCCCGTCACCCTCATGACAGGGACAATGTGTATCTGTTCAGTTTGCGAATAATCTTTTTTGTAGAAATGTCATTATTTGTGTACTCTTTTTATGGATTTCTTAACTCTGAATATACATGTATATCTATTGATTCATTGATCGACAGATGATCTATCATTATGATATGATATGATATAATGCGCTTAATACCCAGAGGTTTCCAAGCGCAGACCCTGTGTTTCTGTGTGTCGTCTTGCTTCCAAGGCGAGCATGTTGCCGCTGAGCTATCCTCAGGTTCAGTAACTCCGCCTCCGTTCGAGTGCTTATCTGAGACTGGTTGTTTGTCAATGTGGCCAGCTCACTTAAATGTCAAGTAAGGGAGTGACTGCCTGAACTTTGCACAATTAGGTCAGAATGAACAATCTTTCAAAACCTGTAAACAATCTTCAAACGATTCAATATGAGCCCTTATGTTCAGTAACTATTTTAGTGTTTTGATTTTTGGTGATATTCCTGACAGTAAGACCTATGTCCTTGTGAACTCAAGTTTTTCCCCCCACACATTTCCTAAATCTTTTGTTTCTTTGGCAGATTAAACACAAGCCCCTAATTACCCGTGAGAGCTGTGTTGCTCTTTTAGAAATAGTAAAGATCAAAATCCCCACACAGCCATTAGGGCTGTCAACAGAATTTTAAAAGCTTTGGGGCTTAGCGAAAATGGTTATGTTATGGACTGCTTAGTTGGCAACCTTGAATCTGAGCAATGATGGGCAATTGATGGATTGATAGCTTGATGCAGTTGCATCATGGCAGCATGCATGTCTAATTCATCATGGCAGCATGTATGTCTAATTCATCATGGCAGCATGCATGTCTAATTCAGAAACTCACCCAGGAGCACAGTAGCGGCAGAAGGGAAGGTTGCTTTCCTATTACATACAAGAACTACACAAAAGGGCTCCATAATCGAGGAAAGCAGGTCACAGATGTCTTGACAAATAAAATATACAGCGGTACAGCAAAATCAAGAAAAAAATGGCGGAAAATGAACACTGAGGAGTCACACATGCCTTCTCTTACGGGAATCACCCATAAAAACCAATTACAAAATAACGAGGTCAAAAACGCTGAATATTTATTTTATTTTATTTTCATTTATTTTATTTTAGTATTTGTAGAGCGCCCTACAGCCCAGAGGCAACGAGGCACTATAAGGAGATTTAAAGAAGGCTTGCTTGAGGGTTACAGTAAGCGGCCCCAGAAGGTATACTTAGGTAGATTCAGTTACAGGGTTGATCAAATCGATTTTTGTTGCACTTTAAGCAAAAAATTGATGGGGTTGTGGTAAGGGAATACAATAGGAAGGTGGAGGTTATGCAGGGGGTCTCTCGGTGCATTTTATTGTCTTTAGTGCAAAGAAACGAAACATTTTCGAAATTTGACCAAAGAAAACTCTGCCTTTTCAGCCTCGTTATTTTAAATTCGGTATTTCAACGTAGAGCCTTGTCTTACAGCTACTCACATGGGCCTGTGCAGTGAGCTAATACACCTGGATCCCAACACAGACACTGCGATCGACCTCTCTCCGTATTGGAAGTAACTGGTCTGCTAGGAACCATTGCGCACGTCACTTTCTTGTGGGTAGGAAACAAACAAGTTGCAGCATAAAAGTGGTAAGAACGACTGCAGCGGTCGGAGCGGTCGGGAGCGGTGCTCCCCTACCTCTTCTAATTAAGCTTTACCGTTCCTATACTTTTATTTTAAAAAGAAACTTTTCCGGAATGGTTTGGTTTTAAAATAAAAGTGTAGGAAGCAGTTGAAACTTGCACTTTCAGTGCAGTGCGCTGGACGTTGCTGTAAAAAGCAGGTTCATGTGTTTTGGGGTTTGTATGTGCATGGGAGGGGGTATGGCGGTGGGTTTTGTGGGGAGCGGTGCGGGCCAGTAGGGAACACAGTTCCACTACTTCTATTCTTGCACTTCGACCACCGAGAACGAGGGGCGATTGTAGAGAAAAGGGGAACAAGTACACATAGAGAGGACCACATATTAAAAGATGAAAAGAAGAGTCAAATGGAAAGCAAAAGCGAGAGAATGAGAACAGCCAAAGAAGGAAGAGTCCCAAGTGAATTAGCTAACACAAAGAGGGAAGAGGGGGCGGGGGCGCATTTATATATTTATTGGACGTGTTGTTCAGTACTGGCCCTACCCAGAGGGTACTCATTTCATTTTCAAATTAAACGTTCATTGTATTTTTATGGCTTTAAATTTAGCGAACTGGATCTGTCTGCTGAGGGATAACTTCATTGTACAGCACTTTGTTTCTTTTTTTGTATGAGGACACTTTAAAGAACTCTAAAGAAAGAAACCGCTGCCTTCTACGCTGTCACTGTACACCCGCACCAAACATCTCTTAATACAGATAGCTGGTGAGCCAGGATGCCACTGTCACTAGTGAATTTCTCAGTGAAAATCTACTTGGGGTGGATGGCCCAGTGGCCCTGGTTGCCGCCATGAATTTCCCCAGTGGGCCAGTGCGCCAGCAAGGACCTGCTGTCTACTAGCTCTTGCAGTTTCTAGCAGGCCACTGATTACTTCACAAAACTAAAGTTGGGCACGGGTCTGTACATTTCTGGGTCTGTATATGCCAGGAAAGCGGCGAGATTCGGATCCCATGGCCTTCCCCTTTCATCGCTTTGGCACCAGTCTCTACAGAAGAGTCCCTCTTTGCTGTTTAAATCCAACAGCCCTAAAGCAGCAGTCTGGTAACTATAGAGGACCAGATGGACAACGAATCCCATGATCCCTCACCGTTGACCATGCTGTCTAGATCTGATGGGAGTTGTAGTCCATCTGGAAAGTCAAAGGTTGCAGACCCCAGATCTACCTTATTCAGAGCAAAAACTGTTATGGGGCCGGAGCCAACCCGAACGTACAAACACTTTCACAAATATATATATATAGTGTGATCAAGCGCTCTGCGAGCGCGAACCGCGTTATCTTTTACTTTCCCCTTGTGCTCTACTTTTGCTGTGTTTGCACAAATAAACTTCGCAAGTTATTTCATATTGGCTGTTTCATTCAATTTGTGTCGTCCTCTCGTAACCCTGAGTGCGGTCCGCCGGCTCCCTGCCAGTTCCTGTTAGCTCTAGAGTTGTGTACAGAGTTGAGCTATACAATAAACACACAAGCAATAAATACAAAAAGACCACACATTAGAATATGCAGCAGAGAAGCAACGCTGTTAAAATATAAAAGGATTAAATATTTGTATTTGAAAAGCACCCTTCTGAAGCCATGATTTTAACGCTTTCCTAAATTTCAAGTAATCTGGTATTTTACGCATATCAACCCGGAGTGAATTCCAGTGCGTGATAGCAGCACTAGGGGAGGATATTTTCTCTATTGTTATTATTGACACATTTGACCATCCAGAGCTTGCAAATTCCTTCCTCGCGTTTCCATTCATAGATCGATCTCATACGTACCACATGGTGTAGTGATTGGCGAACACGTCGTCCGGTTGGAATAGCTCGCCGTCATAGTAGCAGGAGCATTGGGTCTTTGTGACGCACTCCCCACGCTCGTTGATGTAGAGGCCGGGGGGGCAGTAGCACCCTTCCAAGCAGACGTCGCTGCACTCCACTTCGGGGACAGATAGCGACCGGCAGGTTTTGTTGCAAGGAGTTCCGCACTGCTGGTAGACCTGCCCTTCGGCGCAAGTGATCGCTGAAAGGACAGATGTACAAAAGGAAATGAGCAGGGCCTTCAATGGCTTCCTCCCACAGTTGTCTTCAATTTTCTACACTCATGATCATTCATTTTCCTTATTCACTTGACAACTTAATGCCTGAAATGTGCCCGTTTTTTGGCTGCGTTTATTCTATACTGGTCTGGACTGATTATTATACTAAAGGCCCTCACCTGACCTAGAACTCTTAGTCAGTAGTGTGAGATAAGTGAGTTGGGTCTAGGGTGGGAAATAATCACTAGAACATTTTTTTAAGTGTTTGTATATGTGAAATGTTGTGTTTTCTTTTGGTTTTAGAAATGAACTGAGATTATATTGTGTGATTATGAAATTAAATGTGATTTATTTTGTTACCACTGAAAGAGGAATGTAATGCTGGGATTCCTCCATTTTGATCTAATTTGTTAATTTCGGTCCCTAAATACTGCAAAAATGGATTTACTACATTCCTACCTTTCTTTCCTATGAATTCTGAGTTAGGACATGACGTTCTGAGACAAAACCAGTGGTCGAAGTGGGCGGGAGCGGTGCTCCTCTACTTTTTTTAATTAAGTTTTACTGTTCCGATACTTTTATTTTGAAAAGAAACCGTTACGGAATGGTTTCGTTTTAAAATAAAAATGTAGGAAGTAGTTGAAACGTGCACTTCAGTGCACTGCACAGAACGCTCCCTTAAACAGCAGGCGCATTTGTTTAGGGGTTTGTGTTGCGCGTCGCAGGGGGTGTGGTGATGGGGTCTGTGAGAAGCGGGGGCAGGCCAGCAGGGAACATAGTTCCACTGCCTCTTTTCATACACTTCGACCACTGGTCAAGACCTAGAATCAGTGTTATACTTGTAATAGGTAACTTTAGTTGGCGTTATAGTTCATTTCTTGCGACAGAATATGAACTACATACTGCCAAAAGACTTATGGGCCATATGCATGCATCAGTGATCATGAGATTCTGCGTCACACTGCCTCTGTGGTAATCTCATTGGCATTTTAGGTCAGCAGCAGTATCCCCTTTGCTCTTTTTATTTTTAAACAGGAGATGCCCCCTCTATATCTCGCACCTACCTTCCCTTCCCCGACCATGTCGTCTCCTTACCCCCTGTTTTAACCAATGGCATTCACACTGGGGTAGAGTGGCCCAATTAAGCAATATTGCCTGGAGATGTGGGCAATACGGGTTATGAGCCCGCAAATTTGACTTATGGGCCCCAGTTAAGTGAGGTTGCAGAAAATGTGCTACATTTGCATAAGAACCCATGTTACCCAACTACTCCGGGCATTGTTGGTATTATCACCCAGTCGGTTGCTAGGCAGCAAAGTGTTTGCACGCTGCCCATCTGCCTTCTTCCCTGTCCCTGTGTTGTCACATTCATGCAGCGAAAAGAAAGAATGGACTTCACTCCCTCGGTGGCCGACTGCTCTTGCACGGTGGATGAGGGCATGATGTCCATTCTTCCATTCTGCGGCAAGGAGGCACGATGACGGCTGAGCGGGGAAAGGAAGAGGGCCGACAGCAGCAGCTAAGAGAGGATGAGTGCCTGGTGAGCGGGCAGGCCTTAGAAGCTGCAGTGCCCTGGGAAGCAAATCAATAAGTTGTCACCCCTGAGCGCCCCTAGTCATGCGGCAAGGTGGGGCGCCACATTTTTCAATAGGCATGGCAGGCGCCCTATTGTTATTAAATGCTCTCCGCTACTGAGAGTGCAGCAGATATAATTTCAATAGGACACCTGCTGCGCCTTCTCGCACTAGGCCAGCTCGGTGGAGACCGTCAAAGACTCCACCAAGCTGGCATGGACGTGGTCTAATGGCAGGGTGCCCTGGGCAGCCACACAGCCTGCCCTGCCCTAAGGCCGGCTCTGCCTGGTGAGCAAAGTGGCAGGCCCAGCTGCAGAAGTGCAGGGGCACATTTCAACATGATGGTGCCCCCCCCAAGCTTAGAGCGCATATAACCTGCAGCACCCGTGGGGTGAATACATTATACTAGAACCAAATACTATGTTAATAGCCACCGATTATCACAAAACGGCCAACCATCAGGGAGCAGAAAAACAAAATGCCAACTGACATTATCACATTGTCTCTTAACACTGGTTCCTCCACATCAGTACTTTGCTGACAAAGAAGAATGTATAGCTTTTCAGTGGGCATTTAGTGTTTCAGTGACCTGCTGGCTGGCCATCTTATGATAATCGGCTGCTACTAACACCTGGGTGCATTTCTTTACTTTAAATGTACACTTTAAAGTGCTCACCTGACAAGCTTCATGTGCTGGATCCCTTCTGGTCATCACTTTCAAGTGACAGCCTGAAGCGTCTCAGCAAATGAAGCTTGGAAGGCAAGCACTGAAAAGTGAACATTTAAAGCCCCAAAACGAAAATAGAGAAACAAATCTATTGCCTTATTTCAAGACTGCTGAGTGGCAAACTGTGGGCATATGCATGGGTACCCCTGAGGCTTGAGGTCTCTTTCATTTAAAAAGGTTGAAAGGCCTTGATCCCGCCCCTGGTGGTGTGGGCATAGTTACCTGTAAGGAGGGGACTGGCCGAGTAGATGGAAATTGATTTCACTCAGCTAACTGGAACGTTGCCATAATGGCGATATGTGCCTGTAAACTCTCGTTCTTGATAGGCTGAGAGAAATCCAATGTTTTACTCTTGATGCTAATAGCGAGTGAGTACCTGGTTGCGCAAGTCAGGTAACTTGGTTATTTCATTACTATTTCAGAGTTTGGACCAGTAGTCCCAACGGCTTGATGGGCATTCCGTAACGCATGAACTGTGTGCGAGAGCTTGTGTCCCTTAGCACCCTCCCAGTTTCTGCATGTCAAAGTATGGCCTTCAGCGGGGCAACAAGGATAACATTTTGGATTTTGGGTGGGGTGGGGGCTAACCCTTCAAATGTTGGGAGAAGCACTAACTTCGGAGACTGTGGGGGGAGGGGCAAAATTATGTGTGTGGAGGCATCTAACTTCTTTACACATTCTAATGAGACTATTCTGGTGATGCTTCAATGTTACAAGCAGTTAACCCTCCCTTAACGTCTGAAACCACACACTTAAAGAATGGTGTTAAAATGAGCCCTCCGACCTTTCCAATCACTTCCCTGTCATGCAAGTACTAACCCCACATCTCGATTTTAATTGACTAAAAATGAATGCAGGTTAGTAATTGCAGGGCCTTTGTTAACAGCGAAGCAGAGGCACCGTTGAACGCCTTTGTCCTGTTCTGTCAAGCCACAGCTCTGTAGGTCAGCCAGGTCAAGTCAACATAACCCAACATTTCTGGGGAGGGCCGGGGACTAGAGCCCCAGCTGTTCAATGGTGTTGCGCCACTGAGAGCCTTGCTGTTTGTTCTTAGTACACAGTAAGGACGGGCAACCCAAAGCAAATGTCTGAGGTCGCCCTAATCATAGTCATTAACTTTCAGCTGTGTCAAACATTGAGCTTTTAATTCAAGTTGTTGATTTGCTTCAAAATGAGGAGTACGTAATAGGTAGTGAAGCTGCATATTTAAACATTTCCAGGTGGTTATTAGTGGTCGAAGTGGATGGGAGCGGTTGGGAGCGGAGTGCCTCTACTTTTTTTAACTATGTTTTGCCATTCCTATAGTTTCATTTTAAAAAGAAACTGCTCCAGAATAGTTTCGTTTTAAAATAAAAGTGTAGGAAGAAGTTGAAACTTGCACTTTCCCCACACTGCACTGAAGGTTCCCTTAATCAGCAGGCACATGTGTTTGGGGGTTTGTATTGCACGTGTGAATGGGCGTGGGCGTGGCGATGGGGTTTGTGGGGAACAGGGGCAGGTCAGCGCAGAACAGAGTTCCACTACTTCTTTTCGTACACTTCGACCACTGGTTATTTCACTGATTTCCTAAAACAAAGTTACTCTTTTTTTTTGTTTTTATCACAGAGCATTTTCCTATGGATGAGAGTCCAGCCTGTTGAATTTGTTGCAACGGATTCAGGGGTTTTGGGAGTGTGGAATAGCTAGTTTGGGGCTGGGCTTGGAGCGCAGGTTTAGGGAGTTTTAGAATATTTGTAAAAGGTAAGAACGGTTTACAGGAAGTCATGCCCAAATCAACGGAAGGAGTAAATATAGTGATGGGAGAAAAGATATATTTCACATCTTGTAAGGAATTTCAAATCAAAATATAATAATGTATTTTTGGCTTGCATCACACAATATAAATAATTGCCATGCCTAATAGAAAGAAAATGCATATGTTATCAATTGCAAAGTACTGTAATCAGCAAATACCTAAATCTATGCATAGAAACTATCATTAGATCATTATTTCAACACTTCATTCAGATAACAAAACCGTGAAAAAGGCAATAAAATAATTCGAAACGACTATAAAGAAATGTATTACCATGGCCACTTTGGGAAAAATCAAAATGTCGTATTTGTTAGGGATCCAAACGACCTGCTCGTCCTGGGTCTGTGGGAATCTTTTATGTTTATGAATACAAGCGGTGCACCCCACTGGGGTCCCTCAACCCTGACACGCGCTCTGCATTAGAAGAACATCTACAATGAAGCAGCCTGGGCTTTCTGCTATTAGCAACGAAAAAGAACACATTGTTAGAATGTCCCTCAGCGTGACAGCAGGGGGCGTTAGAAACTAAGTCATAACACTTTAGACGGAACTCCTTTGCACGGCGAAAACTGCAAAGCAAATCACCTGCGATTCTGAAGAGGGTGCTACGACAGTAAGCACCAATATCCTGTTCCTTTCACGGTCTGTACTGGGCGATAGCTCCCCGGGGCCTGAGTTGATGAGTTTTCCTGGATAGTTAGCACATGGTGCAGCCCGTGGAATGGAGTATTATTGCAATTAGCACCTTGAGGCCAACCACCAAGGTGTTATTAGTGTGTTAGAAGAAAAATAAAATGGCCGCCGCAAGTGTGCATGGGGGTGGGGGGGCATACACCTATGTCAAACAAATGCCTGCTGTGGAAATGGAAGGCTGGGCTCCGTGAGGGACTTCTCTTACATGTCCATGTAGTATGTGGCATGTGCTGTCAGGCGGCAGGAAGCCGGAGGCTGAATGAGGAGAGGCTACGTGTGTACTTGCCAAATGAATGCCACTTTTTCATATTGCTCTGATGCACTTCAACGCCATGTCCATCATCTACAAAGCTTTTATTCAAATGAATATAGCTCAGTTTGAAAGCCTCTGTTCCAGGTTTTGGAACCCTATCCAATCCACGTGCGATTCTGGGTTGTGGATCCATGTGGCTGTTGCATTCTGGTTGCTGAATTCCATCCTTGGGGCCAGTATATCGCGGAGGGATCTTAACAGCCTCCAGTTGTACCCAGTTGCAGTCAGCCGCACCCTATGCTTGTGCTGGAGCTGGAAGAGTGTGCATAAACTGACCTCCACCGGCTGCAGATGTCGAGCTGCTGGATTTTACCAGCACTGTCAGTACTGGGGATCCGCTCCTCTCAGGGGTGGACTGGGAACCTAAAGAGGCCCTGGAAATCATTTTCAACGTGGCCACATATTACGCATTTTCAGCAAGCCTGGCCCTTTTCCTATGAAAAAATGTGGAAATAGCACACAAGAGAGGCCCAGGGTGCAGAGGCCTGCCGGGAAATCTCCAGAGTTCCCTATAGGCCAGTCCACCCTTTGCTCCTCTGGTCTATTGTGATCCAGCACTTCCTGAATACAGAAAGCTTTATTTTCTGTGCTGCACCAACATCCTGATTTCTCTTTGGTTACTTGCTACCGGTTGTATGCGATATAATCGATGGCAATAAAATCGAGGGGGAGTCGATTATTTTTTTAAAGGCAATAAACACCCTCCTCAGCATATTTTAGGGCTGGTGCCATTACATACATAAACTTCAATCCTAGAATATTTGGGGAAATTGTTGGACAATGTCTTAAAAAAAATCGAGCCACCCTGCCCTTGCATCACACTGCTTGTTTAGTGCACTCACTTTGAAGTCTTTGCTTTGGTTTTACCGACCCCCCCAGCTTATAGTGATTTTGTGATCCCGCAAAATGCAGCGAAAACGGCCGTTTTGCGCAAAATGCTGCAAAAACGGTTGTTTTGTGCAAAAACAGCATCTTTAAAAAAACATTTTTTTAAAGTAATCTGCATAAATTACTGTTTAAAAAAAAATAATACTCAGGGTGCCAGGTTCTCTACTTTTCTTTTACACAAGAAATGAAATGCGCTAACACATCTCATCATTTGCGCCCAAAAAAAGTGCAGCCCAATCCACAAGGAACACATGAATGGGCACTTTTTATATGCGCGCCCATTCAGATGGCCTTTTTCACCTCCTTGATCAAATAAAGTGGTGTTTCTGTCAATTTAAAAGCGCATCCCTCATTTCCAAACAAGATGCACTTTTAAATGTGCAGAAATTGTAGGCAACCCAAGGCGCACGGGATGTGGGGCTGCCACTGCACGACAGGGTCTTTCCTGACCCTGTCATGCATTTCTTTTAAGGTATGAACCGCTGCTGTCTCGCTTGCATTTCTGTTCCTCAAACAGGTTACAAATGCATTTTTTGGGTCACATTTTACAGCGGCAGGCACCTGGAGGGCCTGTCGCTGTGAAAGGCGCTGGGAGCTTGCAGAACACTGTCGGGAGAGCGATTCTATTCAAAGTACTGCCCATTTTGATGACAAAAATCTATCGAATGTTACAATTTGACCTATTTCGACTAGTACAATTCGATCGATTTTTATAAATACTGAACATGTGTTGCGGGGGCGTCACCCGCTCCCCATGTTCAGTATTTTTGGTCCAGGGTGGTTGCAGAAGTGTTTTCCCCTTATTCCTCAAAATTGTAGGCGGGGACAGAAAAAAAAAAGAAAATAACAAAAAAGGGACCTTGCGGAGTCGGATCCGACCCGCGTTAGAGGGACGGATCTGGCACCGCAGGGTTGCAAGGGAAGCGGCAGTAACCAAGCAGTTAAGTATGGGAGGGGTTGGGGCTGTGGTGAAAGATACATTTTGGGTTTTTTGGCTGAAGTGCAAATCAATTTGCAGTGAAATTGACTACGGTCAATTCCGCCGCAAATAATTACACTTCGGTCAAACAACCCAGAACACCATTGAAGGCAGCTGGCCACTGTACAATTTGCACTACAGCTCAAGCCTGTGGAAATTCGCCGGTCACCTTTGAGAATAAGGTGACCTGCTCATTTCCAAAAATGGGTTGTCTAAAAATAGCATATCCTCTGTTCTTTTTTTAAATGCTCCATTATTTGAGGAACTGGGTCAAAATCTATCCACATTAAAAAAAATAAAAAAATGGTTACACTATGAGAGAGAGAGAGAGAGAGAGAGAGAGAGAGAGAGACAGAGAGAGAGAGAGAGAGAGAGTGATGGGTGAGATGTGAAGTGATAGGCAAGAAAGCAGAGGGAGAGCAGTGGGTCAGAGGAGGAAGCGCTGCACAAGAGAGCAGAGGAAGCAGTGATGCGTTGGGCCAGAAATCTGAGAGCGAGCAGAGGTACAGAAAGTAAAGGGAGCGTGTGGTCAGTGAGCCAGAAAGCAGAGAGGAAGGGGTTGGCCAGAAAGAGGCAGTGAGCTGCAGATTGGGAAAAAGGATGAGGGAAGAGTGCGATAGAATGGGAGAAAGGATGCAAGGAATTGTAGAGTGTAAGGTGTGAGTTGGGAGTATGATTTGGAGAAGTGGCAGGGGCTGGGCAGTGAAAATGGTGACTTTACAGTGTGACATAGCACATGAGTATTTGTATGACAGAGGGAGAGGTTAAGGAATGTAAGTTGTGATGGCAAGTTGGTGAGATGTGTGTTGGTGAGAGAGGTGTGTGGTTGTTTGGGGGATTGGAGAACATAGAAGGGGAATATTTTCAGCATCACAATTGATAATGATCAATGTAGTTAATACTATTAAATAGGCATGAACATTAAACCAGAAATGTAGCCAAATCAAACACTGTTCTGCCAAGCCAGAGACATCTGGGACTCTTCCTATTAAATTAATACAAAAGATACATAATAATGATGCCCTGGCTCTCTTGTAACCTTGCACTCTGCCTATTTCCAGCAATGTGGCAATCTTACACCCTCCAGTTAATACAAAATGTCCCGCAAAAATGCTGCTATAAATAAAGGTTTGTACCGCAAAATGTGCCATTTCATGCCGCAAAATGTGCCATTTCATGCCGCAAAATCCTGGAAGGTCTGGTTTTAGGTTTTTCTACCTTCCAGGCTTGGCTTGTTCCTGGCAGAATATTAAGCTTTTTTTTCTCTACGCTGGATTCTCTGTCATGGTACTTGTTGGCCTGCAACTCCAATGAATTCAGTGTATTTGCAGTAACCAATACGTGCCTTGAACTCGCTG
Organism: Ambystoma mexicanum; assembly: GCF_040938575.1. Classification (NCBI taxonomy): domain Eukaryota; kingdom Metazoa; phylum Chordata; class Amphibia; order Caudata; family Ambystomatidae; genus Ambystoma; species Ambystoma mexicanum. The sequence goes on from NC_090936.1 coordinate 226,918,086, forward strand.
GTTCTTCCAATGACTCTTTGTGGCTGGAATTCACTGCATTCTTCAGTGACTCCTTATGGCTGGAATTCACTGCATTCGTCAGTGACTCCTTATGTTTGGAATTCACTGCATTCGTCAGTGACTCCTCATGGTTGGAATTCACTGCATTTTTCAGTGACTCCTCATGGTTGGAATTCACTGCATTCGTCAGTGACTCCTTATGGTTGGAATTCACTGCATTTGTCAGTGACTCTGTGCTTTAAACTGTTTCTTCCAGTGACTCTGTGCCTTGAACACAATTTTCTTTGGTAACCCTTTAGTGACTCTTCCAAGTATCCGCTATAATGACCGTGTCCCACCCTCTCTTTCAACTCACTAGTCTTGAACTCACTTTTCCCTCAAATCACTACATTTCTTGAACTCACTTCCCCCATTTACTCATCTATATATTCACTTAGTTGGCCTCAAACCCTCCGTGCTTTCAACTCATTGTTTTCTGCTAAGCCTTCTCAGGCATTCCTTTATTTTCTGAGGATTCTTGAGTCGAGCAGTGTGTTTTCTGTGCCTCTATACCCGATGTTCACTTGTTTATTCTTTTGCCTTTTCAAAAGGGTTTAGAGCTAGCAAGTCTCCATCATTTTTGCAAATAGGAAATTGTTATGCAGGTGTAAAAGAAATGGATTCCTATGAAATCTGCTATGCTTTTGCACCAATTCAAGACCAGGTGGATTCCATGGGAGTACATTCCTCCATGCCGCCTGTAAACCATAATTTGCAGGCAGTGCTTATTTCTACACAAAATGGAGAGGAGAACTGAAGTGTTAAGAGCAATACGGCCCGTTTTACTTTTTAGACGTCCACTCCATCTTTCTAATGATTAAAATTGCGTGGAGGAGCCAACAGCGCGTAGGTGCTAACGTTAGTGGTCCCCTGCATGCAGTTGACATGTTTTGGAAAACGGCCCCGTGCGACTCCTCGGTTGGGCAATGGTCAAGGTCAGATGAGGGGAAGACTTCTATTGCATCTGCCCAGTCCACTGAAGCAGTCTCTGCGCTCTTGTGATCAGGTGAGAATGATGGCCTCTTTACCCTGGCCAAGCTACGGCCATTCTGTCACCTGTTGTGAAGGTGAACCTGCTGGCATTTATCCAAAGGGTTTCCCCGAGCTACCTAGAGTGGGATACAGAGTTTTTGCTGCAAAAGAATTAATCGAAGTAGATTTGTCAAATTCTTTTCATCTGATTTTGCTGCAAATATTTTTGGGGGGTGGGTTTAGGAGAATAATTAATGTAGGGGATTTAAGGTGGTGGTGCGGGCGGGAGGGTCTCCCCCGCATATATATGCTGCAAAATCATGCTGTAAAAAAGTATTTGGCTAAATCTACTTTGATGAAAAAGATTCAACCAGATCACAGAGAACCACCTGGAGTCACCTTACCATATCAGCACAGTTCGCCTTTTGATTAATTCTTGTTATCCAGTATTTCATTTCGATTTCTGTTTCTTTCTTTCCTTAACTACTGCCAGCACTAGACCCCTTCTGTAGGTAACTTCAGCTTTCTCCCTACAAGAAATCAACTTGACGTGCACTAAGCGACTCATCCAGTGCTTTCCAGTGATCCCAGACAGCAGGACTACTGGCTTTTTTCATAGGGTGACCAGACGTCCCAGTTTTCCTGGGACATTCCACGGAAATCGCCCTCCATCCTGGGGTCCCGGGAGTTTTTTTAATTTTATAAGCCCTGTCCCGGGATTGGAAGGGTGGGTGGCTACAGTCCCGGTTTTTGCCGGGACCCGATTTCGAGATCGGGATATCGGGCCTGGAGCGGCTCTTCCTGCGCGTGATTTCCTCCTCCTTCCCCAGCAGGTCTTCTCCAATGAGAGAGTGTGCCTGTGAGCACACACACATACACCCCAAAAGGCCAGCGACATAGAACTTTAGTCCTATTTCTATGTCTATGACCAGTCCCGTTTTTTGTTTTTTTTAAATCTGGTCACCCTATTTTTGTAACGCCAAAGGATACAAATCTTAAGCTTAAGCACTAGCATCACTTTATGTCATTAAACCTTTCACTTCCAGGACTGCAATTCTTTCCTGTGGAAATTAGGATGTGCAAGCGTTTAGGTGTGTGCATGCGGGCATGGGCACATATATGTCCTCAGGACAATGAAAGAGTTAACATTTTCTGTAAACTTATAGACAGTGCTTAAAGTGGGCCGGGGCCTGCCGGGGCTGTGCCCCGGCAGTCTCCAAAAAAAAGAACTGAGCCGGGGCCCTGCCCGGGCCCCCGTCCTACAGCAACATTGGCGGGAACCGCGGGATGCATTATCCCGTTGCGGCCGCAGCCACGACGGGAGATGCGCCTGCAATGAAGTCAGGTGAGCTGACTGAAGTGGCAGCCAGTCACAGCGACGCTGTGACTGAAGTGTCAGCCAGTCAGAGCGACGCTGTGACTGGCTGCCACTTCTGTCAGTCATAGTAACTGCGTCTGGTGATCCCTCGCGCGAGAGGTCATCAGAGGCAGTTACTGTCCCTTTGTTTCCCCAGGTCGCCTTTAACGGCGAACCTGGGGATTTCTCGACATATTTCGAGGTTTATAAAAGATGGCTTTGAAAGTAACTACGGACAATTTTGTCCGTAGTCAAAGCTTTATAAAAGATGGCTTGAATTGTGTGCTTTCAAAGCCATCTTTTATAAACCCGAAATGTTTAAAAAAGATGGCCTGAAAACTAGTCAAACCGTAGGGTATGCACACAAATATATATAAATGTTATATATTTGTGTGCGTACCTTACTATGGTTTGTGTACTTTGCAAGCCATCTTTTATAAAAGTAGAAATATGTTACATATTTCTGTTTAGAAAAGATGGCTTGCATAGTACACAAATCATAGAAAGGTACGCACACAAATATATAACATGTATATATATTTGTGTGTGTACCCTACGGTTTGCGTACTTTTTAGGCCACGCCCCTCCCACAAGCCACGCCCCCAAATGAGCCCCCCCCCTCGATTTCGTACCCCACTTAAAGCCCTGCTTATAGAATCACAAAAAGCTCGCAAAGATATGTGGCAAGTCGCACAATGCTAACCTCTGATTTAATAATTAGATATTTGTTGCAATTTATCACACTGTTAGATGTGGAATTAGAGTTTAACCGTTAACACTTACAGCATAAATCTGGCCCCCGCCAGTCAATCAGGACGCCTTTCCTTGCACAGGCCATGGCATAGGTAGAAACCGCAGAGCACACGCACTCCTTCCCATCGGAGCACGAGCACGCATCGTAGTGGCAGTTCTTCAAATATGGCGAAGGGTTGACTGCGTGATGGCAAGGCTGGAATTTGGCGGACATGAGGGAGGAGCACACATCCTCGGCAAACCTCGCTGAAAGGGGAGACAGGTCATTAATTAGTGTATGATGTTGGGACACGTGAAGCGTCCTTTTTCTGAAAAACGCATATGCTCGCTTAATATCAGTGTCAGGAATTTTGCAGTCAGAGTGTCCAAAATCATTTTCCAAAACACTATTACAGAGGAGCTAATTTGCCCATTGCATCAATTGGTGAACATGTGTAGGTCAAGGTCTTAAATTATGTTACATTTGACTCCACTAGTGAATGGGGTGGAGTTTGAGCTGCTGAGGCCCATCAAGTTGAAAGACAAAATGGCTGCCGTCTAGACAGTAAATTTCTCGTAATCCTTTTACATTCAACAAGTGTCGAACAGAAGAGAATTTCCAAAGTATGACATGGAAAATGAATTGCTCTTAAGTAGGAGCTCAACCTCCATTAATTGCAGTACATATTTTTAAATAAATCATATTTTTGCTTCTGTCTCCTAATGCTTTGTTCTCCAAACAGGTGGCAAAACTATGATTGACATATGGAAATGTTCAGGGTAAGGCGCAGAGTATCCAAGCAAAGCTCAATACGAGTTCCAGCTGAGTGCCCAACTTAAAATCACTGTACACAAGAGAGCCTCCTAATTTACCTCCTACCCCACCCTTTAGGTGCATAATGCCTGGGGGAGACAGGTGGGATTTAAAAACACCTAAAGAGAATGTATAGTAAACACTCTAAGTGGGTGGCAATTGTTTTATAAAACCGAGAGCTTCGTGTAGTCTCTCGCAGCACTTCAAAGCGATTGCTGACACATTTTACTCAAACGTGCTTAGAGAGATAACCTTACCTTTGCTTTCTGAAATAGTCGGAAAAACCAATCAGCCTTTCAGAGCCATGGAAGATGAGTTTGCACATGGACACCAGACGTACCAATAATATGTAATGCATTGATTGCCTTTGATTCAACCATTTTAGATCATTACAAGTTTGCTGGTATTTTGGTGGTAAATCGACCAAACTACAGCCAAACGAAATTACTGTTACTGCCAATTGGGCCCAGGATTTACTGAAATGAAATTTAAGGGGTGGTAGGCTGTATAACCCCCCATTTTCTGGAGCCTGTAGGACTCCATGGGGATTCCGGCATCATTTACGCCGCCGGCAATACCGCCAACAGCAATTCTGCCGATTTTGCAATTTATTGACAGTAAGGTGGAGGATGTACCTCCAACATTTTCTCGGAGGCAAGTCTTCGACCTTTCACCAAAGTGGTAGCACAGCAGTGCAGTAATGCAGCCGTTTTCCCTGCACCACCCTTCTCCTAATGAGGCCCTTTGAACCAAGAAGATACAGCCTCTGTGGAAAGGGAAAAGGGTCTTGCATTAGATTCTGTGATATTGGGTAACAGTGCTTTAAGCTAGATAAGAAGTCAAAAGGAGTCCCTTGCGCTTCACAAAACAATATTTATGGAGAGATCTAAGGAGGGTATGGCACAGTTTCCGTTTCACAAGCAGCTTAGAAAGGGAGTAGAAATGTATTACACAAGCGGTTTTCAATAGAATTGTCAGTTTAAAACATTGACTAAAACAAAGACATTCAATTATGAAAGTGACATCAAATCAAAATTGGTGAATACATGTTCCAATCCCCCAGTTCTTATGAAGGAAATCGATAATTTGGTGTATTCATTTTATTGGCTCAGTCTTGTCTTCAGTATGATAAGTTGCAAAGATCAAACAATGTTCTCGCTACATTTTGATTTCCCTGCCCCTTAGTGTTAGAAAACAATCTCCTAATGTCTACAGCTGTTGATGAGTTCCTAAACATGACTACAGAGACATCTACCGGAAGAAAGCAGTATTGTCGCTCTTCATCTTTTCATTTACTTTTTCATGCTAGGAAAGCAGGTCTAGGAATTTATTTTGGAGAGCCTCGGCCGAGCCCCTGCTCGAGGGCAAATTTCAGAGATTGCTGGGGCTGAGTCCTTGCTAGTCCCAGCCCACTTAAAGCCCTCTTGGGTAAAGTAGACAGGATCTAGCAAAATCCTTCAGAAATAAAACTTATCTTCATAAATTGTTTCTTTCTTAACCTGATGGAGTTTGAAACAGTTTTCTGGTTCAATAGTTGCATTTGTGTGTTTTGTGTGAGGGTGGATTTTTATTTCATTTTGTTTTGCTTTTGTCAATTGCTACAGAAACCGCAACGTTTTCTGAAATGTTTTGGGGGGATTGATGACAATTCCCCCTTACCGTAGTCTGAACAGGGGACTGGGGACGCAGGTATTGCTTCCTTGTGTCTCACACATGGATGCAGTGCTACTTAATTGGCCATACAATACAACAAGGGACCTTGGCATTACCGCACACAAATAATGTTACTGCACACACATTTGTTTTACAATCTACACAAGCTTAGGTGGAAGCGACATCCATTCTTGAAAAGATGCGGGGAAACCACAGGCTGAAACCACCTCCAATGTGACCCAATTTCAATTTTCCCAAGTAAAAGAGAAAGAACCCAGCTCACACATATGTCAGGCAATCATTCAGATTGCAACACAAGGGACCATGCTTTGAAACCTGCCAAGTCAGAAAAAAATAAATGATTCCTGCATCTGATTTTATTTTGCAGTGAATTAGACAGTCTTAAATGCTAAGGACGAGTATGCTCGTCCTTTTTGCATAGACGTGCATAATAGCCTGGCACTTAAGGGGTTAAGAGCCTTTGGTAAGGGCTGCAGTTGGCTTTCATGGTGAAGCCTGACACGAGATGGCACATTAAGCATGCAAAGAGGTATCAAGCAACATGGAAAAGCTATCAGGGGCAAAGAGTGGTCCTTGCTAGATACCAAAGGCTTAGAATGTTGGCGTCATCACCCAACGCTGAGCATGGTTAAGAGATGATTAGCATCATATGCAGCTTGCCTATACTTCTATGCTAGTCTTGTTACTCACTTTTCTGAATGTCGTAAAATGCTTAGCCGTATGGGATACACGGCTGCAGAGACAGAGTATCTCGGCACGAGACAAACCCATCATTTAGCGCCCTTAATGGGGGAGCAGTCTGCTGCTTTGCAAGGAAATCTGCAGCCACCGACATTACTGGTCAGACATCTGACTATTGAGGTGTTGTGTACCAGCCACACAAAGAAAACATTGGTGGCAAGTGCACGAACCAGAGCACATAATAATAGTGCAGACTGATCTTGCTACATGGTGAAAGGATCATCACAAAGAAGGTCTGGTAATTATCCCAGATTTATAGTTGTATAATTGTGTGTTCCTGTCCTGAAGAAGGTGATCCAACAAGAGGAATGCTACTGAAACCGGTTGACGTTTTAAGGGAATGAGCAGGAAATTGATGTGCTCATCTGACAAAACAATTACTCTTTCAGTGTTCTTTTTAGTATAAAGTGCAGAAATGAAGGGTTTGGTAACAGTTCTATAATTAGAGGGTGTCATGACAATAGTTGTCATTCCACTGTACTGTTACATGTTTTTTCCTTTTTAACTAGAATTACTATTCTTAAATTCTGATAGATTGGGCTGTAGCTGAATAACATTGGGCGTAGTTACAGGTCCAAACTCTATTGTTTTTGAATGGGGTAGAGCACTTACATTGAGGTAATAGTCAGTCAGGGAGAGACTTAGATGTGTTTCACCTAGATAGGCTGTCCAACAGCGCATACTAGGTTTAGCCACTCTATGAGATGAGTTAGAGTCTTCTGTGAGGGACATTTACCTAGATGACAGGTTACATAAGTTAGGAGCTTCCCTCTCTTTGTGTGTGTAGTAAAAGGTTTAGCAACAGTCATCATGTTTGATGGTACATGAATCGGAGGATGTAGGCTTGAGTTGCAGGGATCTCCGAGAATCACTCAACTTACTACGAACCCTGCCGAAACATTGCAGTGCAGGCAGTGACGGGCGCCCTGACATGCCATCTGGCGATAGCCACATTTATTCTTATACATATGTGTGCATGGCATGCCCATTAGCAATGGTGATGTTTTTCTCCAAGGTTGTCCACTCAGTTCACATGTGACACTGTCCGGATTAGGGCTGCATTATGCCACAATTACCCTCCACCAAAACCGGCCAAAGCGATACTTGCCAGGCGGAAAGGTACAGGCTCAGTGTGATCCCAGCAAGTAATCCCCCTTTGCCCATGCAAATTGAAGGAGCCAATGGTCCGTTTCCTGCTTGTGCGGTTATTGTTGCTTCTCAAAGACCTGGGGAGCACCCAACAAGGAATCCACGGATTCAGACCAACTAAAGATTGGTTCCAAGCTGGGCAGTTGTTGCCCAGTCTCTCCTGGCTCCTTGAAAACAATGTGGGCTACGGAACCATCAGATCTCAAGGGCAGGCTGTGTTTGCTCGCAGCAAATATGCCACCTGGTCATCAATCGCCTGCCATTGGAGGAGCCCACCAGAAGGCTTATCACTGCTGCTAGTAATCACTGGTTGACACCACCACGGCTTGGAAAGAGCCAATATGTTGTTGCCTCCCATTTGGAGAAGGCAGCCCTCTCTCTTAGGGCAGAGTAGCAAAAGTGCCCAATAGCAAGCGGCCTGTGCCTTTGCTTTGGGCTGCTTTCCAACCCTTCTGCATCCTTCCCTGGCAGTGCATGATAGATGCATCCTGGTAATTGCAAGAGCAGGGACAATCTTAACATATGTTCAGTGTAACAGGTGGAAAAAAAAGAAGGAAGGGGGTGTCTTCTGGCAACGTTTGGGGTCAAAGGCTGCACATTGAGGGCAGAGGCGTGCTAGGAGGTGGGTCGGAGGGCTATAGCCTGGGCCATTTGGTTGTAGCCCCAGATAGAAGCTCAGGGTCTACAACCAAAACACTAGCTAGCCCGAGTCCCAACAGTCCCGACATTAGCATAGCCCCCGGATCTTTTCCAGATCTAGCAACACCCCTGTTTGATGGAAACGTGGATGAGTACTGTTTGCAGCCTTATTTTAGGAAAGGAAGTAGAACATTCCTCAGACAAGACAGTTTATGATAATTGACTGCTTTCACATGAATTATAGAGAGAAAGAAGGCAGTCATGTTCAGAGATTCAAACCAATACACCCTGATTGCTCAGAAGGTAGAGGTGGAAGCTTGGCCACCCTACCATTCCGATGTCCTTTTCTGGGAGTACCAAAAAGCTCCAAAGGTTTGACTCAGAATTCTTCCCAAAACATTATCAAAACGTGGCCTGTTCCAGGGATTTAGCAATCTTATGAATAAGATAGGATGATTAATACACTTGAATTCTTGATGGTCTAGAGTATGGTGCAATTATAGTATTCATGCGGTACCTCGTTTGGGGTTGAGACTGCAGGGGTCAGTGTCTTGCTTCACTAAATCTGTACAGTCTCCGTTCAGCTTCCAGGAATTGCCAAAGTCTTGAACCAAGGCTTCCACCAGCCCAGATGGTGTGAGGAAGTCATCGCCTTGATTTCCATTGTAGTTTCCACACAGACCAAGCGTTGAGCCGGCGTAGATTGGAGACAACTGGAGGAAGAATACAATCACTTAGAACCTGTGCAACCATACACAGAGTGCCGCAACATTTTTCACACAATCGTGCATTAACGCTCAGTAAGTGACCACGGTTTACAATCAAGGACCCTTCTGTGTCACAGTAACAAAACAGTGTTTATAGTATGAATGTTGGTATCACAGATTGCACAAATGTCGTTAATGGGCACATATTTGTTTTACAGTGTACACACTGTCCCCTGGGTTTATAAGACACACCACCATTTTTTTAAAAAAAATACATTGTGGATCTGATCCAACTCCAGTGCAACTTAATATCAATTTTCGAAAGAGAAACAATACACAGACAGACGACTGATAGTCCGCTGGCCACTCTGGGATTTTGGAATGCAGGCATTACCCCATGGCATTGCCACCTTCCCAGCGCCATGAGCAACAGGAGACTGCCATCTTGACTCCTAGGTCTCTGGCTTCCAGGTGCCCCAGCCCACCTGACATGCCCCATTACTGCTCCCCATCCACACTCCCCCCTCCGGCACCACAAATCGACTTACCTTCCCACGCTCTCCTGAGCCACCGTGCTTTCCACACACCCTGATGGACCGCAATTTCCCTCCCGCACCCAAGGCTATCATTGAACGGGAAATGGGGCAAGGAGTGGTTCTCCTCTCCCTTTTCCCCTGGTGGCAATGTTCTCTTGTAGTTGTGAAACAGCCACAACATTTTCACAATTTTAAACAAAAGCTAGAAGCACGCCAGACAGCGTGCCAGGGTATTAGTAGCTGCAACCCCATCAGTGAGGGGTGTTAATTCCTGGTATTTCCCAACCTCTGGAATTACGGCTTTAATATTGCAGATTATCACATTGAAGTCATTATCCCTTAAGGCAATGGGAATACTTGGAATGCAGTCAATAATTACTAGTGACCAGAACTCCAAACCTGTATTGCTATTCCCAGTATGCATTATCATTACTTGACGAGGTGTGTGTGGTAGCCTGCCAGCCAATGAGGAGGCTCAGAACGGGGTCCTTACGACACAGGGAAAGATGCCACTCTGAGCCTCCTCAGAGCAGGAGGGTGTCATCTTCCCTCACAATGAATCATGTAAGCGCGCTCCCCACGCCCCTTTCCCCACCCCAACTTTCCTCATATTTTAGCCCCCACATCCTCCCTACTTACCGTGTGATGTGTTGTCCCTCGCTGATGCCTAGTGTTCCCAGTGCTTCTCCTCCCCGCGAATGGCCACAATGGAAAGGGAGAATGGACTATGTGTAGTCCTTTCTCCCCATTCCCTGGGGTTTAGGACTATTTACCCGAAAACAAATGGTGGCAATGACCATTTGTTCTAAAAATGCTACCACCAAAGGTTCGAACACCAAAAGTTGGCACATTTGGTGGTAGCATTGTAAAATAAAATGGGGGCTGCGGGGGTGTCCCCCGCATCGCCCTGCCCAATATACGTTATGGTATAGTGAGCGGGGGCTGTGGGGTGCACCCCCGCAGCCTTCAGTTAAACAAAAAAAAAAGAAAAGAAAAGGCCCCTGCAGCGCCGGTTCCCGATCACGGAAGTGAAAGGGAACTGCTGCTGCAGGAACCAGCCTGAAGATGAAGGTAAGTGGGGTTTGTTTATGTTGGGGTGTGCTGAGGTTGTGGGTGGGGGGGGTGTTATGGGTGTGTTGTGGGTGTGTTGTGTGTGTGTGTGTGTGTGTGAGAATATATGTGTGTTCGCATGAGAAAGGTGCAAACTTTTGGTAGTTTGCACCTTTCTGATGCGAACAATTTGCCCGCGGTACTTTCAGCCGCGGGCAAATCACTTGGATTCATTCCCTGGTGGCCATTTTCTTTGTTTACTTTTTTAAAACACTTTAATTGTTGCCATGGAAAGGGACAAAGGACCACATGTAGTCCCTTCTCCCCGATCCATGGTGGTGCATTTTATTTTGCTTTTTATTTCTTAGTTTACTCTCTGTTTCTCAACTCGAGAACAATACTATTAGTACACTGCAACAATGTACCAGGGTACTAATAGCAATAGAACCCTCAGAGGGGGGCTCAGGCTAGTAACTGATGCCCCCGAGCATTACCAGACCGGTAATGCCCTCCTCCTATTGCTTAAATAGTCCATAAGATCTCAGGAGCAGTTATTATTGCCTAGAATAATGACTTTTCCTTGACTTATGGCCCTTATCGTCTTCTATGGCCATAACTTGGGTCGGGTCCTTAACTTGTAATAATTAACACATTCTTTATTTATCAGGCTACATTATAACACATGAATCTCACTGTTTTGGCAGCAAATACGTTAGAAATAAAGGAGATCATTCCGATATATGCTTAAACTGTCAATCCAATCAATAAGCAGTGGGATTGCAGCAATGCATATAGCTTTAAATAATACTATTCAAATGTGTTGCAAGCAAATGCCACAAGAACAAACAGCTCAGCCATTTAGCTTGGCAGAAAAGTGCTGTATTCACTTTCTAAGATGGATGCTGATGGTTACGGTTGGTTCAATCACCCACAGAAATGAATAATACAACCATCTTTTCGGAATGATCAAAAACATGTAAATAAAACCTACAGAAGATAATTGTATTGAACTAGTTCTAAAAGATAATAATTGGGGATACCTTGAAAGCATGCCTGTATATTCATATTAGGTGGTGGATGACCCCAGCCTCACCTCTGTTATGTGGCTTTAGAGGGCCATTTCTGACCTTTCCAGAATCCCTGGTACAAACAACACTCAATAGTGGACTAGTTGGGGCACCACTCTGTGGTGAGGTGCAGAATTACCTTGAGCAGAAGCTTGCCATGGCCGTCCCAGTCAATCTGCAAGTCTTCCTTGTAGGTGAGTCGAATCTCTGACATGACAGTGTTCTGGATACGAAGAGAACCTGGAATGACATTGTGCAAATATACATTTTTAAACAATCTCCTTTTAATCTGTGTCTTTCTGTCAACGGACTCACAAACGCAAAGCCAGCCTACAACGAGATCCGCTGCTACCTTCTTAAAAAAGGGAAGGATTAAAATAAGACATTCAGCAAAACATTTCCAAAACACAGAGTCAAAAACACCAGAAGAGTTCTTTGCAATAGAAAAATCATTAACAGCCAGTAAAAAAAAGCAAACCTCACTGAAAAAGAATAGAGTAACACAAGATTGTAGAGGATGTCCTTTTCAATTGTCCAATTTCTGGAAATGCACAGGCCACAAAATTCCCAAAGGTGACTTTCAAATGTCCTGAGGACTAGGAGACTGCATAGATAACGCACTGGACGGACCAATGTGTACATTTGTGTCATTGAGCTTTCACTAGAAACCTTTGTTTTTAAATGTCAAGCTTGGTTGAGCCTTAGACTAAAACTAGTATTTTTACTATATCTGCCCAGAATGTTCCCGGCCTAGAAATACTTGTTTTCTAGTTACCAGCACAGTTGTTCCATAATTGGAAACAGAATAATAGTTGCTAGCTTGCTAGCATGGTTGCACCACAATAGAAATAATATTGATTATATGTTTAGAGGCCCCCCTTACCCTAGGAATAGAAATAATTTAAATGTCTGATGAAGGTGGCGCACAAGAAATAATTGTCTTCTTTTTTCAACTGGATTAAGGACTGGCTCACGAATCCAACCTAACATTCGATGTGGGATTTGGAATGGATTTGGACGTGCAAATGTTCGGCGGTCAACAGTGAATAATGAATACTTGACGATTGCTTTTATATTTTGAACCTTTACGAACAAAGGCTAAACAATCTCTTCATTGGCTCCTGGTTGAAGCTAGAGTACAGTTTAAGGCGCTTTGCATTATGCATTCTGCACTAGATGGAAATGGATGCTTAGCCATCCAGGAGAAACTGGTTAGATATAGCCTGGTGCGTTCTTTGAGATCCTCAAATGCAGCACTCCCTCAGATACCCAAGTACAGGAAAGAACGTTTGGGTGGCCGGGCCTTTTCAGTGGCCGGCCCCAGGCTTTGGAATTGGTTGCCTGAAAATATGAGAAAAATTGAGGATTTCTTATGCTTCAAAAAGCATCTGAAAACGTTTCTCTATAGATAAAGGTCAGAGAGACTTACCCCATTTGACACCTGGGTTACGTTTACATCGATCCTAACTATCTGTTGTTTAAGCGCCATGATGCCTTGAGTGATAGAGCGCTATACAAATAAATTGATTGATTGATTGATTGAGGTACCAGGCAGTCGTGTGGCGTGAAGAAGGGGAACAGGCAGCATGGGGTAAACAACACGGCCACATAGTGCACTTAGTCACAATGGATGCACTTCGAAATAAAGTACTTGCATGGCTTCGAGCAAGATCTGGGCCTGGGATAGTTTGATGCTCTGACCTAAAGTTACAGCGTAGAATAGAACTTGATGATTGGTGTGCCCAGCGGACCAGGGATTGCATACTGCTGGTGGGGTGTACTACCAGCAATTTGCCCCACTTACTGAGCTTGTGTAAATTTCTGGCCATGGGCTCCTTCAATCTCGCACTTGTAGTTTGACATCTAAGTGTCACCTGAAAATTCTAAATGATTGCTCTACGGGATTTACCAGTGCCTGTGTTTCTGTCATTATAACCTGAGTGTAATTAGGTTGTTCTGTGATTATCTAACAGTCGTATAGGTTTATACCCGTTTGTTTATGATTTTGGCTATTTAAGAACACTGTTAAAGCATTTTTGGACAATAATACGGTTTATTTTGTGTGTGATTCTCTTTGCAACAGGTAGCCATAATATAGTGTTTTCATACCTGCTGAGATATGGTCCCAGGCAATCAGTCCCAAAGAAGGTCTCAATGATTTACGTTCGATAAGTTGCAGTTTATATATTTCAGTTAGATTGGGATGACTATTTAAACATGGTTGAATAGGCCTAGTGGCCTGAACCCACACTGGTGCAAGGTGGACAACTCTGCATGCAAGAGACCTCAGGGCTGATTACGGGTTTGCCGCTAACCCATAGGTAATTCCGGCAGGTTACTGGCAAACCTGGTTTACCGTTACCAGTGCCGGATATCACAGCATTACCTAGCTAATACAATTGCCGGCAATGACGGTAAATTCCAATTCCACGGAGTCCAACAGGATTTTGGACTCAAAATCATAGGTGGCGCAATCACCGGCACCTATGATAGCGATGCTTGTGATTGTAGCAAGTATTTGCCGGTGGAGGATTGAACTACAGCAGGTCAGGCCTGCCGGTGGATCAGAGCCCCTACAATCAAACACGGAGTGTGCCGGTCCTGTAAAAATGCCAGAGCCAGTATTACCAGCATTTTTTACCGGACGGGCACATCCGTAATGAGCCCCTTCATGTTGAAATTAGAAATTAAATTATAAATGAAAGAACAATTCACTTTATCTTGACAGAAGAGTTGAACTGCATGTGAGGCAGCAGCTTTCCATGCCAGAACCCTTCCTAGTAAAAACATCCACAAAAGAAATGCACATTCTCCTCTGCCAGGTTCATGTTGTGAAAATGCCACCCCTGCCCATAGTTGTGCAAATGGCTAAAAGGGGCATTTAAATGGGCACATGGGCACTGTGCACAGACACATCAATCTTTGGGAAGAACACAGCCTCCCCTTCACGTGTGTCATTTGGTCACAAACAGGGTTATTCTAAGTTTCCTGGTGCAGGCAAAATGCCAGTAAAGTGCCACAGGCACTTTTCCCGCCCTGGGAAACTACAAGTTTGCCAGTGTGGGTGACTGATCTAGATCCAGTGAAGAGCTGGAGGTAAATCAAGCCCCCATTGGCAAAAAACTGCTGGAATTACTGGCCCCGGTAATACCAGTGCCGGTAATTCAGGTAATTGCCCCCATGGAGTTCTTTGGGACTGTATGGAATTAGGAATTACGGGCATTCCCGTCACATGTAATATCCCAGAATTACCGGGATTGCAGGCGGCAGGAATGCCAATTCTGTTTGGTAGTATCCGGCCGGTACTCCATTCCATAATACTCCCAAATCCACCTCTTCCCTCCCATTTAGGAGTCTCTCTGCAAAACCTAACACAGTTATTGAATCAAACCAACCCCGAAAATGACATCCCTCCCCTCGTACACCTCCCGTTGAAATCATCACCACAGTAACTTAATACAATAACTATTTTATTTTACATTTCTAGTAAAATAAATATATTTTACAATTATAATTCACTGATTTTCCATCTAAAAATGTTAATTCATCATCATATTTTTGGTTTATTATTGTTACTTTTTATTTTGATTTCTCTTAGTTTCTGTCTTAGGGCGTGTGCAACTTGTTGCTTTTTTTTTTCTCTTATTGCCAAGTAGTTTTGTTGATATTTTTTTTTTTTAAACAAGACAGTAAGAAGAGGCAAAGTATGCCACCGACTGCACACCTTGTTGCATCCTCAGATAAGTATCATGAGGAGGTCCAGTGCAGTATAATTTGCAACTGGCTGCATTGCACCTTACGAGCCCAATGGGCAGCCCCATCTCATGTTGCAAGATCATGGATTAGTGGCAACATATCCCCAGGACTCATCATTTTGACATGGGCAGATACGCTACCTAAATAATAACAATAATATCTATTTCTTATATATCACTTAACACTCTTGGGGTCTCAGAGCACTGAAGCATCAGATGACATTATTATCCCACAGAGGGGTACTCAATGTATCGGCCTCAGAAGCATGAAAGGCTGAGTTGACCTTTCCAGGATTCGAACCTGCCACAACAGACTGCGCACAGATATCAGGGGCGAGCGTTCAACTCGCTGCGATGTCTGACCCGCTATGATGAATGCCATGATGTGAGAGAGTGCATGGCTTGGGTAGTTATTTCACTTTATAGTGGTCTGGGATTGTGCCAAACCTCTTGAGTTGTGTGTACACAATTCCTGAAATGTAGTTTTGAGAACAAAATAGTTGCAATATTTTGTGAGTTGTGGATATGTGGATTTTAGGCCACAATATAGTTGTGTGCCTCACAAAGTAGTTGCTGCTGTAACATGGACCTGAGTCAACATGCGCTACGTTTTATAGTTGAATAAAGTTTTGACTTCTGATGCAATGCATCCATCTCTTCAAATATCTTACCTGATACCCCCCCCCTAAATAGGGGTAAAAGGCCATGTGCCCTGCAAACAAAGTCTGTGGAAGCCTGTGAGCTGGGAGAGGAAGGGTTGGGGGCCGCAGAGGTCACAGCCAAAGGCGTAGACAGGGTAGAGCCTGAGCGGGCACGGTCCACCCAAAATCTGTAAATGCCCACTCAGCAATACTTTGTGGGCATGTAGAGATGTTAATGTTACTGCTGTGGGCCCAACTACATTAGCTTCAGGCCCCACGTTTTAGACACTCCTGGCCATGCCTCTGGTCACAGCCCTCTTCTATTGCCGGAGAGCGATGACGAACAGGAAAGAGCAGAGACACCTTTCTCACTGCTGGCGTAGAGAAGGAGTGCTCGATACAGACAGAACTCGGCCTTCAGCCCTTTCCCAGCTTGGTCCAGCTCCCGCTACCAGGGTGCCTGGGGAGCTGAAGACCCAGGATAATGGTTCTGGTGGAGGTAGGGCATCTGCAAGGCCGCCATGGGGAAAAGACTTGCACCAAACCACTTTTATTTGTCCATCAGCAGCACACAGCTCTTCTCTGCTCATAGCAGGGGTGTTGCTAGGTCCAGAAAAGATCCGGGCTATGCTAATTCTGCGACTGTTCTAACTGGGGATAGCTAGCCTTTTTGGTTGTAACCCCTGAGCTTCTATCCGGGGTTACAAACAAAAGACCCGGGGCTATAGCCCCCTCAACAACAAAAAAACGCCCTAGCAACGCCTCTGGCTCATAGCAGGCAGTGCTGGACGGGCCCAGTAAGGGGACTCTGCACTATGGGCCTTTTTGAGTGGGATGGAGTCAAGAGTGTGTTACGAAGGCTCCAGTGTATGTTAATATGGCCCTGCTTTGAAAAACATTTCCAGGGCCACCTTTGGTTACCAGTCCAGCCCTGATCCATGCATGCCTACATTTGCTAAAGGAAAACCCGGAGGATGATGTCATTGAACACCCCGCCCCCTCTCCCAGAGACTCTGCCCACCCGTGACGCCCACTTATTACAGTAGCAGTTAGGCAACACATTTAATAAATAAAAAAACATGTTTTATTCAAATGTAAAAAATAAGCACAGCACTTAAGATAAAACATGAAAATGCTATTCTACGTTTATAACTTACGGTAATATGCGTACCTGTAGTTTTATAAAAATGGACATTAGGACCTTATGGATTATGTACTTCTGTTTAAAAGCATACTCTCGTTTTTTCCCGCAAGTGCCGGCCCTGCAGCTTGGCTTAGCAGGGGCTCATCTGCCCACACCTCGATGTGATTGGCTACAACCAGACCGATAGTAGCCAATCACATCGAGGCGTGGGCAGAGTTACTGGAAGGGCCCGAAATCCCAGAGACTCCACGTTCTACCCCGGAGACCCGGGAAAAAGCACAACAACCCAGGATAAACCTGGAAACTAGGCATGAGGGTCTGACGACGGTCACATTTTGTCTTACTTGCTAGGGTCTTGCTGGAAGGGGGCTCTGGCAATATAATTTTAATAGGAGGCCTGCTCCAGTTGAACCCCGGCACTATTCTTGCACTGTTGATGGTCACTGTATAATTGAAAAGTGTTAGTGGGAGAGTGGAGTTAAAAACGCTACCAGGAGATTCCTCTAGATGGCGATGTTGATCTTCATTACATATTCTATCAAATCTGCAAGGTCAGGTGAGTTCTGTTTTTTCTTTATTCATTTTTTTAACTGGAAGCTGTTGTATTTGCTTTCTAAGCAGGCAGTAAAAGCCAGGAATTGAGATGTGAAATAAGTGGGTTGTCTGCATAACATAAAGAAATGCAGCAAACACCTTTTTATGTTCTAAAAAAAATTAATTGGGCTTTTATATCCAGTCTATGCCCATACCTAAGTGCAGCACCGGGTATCAAATCCTTGCTACTCAGTGTTGTGTTATGCAGCAAACACAGAGCAAAAAATATTCAGAATATTTTTTTTCCGTATTGCAGATGTTTTTAGTTAAAACAGATTGTGACAAAAACGCTTAAGTCCCTTGTCTATTAGCTAAGAAGCAACACTTGTGCAAGATTCATTTTCTCAATTTTCAGCACCAGCATGAATGTGATATTTATTTACAGAAAGGAACAATGCGCTTTTGATCACAAAAGAACGTACTATAGATAAGAAATCAGATTTGATTTGACGAGAAGCAGTGAGTTTCTTACAACGGGGTGAATTTGAGTGACATTCTGACCAGGTTGTGGAGATGAGTAAATGAAACAGTCATGGGGGACAAATAATGGGTGGACATACATAGATTAAGGACAACCAACATTAGTCATTTTTAAACATTAGTCATTTTTAAGAGCAAGTAGGTGGTATGGACAGCTGTGTTAGGGATATGACAATAATGGATGAACCGCTAGAGTGGAGGCAGAGCAAGTGAGGGACAGAGCCAGGTAACAGGCGAAGGGAACATTTTAGCTAGAAGGCAGATGAAAGGTAAGTTAAGAGGGTAACTTGCAAGCAATGAGGTAGGCTTTCAGTTTGGTTTTGAACAAAGCCGTGTGGACTGTTTCTCGGCTGTCCAGGGAAAGAGAAAGTGGAGCGAGAAGAGAGAAAGAGCGGAAGTGAGAGGAAGCACATGGAAGGCAAGATGCCGCAAGGGTAGTCGAGGAGGCTTGAAGAGTTTGATAGGGGAGAATAGATATGGTGGTGCCGTACCATAGATAGATTTGTTATCAAGGAGAAGAAATTCAAAACTGGCCCTGCTTTGCATCGTCAGCCATCCAGCCTGTTGATGGTACGAGGAAGTAGGTGTGAGAGTCCTGGTAGGGAAGTTAATGATCTTGTAGATAGGACCGAAAGTATTGTCTATATCCATAGGGCCCAGATGCCTACAGGTTAGGTGTGCTATACAAATTGCAAAATAAATAAATAAATAAATACATAGTTGGCAAGACCAAAGAGAATGCTGGCACAGTAGTCCTGTTTAGAGAAGACAAGAGTGGTTAAGATATGCTTGGTGGTGTTGAAAGGAATGAGGTAGCTGATTTTCCTAATATTTAGGAGGCTGCTGTTGCGGTTTTGGAGATGAAAGTAGAGAAGGTGTGAGAAGGGTCATGTTGCAGAGGTTTCTAGCAGAAGAAGACTAGGGGAGAGTGTCAGGTTGGAACGTCATAGGCAGGAGAAGAGATGGGAGATAGTATTTGGCAGGGAAGAAAAGCATATCTGTTTTGGTAGAGTTTAACAGCAGAGAGTGCAAAGCCATCCTGTATTTATTGGAAAAGAGACAGTTTGAAATGTTAATAGATCAGAGGAGAGTTCAGGAAAAGAGAAGACGATTTGGCTGTTATCCACGTAGAGTAGGTACAAGAACTCAAAGGAGATTAGTGCTCCAAGAAAAAAGGTGTAGCATGTAAAGAAGAAAGGACTCAAGAAAGAGCCTTGTGGAACACCAACAGTTAGAAGATTGAATTGAGAGTTGTTGTTGTCCTAGGAGACAGAGAACTGGCAAAAGCACCAGTTAGGATCCAATTTAGGCAAGGTCTCCATTACAAATCCTCATAAGAGAGCGAGAGTATTAAGGAGATCAGAGTGATCGACAGTGTCAAAGGCAGTGGATAGACCAAGGGGAATTAGGATAGAGGATAGGTTGGTGTGCTTATCAGAGGCAATGAAGTTGGAGACATTCATGAGAGCAGTTCCAGAGGAGTGACAGGACCTGAAACCTGCTTGTAGGGAGTATTGAAGGTTGTGGATATCTAGGAAATTGGTAAGACGGTTCAACACAATCTTTTCAAGCACTTTAGAGTAGTGTGGAAGCCCCTTGCTTTTTTTTAGGAGAGAGATGACCATGACCATTTTGAAAATGGAGGGCAAGCAAGCGGAGTCGATGGACAAGTTAAACGTTCAGCATTGTGAGAGGCCAATAAAGGGGCAATAGGCCTGACTAGCTGAAAGACAAGAGGGGCTGATGGGGCACAAGAGGGGTTAGCCTTCATCAGTAGAGATAGGACTTCTTCAGCATTCAGGATATGATCTGGCCCCTGGTATGGAGGTGGCTGCAGCCGGTCCAGCATAGCACTGTCATGCTGCTGTAGGTGGCTGCAGCCGGTCCAGCATAGCACGGTCATGCTGCTGTAGGTGACTGTAGCTGGGAGAAGGCCACAGGACTTTAATTCCTTCATTTGTTGCTTAACAATGAATGTTTGAACACAGTCAAATTAGAAAAATCAGAAGTATGTAATTAAATAAGACTCAAATTGCCTCGCATTAAGAAGTGACTGCTTCCTTGTGACACAATGTGTATGACTTTTAAAACAATATTCATAAAATGGCAGCCTTTTTACTTGTTGCTTTGAAAAAAAATCACAACTTCCACAAGAATGCCATGTCTTGCCTGGGGTGACATTTACAGCACAGGTGTTTACCTCAACGGGCTTTGCGGTGCAGCAACGTTACAGCACCATAAATGTCAGCAAAGTGACGTGAGGTAGAAAAGCATCGTTGTGGGGGCATAGTGGGTGTGGGAAAGGTGCTAAGAAGCAACAGGGATGTGGCGCAGAGGAGAGCTTCCCAAATAGATGAAGGTGCCCCCCCATCCAGTAAGAGAATCTGGGTTGGGCGTGGCAGCAAACAGGGAAAGGAAAGGGAGACGTTCCCCTTATAAAGAGGATATCCAAAGAGGTGGGCAAGGGGTAAAGATGGGGCTGTCCCTTGTAGGCGGGTCAGGGAAGGCTTGGCCAAATGCATAATACAGTAAACACCTGCATGGTTAATGCGGCACAACTAACGTGTCACAGGGGAGATATGGAACCGGTGCAAACTCATATATTTTGTTTACTAATATTTGCATATATTTAATGGTATATGGCGCCCTGCAAACTGAATTGTCCTCTAAAAGAGTGCTTCACCTGATGGATGCAAATCCCTATGGGTTACTATTAAACCCACCCCTCAGACATCCTTAAACGTGCTCACCATATATCGGCCACCCAAGGACATGCCTCTCTTCGAGGAACAACTACTCGACTTGATAGCACACATCTAAAAAAATCAAGAAGCACTCTTATCATAATGGGTGATTTCAATCTCTGGGCAAACAATCAGTTTGACAAAGCTGCCACCAGGCTACTAGACACCATCTATTCCATAGGCTTAAAACAATGGGTCAACGCACCCACACAGAAAAGTTTTAACATACTTGACTGGCTTATCTTGCAAAAGGCTGACATCTCTCGATTGACAGTGGTCCCATGTATTTGGTCTAACCATTCCTTAATCCAGGCAAAAGTCACCCAGCCTAATCACCCTCTTAAACTCAATTCTTTCCCACGTATTCGTCAACTGACAAGGAATTGAAAAAATATTCCTGCTGCCAAGTTCTCCAGCATGTTATCATCTAACCTGCAGCCCCTGCATTAATCGACCACCTCCCTCAAGCCATCAAGCAAGTAACAAATGAACTAGCTCCACTGAGAATGAAAGAGACCAAACCTGAAGCCATTAAAAACACATGGTTTTCAGAAGAAATTATTTCGGCTAGACAATCCGAAAGGGCCCTGGAAAGATCCTGGCAGAAGAACTCCAATGCAGATACCCTCTCTGCTTACAAAAAATCTATACAAGAGTTTAAAGCACTCATGATCTCTGCTAAAGTGACTCACTATAACAAAAGAATTATAAATGCCCAGTCCAATGTAGGTGAACTGTTCAAAATGTTGGCAGAATTCCAAGATCGACCCATGCCCTCTAACAATCTTATCAAGGTCTCAGCATGGTGCCAAGATATCCATAATGGATTTCTATCTAAAATTTCAGTTCACAAAGAAAACATCAATAACTCCCTTAAAAACTTGGACCCTTTGCTCTTTCATCACACTGCTAAATCACTTACCAACCACCTAGAAAAAAATACCGCAATTTTAATTCTCCCACTACTCAGAAAAACTGGTGCTAAGAGTGATTCAGGATCTTATAGTTAAATCCTGTCCTGGGGACGATGGTCCTACCGGCGTTTTCAAAGAATCATCTGATCTTCTCATTCCATAGCTTACTCTTTTGATGAGGGCACTGTTCCAGATGTCCTGAAATCAACATGGATAACTCCCTTGCTGAAAAAAAGAAAACCTTTACCCCAATAATAAAGACAACTATCGACCCATTACTAATGTTCCGTTTATTCTGAGGATTTTGGATAAACTAGCTTATATTCAACTTCAAGATCATGCCAAAAAGCACATCAACTTGGGCACTCGTCAATCTGGCTATAGGGCCCGTCATGGCACTGAAACTGCCATGCTTGACCTGATATCCACGCTATCTGGCATAGCAGACAAAAACCAAGCCGCTCTGGTGATGTTACTAGACCTCTCCACAGCCTTCAATCTTGTTGATCACACCTTATTAGTGACAAGGCTCGGAGAGGTCGCACGCTGGCATCCAAATGGATTGCCTCCTTCTTGGGACCACGCATTGTAAGGGTCTGTGTGGGCAACAACCACTCCACTCCTATCTCTCAAACTTGCGGCCTTCAGCAAGGATCTTGCCTGTCGCCGTTACTCTTCAACTTGTATATCTGACCACTACTAGATCTTCTGAACAGCCTGGGTGTCCAGTATACAAACTACGCAGATGACACTCAGGTTGTCATTCAGCACAGTGGCCAATACAAGAATGATGTCAAAACCCTTAACAACATCTACAGAACTATCCAGAATTGGATGGCCTGTAACTCCCTGGCTTTCAATAATAATAAAACCGAGCAAGCTAACTTCAGACTACTCCAATTTCCTGATTGCAGACAATGTCATAGCTGTCCTAAAGAAAGTGAAAACACTGGGTGTTATCTGGATGACGAACTCTCCATGAAGCCTCATGTTTCCAATATCTGGTCATGCTGTGGACTCATCAACAAACAAATACAATATATTCCACCTTTTATCACAACTGATAACTGTGCTCTTCTGTCCACAGCATTGATAAACTCCAGACTGGACTATTGTAGCAGCTTGTTGACCGGCACCACTTCTGCAAATATACAGGCTCTTCAGGTCACACAAAATAATGCTGTGCGCACTATCTTCAAACAATTGCGTCGCACCCACATCTCCTCCTTCAGGAAAAAGCTACACTGGCTTCCTGTAAAACAGAGTATAACTCACAAAATGCTCACACTAGCGCATAAATGCGTGACTCTAACAAGTGCCACATACCAATCAGAGTGCATTAAGATCAAGCCGAAGAACAGAAACCTTTGCTCTACTTTAGCTACTGTGCTTAACCAGCCGAGATCCAAGCTGACCAGGTTTGGAGGCACGAGTTTTGACTCTCAGGCCCCTATGCTTTGGAACTTACTACCAGCAGCCATACGCCAAATTCAGAATTACTCTCTTTTCAAAAAGGCTGTAAAAACCCATCTCTTCAACTTCGACTAAGAACTTTTGACTTTCACCCCTTTCTGCTGTTTCATGTTAGTACGTCGTGTCTCTTGTTCTGTGTGCGCCCTGAGGCCTGCGGGCATGTTGGTGTCTTACAAAAATTAAAATAAATAAATATAAAGGCCTGTACTGTACATTGGTGTGTTGTCCACGAGTGCCGAGTGTTACGCATCTCCATTCCAAACCCATGCATGGATGCGGAGTGTTATAACACATCTTCCTGCATTTGGATGCTTGGGCACTGAATTAGCAATCTTGCATCACTCTCTTCTCTTCTGAGGTGATGAGGACTTCAGGAAAGCGAGTTTAGAAGGGCCAGCCTAGACTTTCATGCAAGATTGGACTATTCTTCGGTTTCGTCAGATGCTTGGAACAGAGTATTGTCTGTGTCCTCTGGGTTTGGCTCTTGGATTGGTGAATAGAGTAGCGCCTGGTATTGGTGTAGACCAGCTTTATGACTGAGAGGTAAATCCCACCGGATTTTAACCAGGACCCAACCTATAACAATGCAGACAGTGGAGGAAGGGCTCAGTATGCATAAAGCTACTGTTATTCACAGTTAATAGAAATACTACTGAGACTGTGCTGATAAGCGATCGCAGAACATTCAGACACAATCTCACAGGCATAAAATAACAGCACAGGAAGGAAACAAACCACCAGAGCCCTATCAGCACCGGGGCACTCTCTGCAACTTGGCTCACTCCATAAGACAAACTAAAGAACATATTATTATTTCAGCCAATGCAGTGCCTTCAATGCCTGCAAAGGGGGCCTGGTACAGGAGTGAGCACACATCCTGTTGCGAAGTATTTCTAATCCTTGTTTGTAAGATGTTGGCTGTTCATTCCACAATGTACAAGTGGACACAGGAGCAGCACTTTGATTTTAAGAGCTTCTTTGCACTTTGGGCCCATTGCTATGCAAGCATTGGGGGCCTCTGCAGAAAGACACTGATGCTAAAACAAGTGCAAATAAAGCCAAGCGATATTGCCTGCTCAGACCCAAGCAGGCTGGGTCGAGTGGACATCTACCCAAAGGGGAGTAACAGCTGTGTGGATGTAGACATGTCATGCACTGCGCAGAGTACCAAGACACATGCATGTGTCAACCAAGTACTACTTGCAGGTGACTATCACACAGGCTCTTTGAATTTTGTGTAAGTCTGAAAGAACAGCCAAGTGTAGGGCAGTTTTCAGACATCTCAATAAATGTCATCTCAGGTGCAGTTCTTGCTTTTAGATGCACACTTTATTGCATTCTAGGGCATGTAGTCCTAGATGTATGGTACAGTTATTCAGAATGAATGCATCCAGTGGATGCTTGTTTCTGCTCTCACTACATCAATATGAATGACCATGGATGAATATGATGTAACCCAGGAGTGTGGCCTATTGCTGTCGTATAGGAATGTTTTATTTATTTTATGTATTCTTTATTTGTTTAATTTCAAAGAAACTTTACAAAATACATAGAAAAACTAAAAACACGGTATATCAAAAACATTATTCCATCAAAACATACACAATATAACATACACAGTATAAAACATACACATTTTACAAAGGGTTCAAATATCCATCACAAGCAGATTATTTTAAAGTGACAACAGTTTCATTATGACAGTTAGTTCTTGTTACACTAGCTAGGCGTTTTTTAATAATTAACCACAGCTGGTACATGGCAATATGCACTTTTTGGCCATCTGTATTAAGACAATAAACCCAGAAATGGTCACTCTTATTATATTCATAATCATGTACAAATCGTCACAACAGATTCATATATTCTGGGCCCAATGTCTTACATTCAGTAAAAATGTGTTAAGCTGTCTCAGGGTATGCAGCGTTCTGAAACATACGACAATAACTGTCTTTTTTTAGGAAGACCCAGCTGTGGACCTACTAGGGTAATTTATCCTCAGCCTTAACCTAAATGCCTGCATTCCCATATTTGGACATTGTCTAAGATAGGCTTGGGGCTGGAGATAGCTATGGACGACACCTACCATAGAGGTATAACTCTGGAGAGACTCTACATGTCTGTAATTAGCCTTCCAGTCCCATTGTCTAACTATTTTTGAAAAAAACCCTGTTCAATGTTGTATAGGCTGTACCCCTAGTATAATCAGGATACCATCCTAAATCGTTAAACAGATCATTTACCAGACTGCCAAAGCAATCTTGGCCCTGCGCTGGGGCAGCCAGTAAACTGAGAAATTGACATCTAGGGTTTGTATGGGTTTTAATATGTAACAGACCTCATCTTCTCAACAGTTCCCCTTTAAGGGAGGTCAGGCCAAATTCTAATCTTAGATACTGTATTGTTGCTGAGGGCTTAAGTTTCAGCATTTGTTTCCCAAAGCTGCCCTCCAAATTATCTAGCCAAGATAGATCGGCCATGGTCAGTGCTTCTAGACCATAGAACACTGTTGGACAGAAACTTTGTTTGTACAGAGATATAACTCCCTCCAGAGAATACCCTGCCGTATCCTTAGCAAATTTCCAAATTGATTGGGTCATCCTATGGGCTGTAGTCTTTTTTGTTTCCACAATTCGCCTATATGTTTTGGTACTATCAATATCCAACCCCAGGTATATACACATCCACATATTCAATAATTCCAAGGTCACACTTAAGTATTGGTCTTTTCACCTTCTTTGCTGATACGCTCAAGACTTTGGTCTTCTCCATATATATGGTTAAGTTATTTAAGGCTGCATATTTGCAAAGTGCCATAAACTTAGATTTAACCCCCAAAAAGGTCTAGTTTAAGAGGACGAGGTTGTCCGCATATAAGAAACAAGGCAGGGAACTACCCTCTACTTTTGGACACACCCCACCTCTGTATACAGCCAGTATGGAACATCGGACATGTAAAGATTGTACAGGGTTGGCACCAGGGTACAACCCTGTTTAATGCCTTTCCAGGTTTCTGCCAGATCCGTAATCACACCGTCATCGGTGAGTCTGACCGCCGCCTTAGTAGATAAGTGCAGGCCCTGCAATACACTAATAAACCAAGTAGGGCAGCCAGTATTAATATGTTTCTCCCAGAGTCTGGGCCGATCAACCGTATCAAACGCGGCTTTAAAGTCCACAAAGATAATGTATAGCATCTGGGTACCTGTGTCCAGGGTTCCACGTATTAAACAATCTAATACCCTAAGGTTATGGCTCGTACCAGAGCCGGCCTGAAAACCAGTTTGGGAGAAATGTAGGATCTTAGACTCCTCAACCCATAGTTGCAATGCCACAAGTATAAAGGTTGAAAAAATCTTCCCCCTCACATCTAATAGTGATAATAATCTGTAGTTCTCGGGGACCATGCTGTCACCTTTTTTGTAGACAGGTAAAAGGACAGCATTGTGCCATGAGTCAGAAATGTGCTGGGTTTGACCGGCCTTTTCAAATAAGACCCTCAAGACAAGAGCCCACTGGTCCGGGTTCCTCTTTAGAACAATATTAGTCGGCCCATTAGGGCCAGGGGCTCTTGAGTTTTTCAACTTGAGGATTGCTTCTTTTACCGACTCAGTAGTGAAGGAAAGTGGCCAGCCCCCCCTTCACCATAGCAAGCATTATATTTGGTATAGGATCCCCACCTCTGTTCTTTAGGTAGGCCTTCCAGATTTTACCTTGCATGGGGTTGACTATGTGCTCTCTAACATCCCCTTTGCCTTTTGACAATAATGCCCATATTGAACAGGGACAATTTCCCCGTAATATTTTAATCATGTGCTGCCAGTCGGCATTACGAATAGAGTGTTTCCATCGTCTAAGCCACACCTTGTATGATCTACGGATCTCTCTACAATGGAGCGCCATCTCCTGACATTTACCTCCTTTTACCTGCACCATACGGATTTGTCGATGCATTATTCTTTTTTTATCCCAAATGTTTTTGTCATAGTACGTTTATTGCAGATGGCCAGACTCACTTGTTCAACCTTGCCCACCTTACTGGTGAGATGATATATCAATTTTTCTATCTCACCTGCATTCATATGTTCTATATTACATATCATAGAGCTTGGGAGTTCACCAAGCATACCATCAAGTTTAATTACATTATTTTCAGTCCACCGTACCAAATTACCAGCATGGTTTACTTTCAGATTTGTGACACCACTCTTTTCCCCATCTTGTATAAAAATGTCCATTTCCAGTATAACTGGATGGTGATCACTGCTATTTACTGAGAAGGATTTCACTCGTTGAAGGCATGCATTGTTACCAAAAAGGTAGTCCAGGGCTGGCACACAATTATTACCTCTTCAGCAGGGCTCAAGTCGAGGGTACACGCAGGGGGGCGGAGTCCCCCCACTTTATTCAGAGGGTGGACTCTGTCCCCCCCAGCTAAAAGAGAAACATTGGATGTTCTTTTTGAATTTATGAATTAAAGAAGACCTTGGGGATCAAACCGCAGTCGTCAGGTTTGCAGGCCGGACACTTCAACACTGCACTATATAACCTGATCAAAACTAACAAACAAAGGTGAAATATCCCATTTCGGTATTGCAAGTCCCAGGAAAAACATTTGTATTGGTTCTTAGAGTTTAAGACATGCACACATTTTAACGTTTTCATAAACACTATTGGAAGAAAATATCCTCTCTTGGTTTTGTGTGTGTGTTGATCTGATGAAAGGCAAATGCCATTACTCCTTCACAATGTGGGTGGTTATGCAAAGCCAATTTAATGAAATGTGCATATTTCACCTTGATATGCTAATTTCTGGTGACGTTACATCCCATTGCGTTTGTTGATGAGTCCCCCCACTTTAATTTTTAGGACTTGACCCCGTCTTCAGTGGAAGAGGTCAGACCTGTCGGGCACAGCAACTCCGGCAGGCAGACCCGTAGTGTTCCGGTCCAGTAACAACGGTGGTGGTAGGCTTACCGCCACTGTTGTTACTGGAATGGGACACTTGTAATGAGGCCCCATGTCTGCCCCTGGGCCGCCGAGTGCTTGACATACACATATAATCATGTTGATTGTGTGCGTGTGTTAGGTGCTGTGGGGCCCCGGGGACAGGGATGACATCTATCATATATGTCTAGTAAAACATTCCATGCCTACCCCTTGACCCCCCATTGCCAATTGCAAACTGTTTGGTTTTTTACCCAATTGTTTAAAAAAGTATGCTCGAAAATGAAACATTTTAACACATTATTTTAAAAAATGTCTCCCAGACCTCCCTTGATTGGTTCGGGCTCCCTCGCTACTCTTGGTCGCTATGGCGTATCTGGGGGAAATATTTATGCCCCTGCACTTCAAAATTCACCAGCCGCCACTGGCCCTGGGACTTTGCTGGGAGCTGGGTAAGGGGAGCCCAGGAACTGTGGTGGGGTGGGGATAGCCACTGATATTCTAACTCCAGTCTCTCTACTGTGACAATAAAGGTGAACTACAGTGTGATGATCTCCAGTCTACTGAGGGTCTCAACTTGCTCACCATGACCAGACTTATCAGGACATTTTTACAAAGGCCATTTAATTGGATGGCCAATTAGCTCTAATTTATTTGGACAGGGATCAATAATTAACATGTTCATGTAGGTAAATATGCTATGTCTGTCATAAAATGCATTTTGAAGTTTCATGGAAAGATGGCAGCCCTTTAAAAAGATCACCATATGTGTGCTCCGAGTTTAATGAAAAAGGCATGAATGCTATGTTGTGCACACAATTAATTTGTGATGGTGCATTTAGGTGGTGCCTATTGTTTCCTGACATGTGCACAGGCTGCGTAGTTACCAAATTAAAAGGGATATGTCAGTCACTGGATTCAAGTGAAACCATTTTCAAATAGTCCCAGCTGGATCCAGCAGCTGGCATGTGGGTTACTGTACATCCTTGTTCTTTTGTTCAAACTCAAACTAAAAGCCTCTGAGTTACCCTCTTAACCTACGGCTCATCTGCCTTTGAGATAACACAGTTTTCTCTCACCTCTAACCTAGTTCTGTCCCTCACTGTCTCTGCCTCCACTCTAACACTTCATCCATCATGGTCACATCCCTAACACAGCTGGCCGTACCACCTACCTGCACTTAAAAATGTGTAATGTTGGTTGTCCCTAATCTTTGAAAGTCCCCCCATGTATTGTCCCGGTACTGTTCCATTTACTTCTCTCCACAACCTGGTTAGAATGTCACTGAAACTCGCCACGTTGTAAGAAGCTCACTGCTTCCACTCAAAGCTGATTCTTTTGTGATCAAAAGAGCATTGTACCTCCCTGTTTATGAGAAGAAAAAATATATATATATTCTGATTTGCTGTGATGGAAGTACCACTGGTGATGTTATTGTGGCAGTCTGGCAGTTTGAAGAAATTGTGGATATATGTTTATTTTGGACGTAACCTTAAAAGGCCTATTTTGTTTCCTCAGACTATCCACTCGACCTGTGAAGACCTCAACTTCTCTTGCCCAAATGTAATTCTATTTATGAAAGTATCCGTAAATCAATGTTCTGTAAAATGACATTTAGTCGTAAATGACATGGCCATTGAGGAGTATTTTTTGAGATGATAGAAATGAAGGATTTGTTACTAGGTAACAGCACTGTTCAGTTGAGATCACTGTTACTGAGGCCGGTGCTGTGTCAAACTTCATTAGAGAATGGTGTAAAATAGTCACTGTACTAAGCTGTAGGATTTGCAAGGTTTGATACCTAGGGCTTAATGCACAAAGCATCTTTGTGATGTGTTAATACTTTAGCGACACATAAAAGGAGTGCAGCCCATCACTGCGCTCCCTTATTGAACGGGCCGCGCAGCCCATTGTAATGAAGTGCAGTGATGTACTGTTTCTGACTGTTCATGCAGTAGCAGATACGTAAATGGATCATGCCTGCCTAACAGCAGACACAAAAGCATCCACAAAATGAAAGCGGTAAAAGGTGGGCCGCTTTCGCACCGTGGGGAGCAGCGGCGGATGGGGTCAGAGTGGCTGATGTGCCAATGTTGTGTCATTACTACCCCTGCCGCTTTAGTGGTCGTGGGCAGAATGTCCTAGCAGTGCCTTTTCAACAGACACTGCTCTGCAAGGTAACTAAAAGGGAAGAAGCCTGCAGTCAAATCAATGCAGACCTCATTCTTACCGATCCATTAGGTTTCCTCCATGTTTTTTGCCGCATGGCACTTTGACGAATTCTAAATTTGCTGGTTTTTCCACCTTTTTCCACCGCACAAAAGTGGGGGAGACGCCCAAACCCCCTCTCCCCCTTGCACCTGTAACCCCCCTTTATATACATACCAAAAGCTACAACATATAGTTCTGCTGTAAAAAAAAATATGGCAAAAAATTATGTGAAAATAAATTCGGCAAATTGCCATTTGGCAACAGTGAGGAATACCTTTCCCACAGCCTATCACGCAGCTGAAACTCGTGTTATGAATACGCATTCAGTTGGCGAGCTATGATGTTATGTCCATGGCCGTCCCAGCACTAGATATGTATAACATTTGTTGCCCTGAGTAACGTACAATGTACTTTAGAGGTGGGTCAGACAGGTAGGGCTCAGGTCAAGTGGCTGGCTCAAGTTAAATTCAAACTTGAAGCCACAGGCTCACGAAAATCCTGTGCTGAACCCACCCTAGAAATAAAAATAAAAAATGATTTTTATTCACAGTTGCGGGCGCATACTTGTTCCCAGTCCTGCTCGCCCTTCAACCCAGCGATTTGTCTTCCAAGCATTTTCGTGCCTTGTGCAATCGGCAGGAAGACAGTCTAGCAGAAAGGCATTGCAGGAGTTCATGGATAAAACTATTAGTGCTAGGAATTCTGGCCTCTGTAGTCATTGCAGGCAGCCAGTAACTAGCTGTTGTGGCGTGCTGGAGTAAGGAGTCGGACAAAGAGGTGGCATTTTCACTAGAATCTTTATGTAAATAATAATGGAAAAGGCCTGTTTCTTCCTATCTCTAAAGGGGTTTCCCTACCTAAATAAAGAATAACTTGGGTGCTCGTCATCAGGGTGGTTGCCAAATTCAAAGTGTGCATCCTCTGTCCAAACTAACCTACTCTAACCCTACCACCAACAAAAGACATGAACATAAATAGTTCCAGGAGAATGACTGCCTTCTCCTGGTCAGACTTGGTCAGCCTCCAGGCTCCTATTTGGTATCGTGTTGCCTTAGTTTCTGATCCAACAATTATGAGGAGAATGACTACCTGCTCCTGGTTCAGCCGCTGGTTATCTTTGGATAACTTCCTGCAACAGTTTTCATCAACTTTGGCAATTCTTCCCAGGATTCTCTTCGGGCTTGCTTAAAGTTTATACAGTCCTGTTTCCAATAAACAGTTATTCCTTGACTTTCTTTACTTTACTCTTCTCAATGTGCACATGGGGAATTGTACCCAAAGTGTCCTTATTTCCTTCTAACACTCTGTTCTTGTGGCACTCTTTAGCTTTAGCGCCCGTATTGAGGACAGAGTGTTGACGGAGGCTACTCGCGATATATTCTTCTCTTTTAGTCTCTTTGACACAACAACTGAGACGAGGAAGATCACTTGTGATGAAATCTGCACACTTAGTACTTTTATCACAACTCTGGAGATGAGGAAGATTACTCCAGAGGCTGTCTTTCCATTTGATACTATAGACACAACTACTGGGATGAGGGAGATCACTCCTGATGCCTTTGTTACATTTGTTTCATTTGTTTCCCCCAAACCCCGACCGGGTCTCTTTTGACTGCCGTTACCTTTTCTCTGGTGGGGACACATCACCAGTTCTTCCTGGTATGTTGGGACACTGCGTTCCCGCTGAATGCTCTGCTTGCTTCTCCTTCTGCTCCCCTCTGCCTCACTGGGGTCTCCGGCCAGGCAGTGTTAGGGCATTTAATGGACTGCTCGGTCCACCTCCACGAGGTGATGCCATTGTCTGTCGGTTGCCTGCTTCCTGTGTCAGCCTGCAATGGACTCCTGCACCCTGCTGCTGGCGTCCTCCTGACTGGAGGTTTGTTTCTCCAGCATAGCTTCTTGCTTCCAAGTTTGAAATGTGCAGGTCTGCCAGGCTTCACACCTGCTCTACCTCTTAGTGAGTTGTTTTCTCAATGTTTATGTCGTACACCTGGGTACTCCCAGTGGAGTGTCATAGTCCTTTGATTGTGTAATCTTCATGGCTCCTCTGGGCCTTTATCTTCCCATTACCTTTTGTACTTGGCAAAGGAGTAGTTTTCATAACTCCATCGATGTTCTTCATCACAGTACTCGTGCTAGATCACTAGAGATCAAACTGTATGGGCCTCATTACGACCCAGGCGGTAAGGGTTAACAGCACTGTAAAAGGTGGCGGCGCCGTTAACCCCTTATCGCCTAATTACGAGGTCCCTTTGCGGGTCCCCACCTTAACGGCTGATTTTACCAGCCGTTAAGCAAGGAACCCGCAAAGAGACTTTCGAGGTAATTACGGTACCGCAATTTGCGGTACCATAAGTACCGCCTTCCCCATTCCCATTGAGCCCTATGGGGGCAAAAATGGGAATGGGGAAGGGCCAATGGTGAATGGGGAATTACCGCTCCGCCAACCTTGGAATGGGACGGTAATTCCGCCATCCACCATGGCGCAATCGGTAAAATACCGACGTCAACCATGGCGCTAATAGCGCCATGGTTAACGGCTGGGTCGCAATGAACACCTATGTCTTTTAGTCTTCTTTATCTTGGTGGTATCATTCTTACAGGAAGGAACAAAGGAGTATTGCAATAACATACAGTAGTGCTTTCAGATTGTTTATTAGCAGAATGTATGGTCTCAAGGGTAAGAGGGTTAGGGAGTTCCAGCAGAGAACGGGATTCCTTCTCCTCATGCATAGAGTCTCTCGCTTTGGGGTCTAGCTTTCTGCCCCCCCATGGGCAATTTTGCATACCGGGCTCACCTCCCTCTCACAGGGAAAGGCTCGCCTTTGGGGACAAGTGACATGATCCCATGAATCGTCACACTCCAATTCCTTTAGTAATGCAACCAGAGTTTGGAGAGCGAGTAGAAAGCAGTTAGGGTCAAGAAGATATGTGGTCCAGTGCCTCACTTCAGTCTATTCTCAAATGCCAACGTCACTTCGAAATACAGTGTGAGATCCAGGGCTCATATTTTTATCTTGCTGTGTTGTAAATGGTAAAATGTGGATGCCAGATATGGGTTTCTTCTTGTGCGGGGAAGGGGGGAGACAGAACGTAGGTATGGGTTTTGTAATGTGGGTGTTGAGCAAGTAGGCACAAGGTTGGAGTCTTGTTTTGTGCCTTAAGGACAGACAGCATGCCAGGATTTTGTCTTTTGAAAGCTCAGCAGGTTTTTGGCTCTTACAGCCAAGCTAGGACCCCCAGCTCAGGTCTGGCTTGGTTCTAAAGAGTCATTGTTTTGCCCCCCACACCTCTAATAAAATGGACATCACAGCTCAAAGGTGTTTCATCAGTAATGCTTTCATTACATCCCTCTCCAGCACTGCACTCTTCCTGTTGTATCCACTTCTCAGCTGTTAGTCACTGGTCAAATCAGTGCTTCAACAAGCCTCGGTCCAGCGGGCGATCCTTAGCAGTCCTTGCCTCAATATACCCGAATCACCTCCCACATCAGACTGGGGAATCCCCGACCAGCTGAAACTTTGCTTGCATTGAAAACCTTGTCTGAAAGCATAAATCCCATCCTGCATGTCTTGTCACTTTCACTTATCAGAAGCTCAGAGGTAATACTAATCATAATAATAATATCGTTGTTATTGTTATTACAAATAAATAACCTTGTCAGCATTCTCACATGTCTACTGTGACAAATCTTTGGATGTCGTCACTTCTCCCTCAGGGAGCGCACCTTCCCATGAAGCAGGGAGGTGAGGCAGTTACTCGAGAGTGGCCCTGGGGGTAGTACTCAGCCGTAGGATATCATGGGGATGCACCCCCATAGGACTAGGCACTACTCTGTAGGGCGATTGGGTATAATAACCATCACCGAGCACCCTACACACCTGTATATTCTGCAGACCTAAATTCCTTACCCATGACTTCCATGATTTATTGTACAGACATCTCAACACCAATAACTGACACAAAGAAAACCAAAGGAAGAATAAAGATTACCAATCTGAAAAGTACTGGGAAGAGGAGGCCCTAAGGAGCCATAAAGAGTAACCCAGGGAAGAGGGAGATATGCTTTAGTGTTCCTCAAGGGAGTATTCCTTTTACCAACATAAAAACTGAGAACATACTTCAAGAAGGGAGACTGCAGTGAAAAGCAAGTGACAGCTTAGCCCAGGAAATTGAAACGAGACAAAGAATGGATGCAAGGAACACAGTAAGCAGTCAGCTCCCGAACCTGATACAGAGGAAGGGAGAGATCTCAACCAGGTGGCAAGGGGCTTCCTCCAGAAAATGTCTGGACACTGCAGGACGGTGGTGTGACCCGTGGAAGGTGGGCCAAGCAGTCCCATAGTGGCACCAACACCATCCAGCACAAGAACGGGAAGACGAACCGAGGGGCAGGGGAAGTCAGAAGTAACCATGCAACCGATATTACACAAATTGACCTTTTACAGTTGGCCTTTTGGTACTAATTGACCTAATAATAGTGGTCCTAATAGACCTTCTGCACAATTGACCTTTATCTTAATTTTACTTTATATATATATATATATATATGTGTGGGGTGGGTTTGGGGTAATAAATAATATAATGGTATTGGGTAGAGGGTTGCGGGGGGGTTGAATTGAATGGGGGGTTGCAGAGGGTTTCCCCCGCATATATGTCCTAATTGACCTTCATTTCACAATCAATTGTGCAGAATGTCAATTCTCCCACGATCAATTGTGAAAAGGTCAATTAGTATGCATCCACGCAGCCAGATGAGAAGACACTACCCAAGAGAGACTGGCTAAACACCCCACACGCAGCGAAGGTAATGGGCGTGACAGAGGCCAGTAGGGCCTGGGAGATAACGGACGGTAGTAATCCGTACTGAGAGGAAGATACGAGGCATCTTCCTCATGACAGTACTTGGCAGGCTAGTGAACCAGGTCGGTTTGGCAAACCGCATAGAGAAATACGGGTCGGGGATCCGCAATGAGAGAAAACAAGAAAGAGATACCCACTTCTTTGTGACAGTACTTGCTAGGCTAGTGAAACAAGCCTGTCCTACAAACTGAGTAGAGAAATATGGGTCTGGGATCGCCAATGAGAGAAAGCTGAATTCTCTTCCTCGTGGAAGCACTTGGCAAGCCAAAGAACCAAGCGAGCCATAGTGGGAAGCCTGGCGCCAAGACCTTACTTGTGATGAGTTGCCTGATGGCACAAGAGAAGCCAGGGGAAGGGAGTCATTCCCCCTGGTGTTGTTGAACTGTGTTACAGAAGGGAGGAAAAAGCCAGGGGAGGGGAGTCATTCCCCCTAGTTTTGTTGAACTGTGCTACAGAAGTAAGAGAAAGCTATGGGAAGGGAGTCATTCCCCTTGTTGTTGTTTAATTGTGTTACCAAGGGAAAGAGAAGCCAAGGGAAGGAAGTAATTCCCGCTGGTGCTGTTGAACTGTGCTGCTAAAGTAAAGAGAGGCCAGGGGAGGAAGTAATTCCCCCTGGTGTTGTGTGTGCAACAGTGAATGCCAAATATCCTAACAACGAAGCCAGGGGAAGGGAGTCATTCCCCCTGGTAAAGAACTTACAAGATGAATCAGAGCCAGTAACTGTGATTCCCAGTCTAGTAGAAGGGAGTCATTCGCCTGGACCAAGAACCTTGGCCCAACCCTTAGTTTAAGTTGTGAGTGTAAGGGACAGAGTTAGGAATTCTGGCACAGGACGGTGGACTATTGGTCTAGAAGGACATTCTGACAGACCCATTAGAACTTTAGTTGAGGCAGGGAAACCCCTCAAAGATGTAGAGAAAGATAGGGTTTCGCTTTTCTTTCATATTGAATAATGGTTTATAGCAATCATCATTAAAAAAGGTGAACTGTGTGATGAAACAGACACACCAATGAAGTTAGCACATATCAAACTTAAATCTGTAGACTATTATAAGTCAAAGTTCTCGCTCTGAATGACACTAGAGACGTCCCGATATATCATCACAAATAATGTTGTTTTATTGATGGTTCTTTAAAACAACTTAATTAAAGACACATACACAAATATTTGAAATGGTTAAAATACAATTCACAATGTACTAACAAGATACATTAAAGTAAATCCCCACTAGTGTGTGCCATCGAAAGTGACAATTTAATCTAAAAAGATCACAATATTGTTGGAAATATCCATTCCACTAAATCCGAACATCCACCACGTGAAACCCAGTGCGAGAACTCATACTCACTCATCTTATAGGAGTGTCAAGCATCTAACGTCTGTGTCGTTGATCACAGCTCATGCTGGAAAATAGCAAATGGGCATACACTTGGTATTGTGAGTGCACCCTAAAATGAGTGATATAAGAGTATATCAACACTCGCTGTTCCCATTGGCCTTCTGTTAGATAGGCTCAATCATAAAATGGAGTATATGTCTTAGATTGCAGCTGGAGGAAAAAAGAAACAAAACAAAATCGAATCAAAAACAGCACAATCCATAATTCTACAGTTCCTAATATAGTCTGCAGCTTCGGTGGGTCGCCTCAACAGTATTGCTTGATAGACCTCAGATCATACCTGTCCAAAGTCAGGGAAACACTCCTAGGACCAGCGTGGTAGTACAGTCTGTGCGTTCATTTCTAACGCATAACTAAATCCTTATAACTAAGGGCGGCTAACCTAGTTGTGAAACTCGTTTGCACCCGCTTGCCCCGTACAGCCTTCCTTATCTACGCATGGCTGAGTCATTATAACAATATGGGTCCTAATTCAGAGGCCATAGTCCTTACAACACCACGTGCTCAATGCATAAAACCCGTGCAAATGCAGGGCTTAGTCAGTAATCTCGTGCTGACACAAAACCCACTTGCATCCCACTTAGTTGAAAATAACTAATTGGGAGCTGGAATTCCCTGCTGTGTCATTCAGGAGTCATGAGCAGTTGTGACACACTGCTTTTCAGTGTGGATTTATTGAAAAAAAAGCAGAAAACGAAGACGGACGTCCTCTGGCGGCCATCTTGAAAAACACTAGAAGAGCGTTCTAAACCTGTAAGGGGTTACTTGGCATTCATGTTAAGGGTACTAAAGGATCTTTTGCGTTGCTATGCAATTGATAACTAGTGCAAGGGGAAAGATGCCTGATAGTACCTTGGTACCTACATGTCCACGTAGGTTGCCAAAGGCAGCCCGGCAGTAGTGGAGCGGTGTGAGGGCTGATCCTAACAATACATCTCCCTCTACATCCCTCCCACCCCCGGGAAAGGTCATGTAACTCCACCCTGATTTACAAGGATGGTACATATGAAAGATACGCAGCAGACGTGCATTGTTATGGTCACGGGAGCGCACCCAGGATCTCTCAGGTCATACCCATTACAGTGCATCAGATATTCAACAGAACCCCTAACTTGTCGGTAATCTAGCTCTTGGCTGATTTCATACACTGCAAAATGTATGGGAAACATCATAGGTCCTTCTAGAAAGGGTACATCTATTGAACATTTTGAGATAATGACCGCATTTTGTAGTATGCAACCATCAGTGAGGACAGTGCAGATTTATAAATGACTATAGCATGTAAATGAATGTGGAGTGTATATATCCTGAGCTGCTGCCCTGTCATTTATCTACTGCAGTACCATGAGGGACACTATGGCCCTCATTCCGAGATTGGAGGTAAGTTCCGTCCATTACCAGCATGGTGCAAATAGCGTGTCCGAGCTGGCAATAGACCGTTAAAAGCGCACTATTACGAGTTCGCGGGCACGAGCTTTGCGCCATGCCGGTAATTAACGTAGCGGCATGCTACAAAAACAGCCAAAAAAAACCCTACCGGCATGAACCGCACCGTAGCGAACACTACCACCTTAGAGTAGCGCGGCATTAGCGTGAACGTAAATGGTGGTCACCGTTATTTATGGTCACCGTTAAACTGCGGAACCGGAAACAGCGTCATCGCACAGGAACTGGAAGGAGCATGGCGGCCATCTTTAAAAACACAATCCATTGCCATCCTCACCAGACAGGACGCCTGGCACACTTTTGACATACAGGAAAGATACCAATATCAACGAGGAATGCCCAAAGTGCCAAAAAAGGGAGCTGCCCACCTCCGAAAGGAGCGGTTCAGCCCTGACGAATTCCAAATGCTGGTGGATACCCTCCACGAGCATGCTGACACTCTTTTCAGCAATGACATGCGGAGGGTGGCGGTGATAAAAATAAAGACATCTGGGCTCTAGCGGCGCAGAAGGTTAGCGCCGTGGGCAACACCCCCCGCACCACAAAGGATTGCAGAAAAAGGTGCGGCGACCTCCGGCTGAGGATGCGGAGCATCCTCTCTGCTAATAGAAGCCAGGCCTTGGAGACAGGAGGAGGCACAGGTTCGCCCATGAAACTAATGCCATGGGAGGAGACATGTGCGGCCATGATAGGCCCCGAAGCCATCAAAGGGGTTGGAGAAATGGAGTGCAGGGCAACGTCATCCGCTGATGGAGGTGAGTGTCCAAAGTCAATACTGCCAACGCCAATGTTATGAAAGTCACTGCTAAGGTCTGGCCAAGGAGTCACGGCATGGTCGGCCACACCCCCCCTTTTAAATCATGCCGAAGCAAGTGAGACCCAGGCTAGTACCAGTTGCGAGGCCGTAACCTATATGATACATACCACACCAAGTGGCCCATTCCGTGAGGCACACAGGGCAGTTGATGTAAACAGTGTGCCAGCACAGTACCCGGCCAACATGAGCGACACAGACATATGCATGCATTTACCACCCAAGTATTGAATAATGTGCCGTTCCCCACCCAAATTCCGATAACCCACAAATATCTGAATGTGCTATTGTAACCATGTCCAAATGCTGGCTCTGAAATCATCACTCATGCCGTCCCTCTCTTCCACCCCCACAGGCAGTGAGCATGACAGCGAGGAGCAGGAGAGCAACCGGCCCAGCAACTCCAGGGGCCAAGGCAGGGGCCACCGTCTCCCTGCGAGGAAGAGAACACCTGGAGGCACACCACCGGCTCCAGCAAGGCCAGTGGAGGGTGCACCACCCCCACCCCCACCCCACCCTGCACTGGCAGCAGACACATGCCCTACGCCACTGTCTGAGGAGTCGAGAGTGGCTGGGGAGGGGGCAGCCACGGCCCCCCCTCGATGTTGCCGACAGCCCCATTTCCATCTGTGGAGCGACAGAGGAGGAAACATTTGAAGTCGTCCACACCCCTGATGCCCAAACCAACCCCCAGGTCTCCTATAGTGACTCTGGTGAGACCGACACACCTGAGCTATCTGGGCAAGGAGCAACACAGGGACATGCCAGTCCTGTGGCCAGTTGCCTTGCGGAAGCACCGGAAACACATGTGAGCCCGATCCCCAGCAGGGCCACAACATCAGCCATTGATGCACAGCGGGCTGAGCAGCTCACAGGCCTGATCACTGACTTCATGCAGGACAATCGGCAGGCCAGGGAGGAGTGGTGGGATGAACTGAGGGCACTGGGCAAGGTCATAACGGACAGCACCAACCGGCTCTGTGATGTCCTTGGCCGGATAAGCAGATGCTCTGGAGGATGCACATCCTGCACAACAGCCCCAGCATGAGGACACCCCCTGAACTAGCAACTCAACCCAGCTCGCTCCATCGGTCCCTCCGTACGATGCGCCGCCAGGACATGCCTCCCCCTGGCTCTGGGAGCGCACAGTGACAATACTGCCATCCACATGTGGGCTATGTGGACCCTATGGGACTAGTGCAGGGTTGTTGTGGTGGGAGGGCGATGGGGGTGAAGGTGTGTTTGGAAGTTGTGCTGGGAGGGGAGGGGGTGAGGGTGTGTTTGGGAGTTGTGGTGGGAGGGGGAGGGGGTGAGGGTGTGTTTGGGAGTTGTGGTGGGAGGGGCAGGGGTGGGGGTGAGGGTGTGTTTGGGAGTTGTGGTGGGAGGGGGAGGGAGGTGAGGGTGGTGGAGGGTTTGTTTATCACGTTGAAATCTTCACTTTAAATACACCTGTTGTTCATCTAAAAAAAACAGAGTGGACATTCATCATTGCGCATGTGCCATTTAATATTGCACAGTGCATAGTGTACATGTATCCCCACACCCAGTGCCTGATATCCAGACATCCTCACACCCTCTGCTGACTTGTGTGTCAGAAATATTGTTCAATGATAGCCGTACGGCACGTCCCTCCTGTGCATCGGCACTGTGATGCTGTCCTGCCACTTCTTCCTCCTCCTCGCTTTCTTCATCATCTGGTGGTAGCAGTTCCATGTCATGGGGCAGGGGCACGTTCCGACGGCTGCACATATTGTGCAGCATTACACATGCCATGGTGATCTTGGCCACCTTCTCATGGCTGTAGATGAGTGCCCCAACCGACCGGCTGAGGCAACAAAATCATGCCTTCAATAGGCCAAAGGTCTGCTCAATCACCACACGTGTACGGGAATGGGAACGATTGTAGTCCTCCTCATGCCTGTTCTGAGGGTTTCGGACAGGGGTCATGAGCCACGGCTTCAAGGGATAGCCGCCATCACCTGCATGAGAGGGAAATGAAGGTCATTGTTCGTACATTCATGGCGGACAACTGTACTGGTCTTACATGGCAGCAGGTTATTTCTGCCCATACGCACATGTCCCTGGGTGCATTGACTCCATTTCTGGCCCCGCTATGTGTCCTGTGCAATGAAATGATGGAGGGGGTAGCATCTTCAAGATGGGTTATGTTGTGCACTCACAGCTTCATGCACGTGCATCGTATATGCATGCAGCAGTGTTGTACTGCAATCATTGATGTGTTGTGTTCTGTGAGATTTGGTAGTAGGGAGTGTTGGCTGTAGTCAGTGGCATATTCGTCATTCTGCACTGATCAGTAGCATGGTTACTTGCAGCACTCCTATGGGTGTGCGGAACCAGTGACACGCTGTGGTATCCCTGTTAGGCTCACTTCAATGCACTCCCAGGGATGACTGTCCTGTGTGGTGAAATGCTGGAGGCAGCGACATAGTGCATATGCAGTGCATAGTGCAGGATGCCCTTACGGTGTGTGAGGGCCACTGAAGAGTGGTGCATGTGTTGTGGGATGTGGCCTGGTTACCTGTTAGTCATGTAGTGTTGGGTGTCAGCCTTACTTCATCACTGTGGGATTTGGTAGTCATGTGCCGTTTCACTTGCTTTGGGGCACAGTGTTCGGTGAGGTGTACATCGTGCACTGACGTCAACATTTCCACCCAGGTGGAGTATGCATCCCCGCCCTTCCCAACCAGCTGGGGTATGCAGCGACCCACCTCACAACCCAGATGCACTGCCATGGCCCAGTCAGGCAACTCATCAAGCAGCCAGGCACGTCATCCAGCATGTCGCTCCATATAGCGTGGAGTTCCGCAGGACCAAAGAGTCATGAGTTGATCCTAGATATCGGGCACAGCAATGTCTGATGATCTTGCTGGCGTTGCATACCATCTGCACGTGGATGGAGTGGTATTGCTTGCGGTAGCGATATGCCACCTCCAAGGCATTCGGGACCACCAACAACACGTGGGTGCAGTCGAGGGCACCTATGCAATTTGGCATGCCTGCCAGTGCATGGAAGATAACTTTTGTATTGGATATCTCCTGGGGAGTCCCTGGTAGGGATATGAAGTCCCTTGTGCGCTTGAGGAGTGCATCCAGCACTTGGTTCAGTATCCGGGAAAATAAGGGTTGTGATATGCCATGCATGTGTCCCACTGTGTGCTGGTAGGTGCCTGTGGCAAGGAAGTGGAGCACAGACACTACCTTCAGTAGAGGGGGGATGGCGGTGCGTACTTCTATGAAGCTCACTATGTCGTCATGTATCAGGTCCACTATGGTGGTGATGGTGTCACGGACAAGCCGGTACAGGGTGTGGCTCTGCTCTGGTGTTAGGTTGAAGGGGGTGGCTCTGATGCGAGGGATTGGTGGCTGCCGGCATGGTAACGGTGACAGCACTGGTGAGGCATGCTGGGCCTGTCTCACCCTCCTTCTCCTCCTGTGTCTCCTTTGTGGTGGGGGCTGTGGTGGTTGTTGTTGCTATTGTTGTTGCTGCCTTGCAACCAGGGCCTCCAGCTCCAATATTGGTACTACTATTGGTATCATCTTGGTGTGGGAGGGGGGTGTGCTGTGTGGGTGTGCTCCTTTAGTGCTGTGCCAGACTCCATTGCCTCCACCTGGGCTGATTGTGTGCACCTGTGGCTCTTGGTAACACTTCTCAGGGTTCTTAACACCTTCTCGGAGATGCCGGTATTTACTCCATGCCGGTAAGGTACTTTTCGGGCTTCAGTAGGCCGTTATTTGCATGTCCGCATGGCTTGTGATCAGCTCCGGTTTACGGCATGCCGGTAATGCCGGCTTGTTGTGTCGCGCGTGCGACTGGACCGCTATTTACAGCATCGTAAATTACGATGCCATAAATGGCGGTCTGGTTAGTCAGAATAGCCCGTAGCAGTAAGCGATGCCGGTAATCCATTACCGGCATCGTTTTTACCTTACCTCCAACCTCGGAATGACCCCCTATATGTTGTATTGTAAAAACATTGAATGCATGCCTTACAGCGATGAATTGCCAAAGGAAAAGTAAGAATGTAGCCACATGTTGGCTTCGCGATCATAATATTGGGTGCAGAATGTCTTACGCAGGAATGTAAATTATTCTACACCTGTCACCTGTTAAATGTACCGACTTGGAATCCATTGGAGACTAACATCAAGATCACTGCACACTGTAGGAACATATTGTGTTTTGGACACGATTATGGTGAATGTGTTAAATAATATGTGAATATGTTAAACATCTGTGTAATGTGTACAACAGTATGACCGCAACATGGTTTTTCCTCACATAGATATACACGTTGGGATGAACATCTGTTCCCTTACATTACCTGATACGACTCACACAGACAGTAATGCCCGCATTTGTTGTAACAGAGCAAGATGGCCGCTAGGGGAGCATCTTGCACCACAAATGAATGGAAATGGAGAAAGGCGTTCCTACGGTAACGCATATAAACATTACAAACCTGCTCCTTGGGCTCATTAAGGAACCTCACGGATGCGACTGCCGTCTCATTGTCTTGGCAGCGAAAGAAGTTATTACAAAGTACCTGCTGAATTGACTCAGAGACATGCGAGCGCTGCTGCAGAGCAGCGTTTCGGTACAGCAGGGAGAGGGCATTCTGGGCTCCGACACCCCTCAGAGAGATTTGTATAGGTGGAGCCGTATTGACTTTATGCTGTCCTGAGCGTGTTACATATTGACAGATAGATAGTGGGCAATGCGGAAGGCACTTGCCTAATATCTTACCTTCATGAGAAGTAGTACACACACGAAAATAGGACTAGTGACCCTATCCCCATTAAAGTCATTTGTAGACATGTGCCACCAGAGAGTCGGTGTGATATGAGCCTAGCCACTAAAAGGGTGGCAACTGGGCTAGCTGTGTCAGCACATTTGTTCCATGCAATATCTTTCCACATGGCAATTTATTAATATGGGCTCCAGCTTTTTCCCAAAGCGAAATCCCATTTGGGGGATATGACACCCAAAAACGCAATCTATTGGGTCTGTGTGTGAAAGCGCTCAAAAAGACTAAAAAAATTCTTCAATAATCAGCCAAGAAATTATGTGTAACACCGTATGGATAGTGTTTTTGAACACCCGACGGATGCTTTAATTAAGATGTCTGTGCCTCTACACATTTTTTGTAGGCTTTTCTCATTTCATGAGGACGACCCCGCTCCAGGAGAAAATACCAGATTTGTCCTATAGAACTAGTCTTCATCCAACAAAATCATTTCCCCAGGATCTGAGCAAGTGCCAGGTTAGTCACCGCCTCTATGTTAGCCATCTACCAAAGAGCATGGAGATGGACGCCATAGAATATTAATCAACACTAAGAAGGTTTTTTTATTTTGTCATTTTCCAATATAAATTATACAAAAGAGTTAGGATACCGATTAAGATCCCACAATCAATTCATCTTCCATCCTGATGAAGGCCCATTAAAACATCATATGGTACAGTTGCTTGGATGTGGGAACCATTATCAAAAGGGCTGAAAAACTCTGTGTTGATGCAACTGTAAAACAAACATCCTTTGAACAAATAGAAAAGCGGCTAACTTATGTACTTGTGTGTAGCCGGTGAGTGTTTGAGTTTTGCTGAACAACTATTGCTAAATAACAAACAATGTGATCAAATTATGGGAGAGTGGTATTATATCGAATCCAACTAGATACACCCAACAACAAAATACTGTGTAGATATTTGC
Organism: Ambystoma mexicanum; assembly: GCF_040938575.1. Taxonomy (NCBI): domain Eukaryota; kingdom Metazoa; phylum Chordata; class Amphibia; order Caudata; family Ambystomatidae; genus Ambystoma; species Ambystoma mexicanum. The sequence continues at coordinate 226,962,721 of NC_090936.1, forward strand.
CCACACTCAGAGCACTTTGAATACTAACCCCACAATAGAGGTATACATCAGAATCAGACTGGTCTATTGTACCTCAGAATGTTTTGAAACATGTTGTTATGTTTCTATGATTGTCGTGATATGTATGCACTATTTGATACTATAAATGATATGAACTGTGCATAACAAGATGAAATAAACACATTTTTATGTATCAGAATAAAAAGACAAAGGCATTGTGCATCACTAATGATACTGCTGCACAAAAAGTAGAGTGGTAACTAGATCTGGAGATCTGAGGGAGGGGTAGCTTTTCACTTCGTTTCTGGATAATATGATTTCATACACTCCATCAGCCGCAACCATAGGGGGTTTTGATGATGAACGATCAGGGTAGTTCTGGGACCTGGTTACGGGTTTAAGCAACGATATATGGAACACAGGAGGTATGTTGTAGGTATGGGGTAAGGTGAGTCTGAAGGAAACAGGGTTAATCACTTTATTTACAGGAAAGGGGCCTATATAGTGAGGCTTATGTTTCTGAACACACGCAGGTATGCAAATATTATGGATGGACAAGCATATCGCCTGCTTGGAGCAGAGGACCTTGTTTATGTTTCCGGTCTATAAATGTTTGGAGGTTTCTTGGGCTTTTGTTAATTGTCTTTTGGCTTGCTTCATACCTACTTGGAGGTTTTTCATTAAGGCTGTGACTGTGGGTACCAAAGTACTTGGTTGTATTTGCATAGGTAAAGAATTCAGATGGTGTGCGTATGTGGCATGGAAGGAGGTATCATGAAGGGAGGAATGTATTGCATTGTTATAAGCGTATTTTGGGAGTGGTAACAGAGGCACCCAATCACTGGAATACTCAGAGATGTAGCAACTTGGGTATTGCCCCAAGGTCTGGTTGGCCCGCTCCATCTGCCCATCGCTCTGGGGGTGATAAGCAGATGAAAAGCGCAATTCAATGTCCAGGAGATGACTCAATGTTTTCCAAAAGAGAGAAACAAATTGTGACCCCCCCCGGTCAGGAATGATTGCTCTAGAAATCTTGTGGAGTCTGAAGATATTTTGCACAAAGATTTGAGCTAAATGAGGGGCTGTGGGTACATAGGAAGTGTTATTAAATGGCCCATCTTGGTAAAAGAATCAATGACCGTCAATATGGTGGTATCTCTTTGACCAAGGGTAGTTGTGTTATGAAGTCCATGGAACAAGTGTGCCATGGACCCTCAGGAATTGGTAAATGATGCAGTAAGCCAATGGGTTTTCCTTTGGGTGTCTTTGCAGTAGTACAAATGGTGCATCCTCATATGTAATCCGCTACATCTAGTCTCAAGGTCTTCCACCACACATCTTTCAAGTTTCTTTGGGGTTCTGTGTATTCCAAAAAGGCCTGTGCCTGGCCCGTCATGACATCAGTGAACTGCGTATAACTGGCATTCCCTTGTGGGTAACCACAGGCAACCTGCTCTGTATAACAGTCCCTTTCTCTCCAAACTGTTGGGTGTTGTTTCTAAAACCATCTTCTTTCTTTCAGCCTTATACAGTTCTTTGAGTGCTTCGTCCCAGGATGGGGCAGATGGCTGGATGGCTAATATGAACTTGTCTGCGGAAACAAATTTAAGTCTTTCCTCTTGCTCAATGGGTTAATTGAACATTCTGGACAAGGCATCTGCCTTAGTGTTCAGGTGTCCTGGTTTATAAGTGACAATAAAAACGAAGCGTTAACATCCAGCGGTTCTGCTGCTGTTTCATAGCTTTGGCTGTCTTAAGAAATTTGAGATTCCTGGGATCTGTGACAACCATAATAGGATGTCTTGCACCTTACAGTAAGTGGCGTCATGTCAAAAAGCCCTCCTTAATTGCCAGGAGCTCTTTTTCAAAGATGCAATAGTTGACCTAAGCTGGTGATAAGGTCCTCGATTGGTAGGCATCATGGTGTAGAAAAGCTGTTTTTGGATCTTTTTGCAAAAGTAAGGTGCCTAAGACTTGATCAGCGGCATCGGCTTCAACCATGTATGGTTGAGACAGATCAGGTAAGCGTAGTACAGGAGCTGTTGTGAACACACTTTCAAGTTGTTGAAATGCTTCCTGGGTTTCAAAAGTCCAAATAAATGCAGTGCACTTCTTCAAAAGACGAGTCAAAGGCAATAACAGGGAAGAGTACTGAGGGATGAAACAGCAGTATAAATTGGCGAAACCCAGGAACCGTCGTAATTCTTTAACATTTTTGGGTTTCGTCTACTCTTCTACTCTAGAAGAGCAGATACCTCCTGGGGTATCAATCAATCCCACTCGGGGACAGAATATATGCGGTCTTGGCGGAAACTGCATTTCAAGAGTTTAGCATACAAATGATGCTTCAAAAGCCGGTGTAGGGCCTCTTTAACATGTCCAACGTGTTCTTCATAAGTGGTGGAGTAGATCAGAATATCATTATTGAGATATATTCTGATATATACTTCCAGAATATCCTTCAAAATGTAATTCAAAAAGTTTTGGAAGGAGGCCAGGGCATTGCATAGCCCAAAGGGCATTACAAGATATTCACAGTGGCCAAAACAAGTATGGAAGGACACCTTCCACTCATCCCCCGGATATATCCTTACAAGATCATAGGTGCCACACAGGTCTAGTTTGGTGTAGAAATGGCTCCGGTCTACTTGATCTAATAGAGTCTGGATAAGAGGCAAAAGATAACTTTTTTTATAGTAATGGTATTTAGTTGCCGGTAGTCCACACACGGTCTTAATTCGGCATCATCCTTCTTTGGAATAAAGAACAATGGTGCCCCCATCGGCACTGTTGAGTGTCTTATAAAGCCTTTCCTTAGATCTTCCTCGAGGTATTGTCGGAGTACTACATTCTCCTTTTCAGACAGAGCGTAGGTAAATCTGCAAGGAATCGGGCCCCCAGAATTAAGTCTATTCAACAATCGTAGGGTTGATGCAGGAGTACTTTGTTGGCTTCCAGAACATCAAAGACAGAGGTGTATTCCTGATATTCAACTGGAATATTGACTTCCTTCCCAGATGCTCGCAATATAGCTGGACTACACTTAGATCCAGGGTTTTGCATCAAATGTACTGGGTCAGACAGTCCTTGTGGGGAAGCTGGAGAATGAAACCTGGGGGTGTGCTTATTCCAATGGATAAGGGGATTCATGTCCTGCAACCAGGGTATACCTAGAATCAGTTAGAAATGCGGTGGTGGAAATAACGTCAAAGGACACATTTTCTTGTTGTTTTGAATCACAGAATAGATAAAAAAGGATTGTTTCTAAGGTTATTGGTCCAGAAATAAGAAAGGACCCGTCAACCAACATTACAGGTTCAGAGGCAAGTTTTTCACATAAAGGGAGGGATCTGATAAAGGGATCCGATGTAGACGGGCACATTTAGAATCAATAAAGTTCCTTGTGCCTGGAATGTAACCCACTGATGGGTTTTGGTCTGTAACCTTATCGAAAGGTAAAAATGGGGTGCTTGATTGGGAACAGAATCAGGACTACTACATTGAAGCAGCTTTGGGGAGCTCGCTTAGGACGTCCTTCCACTCAGCAAGCTTGTTTGTTTCCCTTCAGGATTGAATCTCTCTTGGGACAAAAAATGATAGAATGGCCTGGATCATCACAATAAAAGTACAAATTCATCTTCCTCCGTCTTTCTTTCTCTTTGTACATAATAGACCCTTGGTGCCCCCTATCTGCATAGGTCCTGGGTCGGCTCTCGAGGGGGGACGTTCTGGATCAGGTCTAAAGATGGGACGGCAGTAATCAGGATTTCTTCATTCCCTGTTTCTTTCTCCCAATCTCTGATCAATTGGGATCACCAAGGAGATAAACTCACTGATAGATTCCGGGGATCCTACTACTTGGCTTACGGAATCCTTTATGTCATCTTGCAGACCTCTATAGTAGGGGGTTCTCTGTAGATCTTCAGCCCACAGGGTTTGGGGTGCCATGTTACAGAAGCGGACATATAGGACAATACGTCCTGGTTGCCTTTATGGATGTCGATAAATTCATTCCGAATGGATTGTGTAGTATATTGATGATCAAACATGGCACTGAAGGCACCCGAAAAAATTAAGGATAATTAGCTAGAATGGGATCATTGCTATTGATGTATGGGGCAGCCCAAGCAAGGGCTGTCTTTTCTAAGCCGAGCCGTATGAAAACTATCTTAGCCTGGCCTGTACTATACAGTCTTGGTCGACTAAGGTAGCGTATCCGACATTGAGTACAGAAGGCCTTAAACTCTCTGGGATCCCCTCCATATTTAACAGGCATGGGTGGTGTTTGGATATTGTGGCCTAAACCAGGTGGTTAACATAACAGGGGCTAATACTGACCTTATGTCTCCTCTAGTTGTACCAGAAGTGCCTGCCACAGGACCCCCCACCACTTCTCATTGGTGGCCTACCCCACAGACATTTCTTATGGCTTGGTCTACCTTATTTTGAAGGATGGTCACAGTTTGTAACAAGATGCACTCTCTTGACTATCGGTACTGACTTCAGTCTGTAACTTCTGTAAGGCTAAAGTTCCTTCCTTAATAATGGCTGTGTCTATTGTGCCCCTCTCCACCTAACCCAATGATATCTGACCTCCTGTCCCTATAAAGATAAGAGACAGTGCCACTTATTAAGCATTTGGTGGTATTAAGAATATTACTCCAAACAGAGTTACCATTTATCCTGCCACATGCCACATTAGAGGCTTTAGTTAGTCCACATGCAGAAGTTCCATAGCACTGCATTGGGGGAAGAAGGAATTACTTACCAGTGGTAATTCCCCAATGTTTCACCCTGACGCACCACACATTATCCACCTTGACACGCCATGCATTACCCACCCCAACATGCTACGCAGTACCCACCCAGACACACTGCACATTACCTACCCTGACACGCCACACATTACCCACCTTAACACAGTGTGCTTTACCAACTTTGACACAGTGCGCATTACCCACCCAATATGCTGGGCATCACCTACCCTGACACGCCATGCATCATCCACCCTGGCACGCCACGCATACCCACCCTGACAGGCCGCACATTGCTCACCCTGACACATCGTACCTGACCCACCCTGACACACTGCAGATTACATACCCTGACACACCACACATTACCTACCCTGACAGGGCACACATTACCCACCTTTACACGGTGTGCATTACCCACTCAATATGCAGGGGTGGACTGGCCTATAGGGAACGCTGGAGATTTCTCAGTAGGCCCCTGCACCCTGGGCTTCTTTTGTGTGGTATTTCCAAATTTTCTCATAGGAAAAGCGTTGGGCTTGCTGAAAATGTGTCATATGGGGCCACATTGAAAATTATTTCCAGAGATTCTTTTGGTCCCCAGTAATTATTTCCAGGGCCTCTTTTAGTTCCCAGTCCACCCCTGCCAATATGCCACACATCAGCTCCCCTGACATCTCCCACCCTGACATGCTGTGCACCACCCACCCTGTCACGCTGTGCACCACCCACCCTGACACGCTGTGCACCACCCACCCTGTCACGCCCAGCCTAAAGTCTTTTCATGAAAAGCAGCTCTTGCTTTCATTCCCGGCACTGGAAACGGTCGCACTTTCAGTCTTAGCTGCTGAATGTCACCAGAGAGGCTCTAATTGAAATCAGGCGGCTCGAAATATTCGGAAAATCCAGCCATCTAATGGGCCGAGCAGCCGAAGTTCTTTCTGATACGGTTAAGAACTGGAAAGAGGCGGCATTTCATCTGAGTGCATCGGCGCTCAGTGCATCGGCGCTCTTAATCCACCGCCAGCGTGCGGTCTGGACAGGATCGCGGATTGCCTAATGACTGCTGCAGAAGTGCAACATGGAATGAAATATGCATCAGAAATGCTCGCCGAGGACACGGCAGAACAGGAGCACAGGAAACGCGCTTCATAGACGCCAGCGCACATTGCAAAGAATTTCAAAATGTCGTTGCACAAATGGACGACACGGGCAGGCTCTGCAGAACATTGGTTTCTTGTGCAAGTTCCCTGCTACGCCCACGCAAGTGTTCCCCAGACACCCCTCCTGCGCACCATCTCACTCAATGACTGGTATTTTTATTTATAGACGCTGAGGGAAGGGTCATTGTCTGGGGATACTGACCCGCCACCAACTTGCCATGAATTGGGGAATGGTCCTTACCCCACACAATAAGGACCCATCATATGGACCCCTCCCAAAGTCTAGCAGGCTATTAGCACATGACGGTGCACCAAAGTCTAGCAGGCTATTAGCACATGATGGTGGACCCCTCCCAAAGTCTATCAGGCTATTAGCACATGATGGTGGACCCCTCCCAAAGTCTAGCAGGCTATTAGCACGTGATGGCAGAGCCCTCCCAAAGTCTACCAGACTATTAGCACTATTAGGCTATTAGCACGTGATGGTGGACCCCTCCCAAAGTCTACCAGACTATTAGCACTATCAGGCTATTAGCACGTGACGGTGCACCAAAGTCTAGCAGACTATTAGCACGTGATGGTGGACCCCTCCCAAAGTCTAGCAGGCTATTAGCACATGACGGTGCACCAAAGTCTAGCAGACTATTAGCACGTGATGGTGGACCCCTCCCAAAGTCTAGCAGGCTATTAGCACATGATGGTGGATGCTCCCAAAGTCTAGCAGGCTATTAGCACGTGATGGCAGAGCCCTCCCAAAGTCTACCAGACTATTAGCACTATTAGGCTATTAGCACGTGATGGTGGACCCCTCCCAAAGTCTAGCAGGCTATTAGCATGTGATGGTGGACCTCTCCCAAAGTCTACCAGACTATTAGCACTATCAGGCTATTAGCACGTGACGGTGGACCCCCTCCAAAAGTCTAGCAGACTGTTAGCACGTGATGATGGACCCCTCCCAAAGTCTAGCAGGCTATTAGCACATGATGGTGGACGCTCCAAAAGTCTAGCAGGCTATTAAACTGTGATGGCAGAGCCCTCCCAAAGTCTACCAGACTATTAGCACTATCAGGCTATTAGCACATGATGGCGGATCCCTCCCAAAGTCTAGCAGGCTATTAGCACATGATGGTGGAACCCTCCCAAAGTCTATCAGGCTATTAGCACATGATGGTGGACGCTCCCAAAGTCTAGCAGGCTATTAGCACGTGATGGCAGAGCCCTCCCAAAGTCTACCAGACTATTAGCACTATCAGGCTATTAGCACGTGACGGTGGACCCCTCCCAAAGTCTAGCAGGCTGTTAGCACGTGATGGTGGACCCCTCCCAAAGTCTAGCAGGCTTTTAGCACGTGATGGTGGACCCCTCCCAAAGTCTACCAGACTATTAGCACTATCAGGCTATTAGCACGTGACGTGGACCCCTTCCCAAAGTCTAGCAGGCTGTTAGCACGTGATGGTGGAGCCCTCCCAAAGTCTAGCAGGCTATTAGCACATGATGGTGGACCCCTCCCAAAGTCTAACAGGGTATTAGCACGTGATGGCAGAGCCCTCCCAAAGTCTACCAGACTATTAGCACTATCAGGCTATTAGCAAATGATGGCAGACCCCTCCCAAAGTCTAGCAGGCTATTAGCACATGATGGTGGACCCCTCCCAAAGTCTAGCAGGCTATTAGCACGTGATGGTGGACCCCTCCCAAAGTCTAGCAGGTTATTAGCACATGATTGTGGACCCCTCCCAAAGTCTAGCAGGCTATTAGCACGTGATGGTGGACCCCTCCCAAAGTCTAGCAGGCTGTTAGCACGTGATGGTGGAGCCCTCCCAAAGTCTAACAGGCTATTAGCACATGATGGTGGACCCCTCCCAAAGTCTAACAGGGTATTAGCACGTGATGGCAGACCCCTCCCAAAGTCTACCAGACTATTAGCACTATCAGGCTATTAGCAAATGATGGCAGACCCCTCCCAAAGTCTAGCAGGCTATTAGCACATGATGGTGGACCCCTCCCAAAGTCTAGCAGGCTATTAGCACGTGATGGTGGACCCCTCCCAAAGTCTAGCAGGTTATTAGCACATGATTGTGGACCCCTCCCAAAGTCTAGCAGGCTATTAGCACGTGATGGTGGACCCCTCCCAAAGTCTAGCAGACTATTAGCACATGATGGTGGACCCCTCCCAAAGTATATCAGGCTATTAGCACATGATGGTGGACGCTCCCAAAGTCTAGCAGGCTATTAGCACGTGATGGCAGAGCCCTCCCAAAGTCTACCAGACTATCAGCACTATCAGGCTATTAGCACGTGATGGTGAACCCCTCCCAAAGTCTAGCAGGCTATTAGCACGTGATGGTGGACCCCTCCCAAAGTCTAGCAGGCTATTAGCACGTGATGGTGGACCCCTCCCAAAGTCTACCAGGCTATTAGCACTATCAGGCTATTAGCACGTGACGGTGGACCCCTCCCAAAGTCTAGCAGGCTATTAGCATGTGATGGTGGACCCCTCCCAAAGTCTAGCAGGCTATTAGCACGTGATGGTGGACCCCTCCCAAAGTCTACCAGACTATTAGCACTATCAGGCTATTAGCACATGATGGTGGACCCTTCCCAAAGTCTATCAGGCTGTTAGCACATGATGGTGGACGCTCCCAAAGTCTATCAGGCTGTTAGACTTTGGGAGGGGTCCACCATCATGTGCTAACAGCCTGATAGACTTTGGGAGGGGTCCACCATCATGTGCTATCAGGCTGTTAGCACATGATGGTGGACGCTCCCAAAGTCTATCAGGCTGTTAGCACATGATGGTGGACCCCTCCCAAAGTCTATCAGGTTGTTAGCACATAATGGGGGCAGCAATGCATGTTTTGGAGTGCTGGTGGTGAAGGATCAAATATGACTTTAAGAGTAAGTAAAGGGCATAGAAAAAGTAAATGAAGTGTGGTTTTATGTAGCAACATTTAAATGACATGGTTGTCTTCATAAGTTTCGCATTTTAATTGCAAATTGGTTGAATTTGAACCGGTGTAAATTAGGCGTCATGTAAAAGTAAACAGCTTCTCTATAAGAAAGAGATCGCATTTCCCATGTTTTAGCCTTCTCTTTCTGTTTAATTGGATGTTGCAGCAAAAAAAGGTCCTTGCAGCGAGGAAGTGTCTTTTTGAAAATGTCTTGCCTGGAAATTGCATTGTTATTTCCCTGTCGGCTTCTGAAGACATAAGGTTCAGAATGCAGTCAATACCAGTAGTGTCCCGATTGGCTGAGAGCAGGTCAATAACAGTCTCCATGTGCTAATTAGATATGATGAAGACGATCCCTGCAGCCAATTATTATCTGCTGCAAGCGTGCTACGGCATTGCATAGCATTGCAAGCCAGGTGTCTAACAGAAGCTTATAAGGCAAGATCATCTATGGACATGACTTGGGCTCCTACTCGAAAACAGCGTTTACTTGGCTCTGCTTTACTTCTGATGGTCAATTTTAACCTCAGATCTTTGGTGGCCAGATCCGCAGTAGGTGCCCTGCCCACAGATAGCAGGGCGGTAGGTGCCCTGCCCACAGATAGCAGGGCGGTAGGTGTGCCTGTCCACAGAGAGTAAGGCAGTAGGTGTGTTCTGCACACCCACTGTATGGCAGTCTGTGTGTTCTACCCACAGAGAGCAGGGCAGTAGGTGTGTCCTGCCCAAACAAAGTAGGGTGGTATATGTGTCTGCCCACAGACTGTAGGGCAGTAGGTGTGCCCTGCCCACAGACTGTAGGGCAGTAGGTGTGCCCTGCCCACAGACTGTAGGGCAGTGGGCATGACCTGCCCAAAGATGGAATGTACGTAGTTGGGCCCTGCCCACATAGAGTAAGGGAGTAGGTATGCCCTGCCCAAAAACAGTAGGACAATAGGTATGACCTGGCCAAAGACAGTAAAACAGTAGCTGTATCCTGTCCACAAAGAGTAAGGCAGTCAGTTTGTTTTGTCCAACAACAGTATGACAGTAGGTAAGTCTTGCCCAAAAGCAGTAGGGCAGTAGCTGTGTCCTGCCCAAAGATAGCATGACAGTAGGTGTGCACTGCGCACAGAGGTTAAGGCAGTAGGTTTGTCCTGCCCAAAATCAGGACAGTAGGTGTGTCCTGACGACAGACCGTAGAGCAGTCAGTGTTTCCTGACCTCAGACAATAGGGCAGTAGGTGTGCCCTGCCCATATACCTTAACTAGTGACAAGCACCAGGTAACATACATAGTGCAATACTGACGTACTATGACATTTTTGGTCAAGCGAACTGCAGGCTGCACAAATGTGTGAGCCAGGTATTCACGGGAAGCGTTACGTACACCAGGTTTTATTTAAGGTCAGTAAATAGCAGTGACTAGAGAGCTACCCACCGCATATGGTGCAAATATTAAATGCAAGGCACTTTCCGCAGACGGATTGACAACAAGTTCCAGGCAAATGGCAGGGCGCAGGGCACATCCAATGTAACACTTTAGTTTGCACCAAGTGCCATGAGGCACTCCCGCACATGCCAGTGGTTACAACCTTAGGCACAGTATGGGACTGCCATGCACGGTATAGCAACACATTGCCTTGGAAACGAGAGAGCGTTCACGTCAGCACGCAACGTAGGCGGTCAGGTGACCTCTCAATTCCAGTATTTAAACCAGCCAAAATGTTCTGAACAAAAATTGCTCTACATGTAGAACGAAGCAAGGACAAACGAACATGCAATGAATGCCTCTTAACATTAGGTGAGTACAGTTGCCCTACATGGTTGTAATCAGTTACACCGTCTACCAGTTTGCACCTTTAGAAGTCCCACATATAAAATGCCTAATTTAGGTTTCTCCAACATGTTTATTTGGATATTAGAATCCACGAGGTTACAGGATACAATAAAATATCTATGAATAAGGGCCATACCCGAGGCAGGAGCAAGGAAGAATAACCCCTTCCCAATCTGTGCAGTTTCAGACACATGGAAGGTAGTGTGACGAACCTAGTTAAATCATCACTGAGACCCTGGTATGGGCCTCCTCTCATGTGGCCAGGGGAAGGCAGCCCCTACCTGATCCTGACCATGGGGATGTTATCATGTGGGAGTATCATGTGTGAGAAGACACATGACACTAGGAAGTGGTAACTCCTTTGACTTATGGTTCCTCTATTCTCCCTGAAGTTTGATGGGACATTGTAAAGTAGAGCCAAGCAATGTAACTGCTATTCACATAACATCTCTTAACTGTGATAACTTTCAGTACACAAATCCAACAAAACTAAATAGACGTGAAGGAAGCAAAATCACTAAGTGGGACATTTAAATGTGAAAATGATCCACAGCTGTGAGAGGGAGTAACAGAAGCAGTCAGGAGAGAGGCCGGTGAGGTTGGGAATGCCACCAATGGCTAAAAAGCCATTGGAGCTGAGGCAGAAGTGAAAGCACCAGCAGAAGCCAATGCGGGAAGAGAAGCCTTGCAGTTTTGCAGAGTACGCGCATCTGGAAGCAGAGTCATAGACGGCAGTGGGGAAAGAAGCCCAGCTGTGTGGGAGACGTGTTCCTGACCCGATGTGAGTTGCTCAGGTGTGCTGGAGGATGCAGAGACCTGACGAAGCATGTGGAGCTCCAGAGAAGGGCAGTGCTTCCAGGCAAGCTGTCAATGGTTTTGCCGGAGAGGGCCAGCCACAGCAGCAGGGAGTGATATGGTGATGCTGAAAAAAGCCGGTGTGTTGGCCTAGAGGATAAGGTAACAAACATTGAAACTAAGAGAAGAGATCAATTGTAGTTGTAATTAGTCCTGGCAAGCAAGTAAACCAGGAAAGGGAGCAGTTGTGGTTAGTCCTGGCAGGCGAGTATACCAGAAAAGAAAGAGTTGCTTTGAAGAAATGTGGTTGTGGCAAAGAAAAAAAGTGTTGTGGAAAGAATGTTTTAACTATATCATCCTGACAAACTGTTGTATCACAAAAGACATTTGCTGTGCTGTCCTGACAAAAGTATTCCACTAGAAGAATAACTGTGATATCCTCATCCTTGCTTTACATTCTGGGAAGTATACTTTGTGGAGGAAACAGTTGCTCTGGTTTTGAACAAGTGTTTTTGTGAAAGAGACATTTACTTTAATGATAATGATAATGATGTGTTATTTATATAGCGCCTTAATCCAAAGCGCTTTACAGAGCACCAAGTGGAACGACAAACTGGAACAGAAAATACATTATGCGTTGAACTGAAAAGAACTTTGTTGAATCAGAACATTTTTCAAATGTCTTCCTGAATTGATTCAAGGGAAGGGAACCAAAATGTGATCACAAGGAGCAGTTTATGAGAATTATAAGTTTGAACGTTTGCACTGTTTTGTTGAACTGAAATCAAATACATTTACTTGTACACTTTGGTTATATGTGTTAGTGTGAGGGTCAGATATATTTGGATACAAGGTCATCTTTCTCTAGTTTTAGTTTGCTAGGTAGAAAGATTCCCTTTAGGATAGAGACACACAGGCATTTATTTCACCCCTCATTTCTATTAATAAATATGGCAAACAATGAGGAACTACAACTTTGTGTCCATCTCGAATTGCTAGCCGCTCACTGTAGGCTTTCAGCACATGTGCTACCGGGGGTCTTATTGGTATTAAGATCACAGTGTATGAACATGGCCATCCAGCCCCATGATTGGTTAAGGTCCAGTAACATTGGCACCTGCTCTACTTCTTTTACAGGGCAGAATCCTGTTTGCCTACTGCCACGCAGTGACAACGTGTGAGCCACTTAGGAAAAGAGAGAAAAAGAGAACAGGCACTCTCGAACATCGAATCCATATCTTCATTGCGAATCAGCGAGTTAATACGTTTGAAGGTTTTTTAAAAACAGTATATTGCCATTTAGGTTTGAATGTATTCAGGCTTGAACCTAAAAGCTTTACAAGCTAGTAGCTCTGACGTAAGTCCATTTACGGTTACAGAGTTCATCAGTAAATCAAATTAGCAGAGAACACATGCAGAATATTTTCTACAGTTTATGAGTAGAATATGGGAAATAGGAGATCAGCAGCAGACAACCCATAGAATGAGGTTAGTAACCATCATCTATTTAACATTGTTCCACTAATTTATGAATGTAGCTAATGGAAAAAGCATCATCAGACATATAATTCAGTTATGTTGTGTTCACTATGCAGGGCCTTGATTGATCATGTGGTCCTGAAGAAGGCAGGAATGCATCAACCAATGTCATGCTGAAACATCTGGCAAAAGGAAACTTAGGCCATTTAAAGTGTTTTCCAAATCTACTTAGAGACTTGAATTTAATTAGAGATGTTGACCCCAGCATTGAGGTTTAATTATTTGTATTGCATTCTATCAAGAATGTTATTTCTTGTATTGTAATGATTGTATTAAGTTGATTTGTTTTGTTTGGATTGGACTGTAGTAAGTTTATGCATTTTACATTTTGTGTATATTCATCACTTGGTTATCTTTCTCATTATTCTGATTGTACAGAACTCCAACATTAACATCTATTAGGAATACACGTATTAGGAATTAAAAACAAAAAATTATGAAATAAAAAATATTTTCGTTGAACTATGTTGTCATATAATTGATTAATGGTGATGGTCTTCATTTTCTGAATGTGATCTTTAGTTAATTGAATGCAAAGGCAGTACACACAGGTGTAATAAGGGAGAATTTTACTAGTGAATAATGTGTAGCGTTGGGAACCCTTACATGTACTTTGCCGCCCTTATACCTTGGCTCAATGCCCAGTGCACACTCACAGAGCCATGGAGCTCTTGACTTACATAGAGGGGCCTGTTTCCAGTGCTTCAAGATCAAGACACACTCCATTGGAGAGGAGCTTAGGTCACCTCACAAGGGCAGGGTGCTCTGAACACACACACACACGCGCGCGCGCATTGGGTGCACCCAATGTGTTCCGCAGTAGGCAAGGGCAGGACGCTCAGGGGGCACACAGAGGCTGAGAGCTTGGAACACAGTGAAAGAATGGTAGCACCGCAGAAAAGGATGCATGCATTATGAGGATTCCCCTGACCCGTTGGTTGGGAGGGGAATGAAGAATGCTGCAGGGATGCGGCACAGCCAAACTCTCCATGGCCCCGCCCTCAGATAACCATTCACAAAGGCGAGCAATTGTTCCCAAGGGATTCCATTAATGGAAGGCCGTGGATCTGACCGAGCACAATGGTATTGCCTTGGGGTAAGACACTGTAAACAATGATTAGCAAACAATAGTTTGAAAACGTAATGCTCGTACAAGGCAATTCCTAAAAAGTAGTGTATACTAAAATGTAACAAAAATGAAAAAAGGATCAACAATTGTACAAAAGGCCTGAGACAAAATGCTAGGGCTCTGAGGTCATGCCATATTTTAAGTATTGCAGGGTCTGTTACTTACTCCTAAAAAACGGCATGGAAATGAGCAAAACTCGGTGAGAACTGAAAATAGCATTTTGTAAAAATCAAATTGAGATAGCAAACAGCAAGTTGCATGGGTATCAACAGGTGGTGATGGATGGTAAAATGGAACAACGTTTCAATTGTGTTATGAGCCCTCTATTGATTGGCAGGTGCATGGGCAGTTCGCAACAAATAAAAAAGAAATTGGAGAACAATTCTGCCGCCATGCTCATGGAAACAAAAGACATAGGGCCTCATTACAAGTTCAGCAGTTTGGTCTAAGTGCAGCGGTAATTCTGTAACCACCAGATTTTTTGGTGGTGACAGAATTAATGTCATTTCCTACCGCACCGACAAATTCCAAATTTGACCTTGAAGTGGAGGATTTACCTTCAATATCATGCTAAAGGTGAACCCCTCACTTTAAGGTAAACAATTGGCAGAATATTGCGACCAAATTATCACTCACTGTAATTCCGCCCTAAATTCCCGTATTCCGAAAATGGGGATTAACAACACCCTTCCACCACTCGCAAATTAGTGGTATGCCCATGGGACTGAGGTGTGGTAATGCTAAATGAGTTTGGCGGTAATTCGGCAGATTGACCGCTGGATTGCCATCAAACTCGTAACAACGGCCATAGTTCCTGATTTCATGTGGCACGTGGTATTCTGAACACCACGTCTTTTTTACGTAGAGTATGACCGGGCATTTCCAACTCTTACGAGACAGAAGTGGTTCACACCGCTGGCGTCCCATGAAGGGAAATGGCCATCACGGACCCTTTGTAAATTATGCATCAAAGGGAGTAAGAAACTTGACATCTGAGGGACACACATTAGCACTGCCTTTGCAAGTACCCTAGATATTTTCGTTGTATAGGTAGAAGGACAAAAAGGTTCACAATGATGGCAGGGAAGGTATATTTATAACACCATCGTTTGTATGCAAATGAAGTATGCAGCATTGAATTCCAATGCATTATCATAAGGTAAGGGGGTGGCCAAAGGTCCTGGTTTTGCAAGGACTGTCCCTGAATTAGGCTCCCTGTCCTCCTGTTCCGAGAGTTTATTATATTTCAAAAACCCGAAACGGTTTTGGAGAGAGGCAGGGTGACTACGTCCACTGGGAGGGATTAAATATGTTCAATCTGCACCAATACAACAGCACATTTGAAGCCAAATACACTTTAGAAATAGTTTAACAATTTCACCCTCCTTCTATCTGAATTGCACAAGCCTTGTATCTCTGCCATCCGGGGATGGGCTCAGAGCACCCGCCTTTCAGGTACCGCCGTGTTCATTAAGCGACACAGAGAGTGGTTGGTGAAGAGATACATAGCAAGGCCTGTAAGTATCAGAGCAAAGGAAAGTTCCTGTGTATGCCACATGGTTACATTCACCGCCAAAGCCGCACAACTTATATCCACGAGAAGGGCTGGAAATGGAACTTATTCACTGTGGGATCCCACCAGCATGGAAGAGAAGGGGCCTCGGGGGGGGGCGGGTATAGTCCTACCTTTGTGTTTGTTACCGGTCCTAATTTTGTTTGTTGAACATCTATGGCAGTGGGGCAGAGCCTACAATGATATTTTATGGGAATTCAGGACGAACATAAACGCCCTTGGCACTTAAAGGTTAGCTATCTTCAGAGGCAGTTCTCCCGAACACCACATGAGTTAAGGAACCATAATCATGCTATCTGTAAAATTAGGCAGTAGTGGACATATTGACTGTTTTTTACCATGACCATCTAAGTGATAATGGCCTCCCACATGGCAAATGCTGCACTCTGATCTCCCACTCATCGAACACCAGCTTCAGCAGTGACGCAGGAAGCACGAGGGGTATTTAGTGGCCACGCATCCTGTGGGTACTAGCTTAACGGGCCACAGTCCATTCTTGAACCGGCAAGATGATGGTTTATAGACTGGGCATTAAATTCTATTCGGC
Organism: Ambystoma mexicanum; assembly: GCF_040938575.1. NCBI lineage: Eukaryota > Metazoa > Chordata > Amphibia > Caudata > Ambystomatidae > Ambystoma > Ambystoma mexicanum. The sequence goes on from NC_090936.1 coordinate 226,978,985, forward strand.
CTATTTTAAACAGCCAAATAATACATTATAGCAAGGATGCAGGTTATGGCAATATTCAGCTTTCGGAACAGAAATAACACTAACTGTACACAAACCCCATTTTACCAATCAAAGATAAATTACCACCGGTTGTGTGTGATTCTGAAATATCAGTGATGTGAAATGTAAGGGGTGCCTAGGATGGGGTACAGGAGCTCATGCCCGCACAGCTTAGTTCATTGGTTTCTACATTCCGCGCTTGAGATACCACCATGAGACCTCCATACAGGTAAAATAATCTACCTGCGGCATTCAAGTACTTGTGACTCACCCACCGTGGTCTATGGCTCAAAATGCCCTCGTTGCTTTCATTACGTAGGGAAACCAAACAACACGTAAAGCCAAGACCTGTTGGACTGAGCACAAGTCAAACATTAGTTTACAAAATCAGATGTCCCCAGTAGCTATTCATTTTTCAGAGGCTAGACACAACATTACACAAATGAAGTGTGTAACTTTAGAAAGAGTGATGTACAGAGAGGGGGCAATGTACAGATATTAGTTCTACAAAGACACATAGCATGGATTGAGAGCTCCCAAGGGGATGAATTCTGAATGGGATCTCTCAAGCTTCCTGCAATTCTGTCTGTAATGGGTCAGGCAGGAGTGGCTTGATCCAATACAAACTGGATGTAAAATTGGCTGCATTTTAAATACCTCCTATTTTTAAAATCGCACCTAATTACAGTTCATAATAGCAAGGGATATTTACGGCATGAGGTACATACTGAATGCGGCTCATGCGGACTGTTTACCACACACAATACTTTCTATGCACCCAATGCTGTGAATATGTCAGAATACAATCCCAACCGGTAATTAGGTGGCATTTTAAAAGTGGATGTATTTAAATGCCACTTGTTTTTACAGGACCATTAGCCCTCTAATGAGACCCTAAATGTACCCTGGGGTTCCTTCTCGATCATTAAAGTTGTTAATTCTATGAAGCCAATTCCCTTATCACTCCTATGCAATTCCACAATTACATAGTGTGCAGTTGCCTAAATAGCTTTCAAGAAGGATTGCCGCTGGTGTGTTCTCTCGGATTCAGTGGAGGAGTTGTGTATGTGTTCAATTTCACATTTCTGCATCCGGAGGACAGACCGGGTATCACACCTGGGTGCATAAATTGCCCCCAATCTCAACATACATCCTAGCAATAACAGACGTGATATGCCCTGGTTGTCATAAGTAAGCACGCAGCAACAACAGTGATCATAAAATGAACCCAGCACATGCCTAAAAGCTGCCCCCCTCCCCACAAATCCTTCAGGCTCACAGTAAGTGTGCCATATTGTAGGAAACCGTGAGCAGACCATTTCTTTTTTTTTCTTTTTAAAGCAACGAGTAAGACCCCAGAGACAATGGAGCACTTTGCAATAAAACGTGTGAAAGCTTGTGGGCAGCAGACACATGCCCTCAGGCATTCACAGTATGGGAAGAAGAGGCTGGCAAATGGGTCTGCTCGCTGCCAGGAGCACGTGCACCCGAGAGTAAATAACAGGCCGCAGAGAAGGATGCCGACAGGATGGGGGCAAAATATTCTACATGACAGGGGTGATACAGCCACTTCAAAATATCATCTGGACACCGTTTCTAGCGTTTTTTACGAATAAGAATAGTGAGTCAAGTAGACAGGGTTTGGGGCAAAGCCAATGTAGCAGAATCGTACCAAAATGTCGCCCTCACAATTACGGCGGCCGAAAATGATGATTTTTTTTTTTTGGGACCCCACCCTTGCACCACATATATATGTGGGGGGGTACAGAATATAATATTAATATGGGCGATGCAGAGGTCTGCCCCCGCATATGTATGTAGTGTAAAGGTGTTTTAAAAAAAAGTCTGCATTTTCGGCCGTCGCAATAATCACATAGATCCATTGTAGCTGGATCTATGTCGACATCCTGGCAAATGGAGAAAGCACCTGCAAAAGACCGCCTTTTTTTGAGCGGCCTAGAGTTGACCCCATATGCTTCTTCCCCACCCACGGCTTCCCTGTCGCATCATGGCCATCATGCCCACAACCACTGACTTCTCCGTCTGAAACAAACATGGCCCCCATCCTTTGCCAAGCTCCCTCCCCACCCCATGACACTGCCAGGCCCCTCCACACACTGAGCTGTTCTCCCACTGCCACCCCCGGCTTCCTACTTGCGGGCCAGGGCTGTCAGAAGATGTGGTGAGGCCAGGGGCAAAACATTTAGGGAGGCCCCCTTACAATTTTTTGCACTCAGCCAGCGGCAGCACATGCGCAAACAGGAGACTCGAGAAATCACCCTTTGAGATTGTGTGCAGGATCCCAAATATGGTTTATTAATACAACTCCAAATTAAGTACAACAAAGTTACATTTCTCTACTGAAGAAAGGTTTATGCCGGACTAACTTTTGTGTCATATGCATAAATATATATAGGATGGTATGAGCTCTCCACTCCGCCACCTCCAACTCTCTGAGGGTCAGTCACTTTTCCAAACAAAGAGTTCAGGGCAGATCTCTTTCTTCGGCTGGGGCCTCCCTCAGGAACAGCCTCCCTGCCTCTGAAACTTGAGGAGAACCACCTCTGGTTCCGGAAGCAATTCAGGACATGTCTCTTTGCTTCTGCTTTCTCTCTTCCTCTCCCTTGCTGATCAGCAGCATGATCCGTGCACTGGTCACCTGGTCAAGCTCTGAATTCGGGCCCCGGTCCCTGTCTGTCCTGTTGCAATCCTGCACTGCCTCTTGGCTCCCCTGCACTTGTGGTCTATTTCTGTAACCCTAGAGTCCCTCTCTTGCACTTATTCTCCACCCGTTGGCTGAACTTATGAGTACCCACACTTGCCACCTGTTGGCTGCGCTCTCGTTTCTCCTTTGTTCCTGCACTTCTGCATCCTACGCCACCCTTGGCACTTCTCCCCTGCGTGATCTGAATGACACAAGGCCTAGTAAGATCTGTGTTTTGTCCTACTCTTTTGTTTCCCCCTCCTTGCCTTGTCGCGCCTATTAACACTTGTGTACAGGCACGTTATAAATGCCATATCATATCATTAAGGAGCACACTGCCCCTGCGTGCGCATTAAAACACACATCATACACAGTGACAAATGATGTACAGTGGAGAGTACTACATTTCTGAACTTAAGAGGCTTAAAAGTTTGTGCGATTTAGGCAGGATCAACAGAGAACAGTGAGGGAGCCCACACCAAACCAGGGTTGCTTGGTTTGAGTACCTGAGCAGCTAAACGCAGTGCCTGGCAAATGTCTAATACTTATACACAAGTGAAACAGCTGGCTTTGCCAATGCTTGTTTTTAACAGGACTTCAGCGAAAGACACGCAAGGTGTTTTTAAATCGAGTGGCCAAAGGCAGACCTGATTAAGACATTTTTATTACACCAGTTCCGTGTTTACAACTCCAATGAAGTCATGAACTCTCAGAAGACTCCTTTGAGAAAACACTTGCAGGCACATTGAGGGCAACGTTTGATGGCAAGGCGTGTTTAAAGTTAACTCAAAGAGTTCCAGCGAGGAGGTGTTTTGGGTGGGGAGGGCAGGAACTGGGTGAGAATTGCCATAGGGATAAGCATGGCCATGAGAAATCAATGGGGGCAAATAACTAAACAACATCTACAAGTCCCTCCTCATATTGCATTTCTTCCTATCTGTACTCAATGCTATCATTGGGACGGATCTTCCCAGACCCGGGATCTGGCAAATAATTACTCACCAGATTGGACCTACAGCTCCACAATCTGGGAAATCTGTGCACTATATGTTTATTTTAGAATGCTCTGGTGTGTTCGTGCTTTAACTATGTTGGGCAGGGATTTAAACCATGGCCGCTAGGTTCCAAAGTGAGACACTTCCCCACAAGACCACTTGAGGGTCTGAGCGGGAGCCCTGTGAAATCCCTTGTCAATGTTGCACTGTACTGAAAATATTGATGTGCATTTTGTAGGTTTAAAAGGGGTGCAGATTTTGAACTTTGCTGACGATAGAGTTGAAGAGGCAAATATTCATCGGGTGACTAAAATACCTGCCCTACACCCTCCTAATCCTCCCGTCGCTGGTCCCGGGCTCTTTCACTGCGGTAGGAGGGATGCCCTGGAAAAAAAAGTCTATTTCTACCACTGTCTGTCCGTCCACTAAAGCAATAGTTTTGGCTTATTAGTGGCACATCTAATAACCCAAACAAAAAGAATGCCATGCAGTGGTGCAACACCATTGAACAGATCGGACTCTAGCCCCTTCCTGAAATGTTGGGCTTTGTTGGCTCGACCTGGCTCCATGGGCGGCGCCAGCCCCTGGCCACTTTGAGGCAGAAGGCCTCTTTCAATGTATCGCCACTCGCCAGCCCGTAGCACTGGTTAAGGAGCAGCAGCAGCATCAAACATGCATAGCACAAAAACCTATCCATGCAATATCAACAGACTAACGTTGATAAAGCCAAAGTCTGAACATCTGGTCTCAGCTTTTAGATGGCCCACCTCTCCAGAGATTAGCATAGCACTATGAAAGTAAACAGCCTCTGAATTAGGGTGAAAGGTACAACTACTGGCCAAAAGGAAGGTGAAATAGCTATTCAGGTTTCCTGCTGGGTTTAGGGAATTGGGTGGGAAGTGGGAGCAGCGCTGGCTAAAGATGTGTCAGGGCTGGTGGGGTCCCATTTCTTTTTGACAATGGTCCAAGGCACCTGTGGAGTGCTTAAATCAATAATGAAGTCAAGATAATGCAGCAAGGAGGTTCAAAGCTGCAGATTATTAGTAGGTTTCTGTTTCATAAGACTGCCAACATGGGGGCAGCCACTTGGGGGCCCATTTCAACTATAAAAGGTGAAAGGCCCAGATGCCATCCCTCAGGAGGGAGACCGAAAGTGCAATGGGCTTATTGCCCCCCCACTCACTATCCGCTTTCAAAACGGTCATCCAGCCCCTGCCGGGTTGACCGACAGAACCGTGGTCAGACCAAACAGGACACAAACGTTAAATGGTGCCTTGGCTTCTCTGTTAACAAAGGCCCTGCAATTACTAACATAAAACAATTTACTGTTAGCAACTGCAGTCATATGCATACATTTTTAGGTAATCGAAATCGTGATGTGGGGTTAGCACTTGCATGCTAGGGGAGTGATTAGAAGGGAAGTGGTGACATGAGACATCTCATTCTCACAGCAGTCCTTAAGTGAAAATGAAGGTGAGAGGTAGCTGCTTGTAACATTGAAGCGTCACCAGAATAATCTCATTCAAATGTGAAAAGATGTTAGATGCCCCCACACAAGAAGGTTTGCCCCTTTCTCACAGCCTCTGATGTTAGCGCCTCTCCCAACATTTGAAGTGTTAGTCTCCAACTCCCCCACCCCCCTGACATTTTAGCCAAGGTGCACCTCTGATGCCATGAACCCACCCCTTGATGAAGGGGCCCCCACGGTGGCTAAATTTAGGGGTGAGGCTGAACACACATTCACATAAAACACTTTCAACCATGCATTCATCCACCAGTTACACAACTCCATTCATACATACATGCACCCATACATAAAACCAAACACAACATTGACACAAACACCAACATGCACTCATGCATACACATACTAATTTAATCTAATTTAAATACATATATATACACATTGAATTTAAAATAAAAAAACACTTACCTTACCTCCATGCACCCTTCAAAAGCATCCACGCAGCCGACACGTAGACATGCTGCCTTACAAGAGAGAACTCCTCTCGTATCAGTCAGCGTTGTCATGCTGGGCAACGTGAACACGCTGACTGACAGGAGAGGAGTCCTCTCTTGTCATTCAACATGTCCACGTTTTCAGCTGAATGACGGGAGGCAGCAGAGCTCACTTCTGAGCCCTGCTGTCTCCCATTATTTAGCTGTTTGTTGCGGAGTCAAACGGGTTTGCAACAAACAGCAAAATCATTGCAGGGGCAGAGAGGAGACAGCACAGTCCCCCGTGTGAATAAAGGACACAGGAGACTGTGCTGCCTTCTCCTTAGGAGAGGGGGCCGCAAGGCCTCGCACAAGTGCGGGGCCCTGGGGCAGTTTGCCTCCCCTGCACCCTCCTCGTGATGGCCCTGTTCCGGGCCGGTGAGCAGTCTTCTCTGGGTGGCATGTGCTGGTAGCTCACTTTAAGAAGCAGTCCAAGAAAGAAGAAACACAGTCCACCCTTAGGTTGTCCTGACACCAACGGCGCTTGGTGTCCTTGAAGCCCACAGGAAGTTATAGGTGTTGGTGTGAATGCCTTTGTGAGCTAGACTGGCAATTTGCATTTCTACTCTCTCATCCGGTGCTAACCAAGGGGTGAATTTCTTCGAAAATGGACACCCTGCCAACACGTGTTTCCTAGTGTTGATTTTGGAGATAGGTACAACAGACATGTCAAGTTGGTGGGTGGGCTGCAGATTATTTTTTTTAATAAATAATATGTTATGATTATTGATTGGTTCATTCATTTGGTTTCAATGTATTTATTTCATTTATTGGGCATTTATATGGGACCTATAGACCAGTGTTTTCAGGCACCACATGACAAGATGGCGGGGGGCAAGAGGGCATGGGAAGAAAGTAGAACAACAAAAGTAGATACAACAAAAACGGTTATATGGGCCTTGTGACAAATATATATATATATATATATATATATATATATATATATAATAGGTAATTTATAACACGCTTCATACCCAGAGGTTTCTAAGCGCGGACCCAGGGATCGGACCTGTCTACCGTGCAAGTGCATGAGGAGGTGGTAAGTTCGGAGGGGTAGAGGGATAAATGCAGGAGTGGGGGGCCAAGGCGGCAAGTGCCAGGGGCAAGAGAAGGGGGAGGGAGGGTGAATGCGGCTACAGGAAGACCAGGTTGGGCTATTCCGAGAAAGGTATTCCGAGGGCAAGTGCTGGCAGGGGATGCTGGGGCAACTGGTAGGGGGTGGTCTGACTCCTATATGACCCTGAAGGGGCCAGGCCCCAGTCACAGTGGCAAGGGGAAACGTTAGCACGGGAAAGGGAGAGGGAAGGAAGAGGAGAAAAGGAAAGTCTTGTGAAGTTTCCGGAACTTAAGCAGATCCAGCTCAAGTCTGAGGTGGGCAGGGAGTTTATTCCAGAGGGAGGAACCAGCCGAGAAGAGGGATATACCTCCCACTCTCTGCTTAGAGAAACGTTTGAACTGCAGTGAATTGGAGCCAGAGGACCAAAGGACTCTGGCGGGGAAGTATTTAGAGATGAAAGGCTGGATGTAGAGAGGTTCAATGGTGCTTCTGGTGAAAGTGTGCGTCCAGCAGTAAGGTAAGGGATTTGGTTTCAGGTTTGGGTTGCTGGGTCTCTCCACCCAACGCCTGTGAAGGTCGCTGAGTAGATGTCATGACACAAACACCTGCCCTAGAAGACATGTAAAAGTCGGCCGAAGGGATGTGACCTAGCAGTTAGGCTGGACTGCCCCTTTAGGAGAAGGGCCAGGCCTGATTTGCATATAGTCTTTCCACTTTCTGTAATGGCTTGGCAGGTTGAAGAACAATGGTCTGGGTGGGCGTGGGGGTTGCCCAGAGCAATGCCAGAGGTTAATATGCATTTAAAAGCTTCCAGTCTTCACCTCTTTTGTTTAACTTAAAAAAATATCCAGCGCTGCTATCCCCAATGTAGGGAACAATCCGTTCCCTTAAAAAAAACTTGGCCTGGTAAAATAAGACATGTTTTTCATTGTCCCCACACAAAACAATTTCTTAACAAGTCACACAAGATACAAACGACTTAGTTGGGGCCTTGTTGGATATACAAGGCACAAGTGGAAGAAAGGTAGGGAATTGATGGGGTTCAGTGGATCAGAGGTGAAGGGTCAAAGTAGGAGAGTCTGATGAGAGAACCTCATAAGAGGTAGGTGAGTGCATTATCAGGTAACAGTAGATCAATGCATATGTAACTAGGGCTAGGGGGTGAAAGGTTGACTGAAGGAATAAGCAAGCACAGATTTGATGCATCTGTAAACATGTGCATAGGCGTTTGCCAGGGATACACCCTCTTCCATCACAGCCTCATCTACTTCCACCATTGGCTTTGGTACTCATATCATACATTCCGACAGGTACCGCTACCAGGTACTCATATCACTGGGTGGGTGGACCAATAGTGTGAGGTGAGCAGTGGGAAGGGGAAAGAACTACTCACAACTGCAGTGCACTTCCGCCTTTTAAATTCGAATGGCAGAGCCTGAGCATGCATTCAACAGACTTCTGTGCTGGCTGTATCGTTTTGCTACACATGGCTGTGTATGCGGGGGTCCACTCACAGGACGGAATGTTTGGGGATTGTAATGGATTACTTCATCTAGTCGAGCTTGTTAATCATGTACTATGTGCATGACAGCACTCTGAGGCGTGTGGTTGTATTACTAGTCAGTCAAAATTAAATGAGCTTTGGCAAAGCCAACAGTTGTGGCTTTTGTGTAGGCATGGGATAGGCACTTGCCAGGTACTGCCTTCATTGTACTTCCTGGCCATAACATGGCAGCAGCTAGAAAATGGTGCAAATACCTGCCTAAACGACAGCAATGCCTGGCAAATGCTTATTTACTATCTTTACACAAGCCAAAACAGTTGGCTTTGCCAATGCCTGTTTTTTAAAGGACTTCATCATAAGAAACAGATGCGAGGACAGACATATTGCTTATAAATCAAGTGACTAAAGGCACAATTGATTACGATATTTTATTGCACCAGGAGTTTTTTCATAGCAGCAGTTAAGCCATTAACTCTACAAATACTGCTCAAAAATAACACTGGCACGTCCTATACAGCACATCCATTGATGTTACTGCTTTATAGAGCTAGCTCTGATACCCCATAGGCTGTGTTTGGGTGGGGAAGAGCAATAGTGGGTGGGAATGGCCATAGAGATTACCATGGGCATGGCCTGTCGATCTGTGGGTAAGTAACCAAACAACCACAAGTTGGGTGTCCCTCCTCACATTCCATCACCTGCCTATATGTACTCCAACGCAAATCCTTTGGCCTATATATGGTGCTTAAGCGCCATCCAATGGTCACATCTAAAAAGTAGCAAATAGGCCTCCATTCAGAATCTTGGATCAGTGACTAGGGTTTCAAAGGAAAACGTTTTCTCTGGTATGCCTATCATTAAAAAAAATGTGTGTTTACAATATGATCGATGCAGATGAGTGTTTATATGAGATAACAAAGCATAACCGTGAAATCCAACGGTGCAAAAAGGAAAGGACCAGAAAACAAGCCTTCTTTGACTACGCCTCAAGACTAAGGAACCACCTCCCTGTCTGCATCAGACTCGCCCCCATGCTCCTACAATTCAGAAAAGAACTCAAGACCTCTTCAAGGAGTCCCTCCTCCTCAACACATAGGCCAACAGGTCACCCGTCACGCCAACTGACTCCCTAGATGCTGACCGCCCCTCTCTTCCCTGTCGCCCAGTACATCTGTACTGCTCCTCTGTGCCCCTCTGTATCCCGCCCCCGCTATATATCTGCTCTGTTGTTACCTCTGAAAAGCGCTCCGTTATGCATCTGTATTGTTGTATACCTCTGTAAAGCGCTCCATTGCTTCTCGAAGCTACGTCCACGCTGAATAATTACCATAATAATAATACTAATAAAAAATCATCGTTTCGGAGATAAACGAGTATGGGCAGGATTGGCAAATGTCATTCCCCTCTATGTGACTGGGGGAGGCAGGAATACTACTGATTAAACAGATGGGTGGAGCATGTTGCATACATGTGGTGTCCATAATTTACTGAAAGTCTAGTTTAGGCACTGAGGTGAATTTGTGTCTCTACAGAACAGCAGAATTTACATTTGAAAAACAAGGCCGAAAACCCTATGGTTTCCGGCTGAGATGTCTGTTTCGTCAACATCAACCCCACAGTATCCCCAGGAAAAAATATCGAAACAGATCACCTTTTGGAAATCAAAATCATGTAAAATCCCAAAGTTCATGGCATGTAATCATTCTAAGAGAAAATTGTAGGAAAAAAAATGTAAACCTGAGTTTTAAGAGCGGAATGCGCGTCTCTCTGCTGCAGCGCGCTGTCATGTGTGTCTCTGCTGCAGTGTCATGAACACTGATGCTGCCTTCAGGTCACACACTTCATTGCCCCCCTCCTTGGTTATACCGCCACAACTTCTTGGCTGTTTTTTGTTGAATTTAATTTTTTATTTGTCTTGCAAATCTTCAAATGTGGTAGATTCTACTATTGGACACCTAGACTGGATCAGGTTTATGTTTTTCAGTTTTCGCTTGTCCCTTTCTTTTCTCTCGGTTCATTCTGCTGTTGATATTGCCATCATATCAGTTATTGAATCATTTCATTGATTTTTGACAGCGCTTTGGTGCAAAGCGCTATAGATACACGACAGATACTATGCAATATCACACAACATACCTTGGATCAGTGGAATCTGTATGTCCTGGCCGTTTACTGAGACTCCGCCCCCATGCTTCATTTTAATAGTGGTGTTTTGCATGTCCAGGACGCGGACCGCCACTGATCGGGTGCACACCGCATCGGCATCATCAGCACACTGCAAAGGGGAACATGTTCCAAGTAAGTCCCTCGAAAAATAACATCAAACCATGGGATCCTTGGCAACCCACCCCTCCCTTTCACATGGTAATGCACATTCTATACATACATACACAGTTCATGCCACATGGGTGTGTGTGTCTGGCAATAGGTGTCCTCGGGAGCCAAACGTAGCTTCTGGGTATCAGGTATCACGCAGCAAGCAGGAGCTACATCTAGTTAACAAGGAGCTACTACACATAGTGCTGCAAATCTAACATCCACATGGCATGCATCCTATAACTTTGTATCTATTATATATGTCCTGTTAAGCTTCAATTAGGGTCATTACGAGTTGGGTGATATTTCAGTGGTAAATATGCTAGAATACCAACCAATGGAATTACTGTTACCTACACTTGGTACAGCGATATTACCGTCAGATTTCAGGTGGTGGTGACAACGTAGGTCCCCATTTTCTTTGAGACCATATAACTCAATGGAGCATTTTCGGTGGATTTACAGCGGTATTCCACTGAAAATGGGAAGAAAGTTTTGCGGATTTACTTCCAGCTCACAGCTGGAGGTGAATCCTCCAACTTTCCACCCAACTACTAATTGAGCGGTGCAGTAATGCAGCGGTATATGGTAAAACCGCTGCATTTAACCCATATCGCCCAACTCCTAATGACCCCAATGTCTTATACATATATGTGTCCTCATGCTCCTTTATACATATTCTCAAACAGAAACAGTTAATTCAACATGGGTATGTTTGCATGGCACCAGGTGGCATAGGGAGGCCAAGCTGTTGGGATTAAGCCCAGTAGGCAAGCGCTGAATAGCTCCCAGCCCTCACCATTTTCTAACCCTGGATTGGTCTTGTTTATTTCCCTAAGGTGATGATGCAGATGTATCATTAGGTAACAAGGTTCAGTATTTGTTTCAACCACTGTAACAGACAGTTATCAGTCAAAAATGTACATAGGGGCTGTCAACCTTCTATGCTGTGTTTCTGTGCATGGTGTCCCCGATTCCCACATATATGTCTGGCCGGAAACAATTGGACCGAAATGATTCTCACTGTATTGACTGTATTTTCATGCTGTGTGGTTAGGGCACTGTGTCTGATAGCACCTGGAAACTGACGATTCATGGGATCTTGCCACTTCCCCCCCAGAGGGGCTACTCAACAATCCCCTTAGGGGTGGCAGAATGCAGGGTCTCACAGGGAGAGACTCCCCTCATAGGGACAAGGACTACCGTTCTGTGATGGAACTCCCTTACCCCCTTGCATTGGAGATCATGCAATCCTCGAAGTCTTTCAAGAGCCAACCTGAGAAGACTACTGTCTGTAATAGTAGTACTTTCTCCTTTCCTTGTATAAAACATGACAAGACCAACACGAGGAAGATCAAACAGAGTGATCAAAAGTCAACTCCCAAGAGTGGAAGATTGAAGGAGGGATTCAAACTACTTATTTTCCAAGTCTAAATAGTACTGAGAAGAGGTGGCCCCAAGCAATCATGACGAATACCTCATTGATACAGAAGAAGGACTCTAGCCCTCCTCTGTGGAGGACCCAGCTACAGCACATATAAAGCAAAGAGGGACTTGATGAGAAGAGAACCAAGTGTGAAGCTTGTCAATCCCCGGAGACTCAAACCTGGGAATGAGGAAGTGAGCAAGAGAAGCTAGTCCTTGGTTGTGAGGACGCTGTGGAAAGCTCGTAAGAACTCTATGTGGCGGAGCGGAGACCGACCTGTGCAGAAGCTGGAGAAAGGCCAACAGTGGCGTGGCCTTAGTGAGGTGGACCATGAGGTTTGTCAACTACGCTGACAACGAAAGACCCAGTGAGCCGCAGAGCCAATGCGGTGCAGCTGGGAGTGGAGAGAGAGACGTGGAGAGCGTTCAGCAAGAATACCCAAGACCAGCAGAAGAGCTGGTGGTGTGGACCTGCGAGAAAAAAGGTAACGAGAGTCACGGGAGTTCCGGTAAAAGTTTGGGCAATACCGAAGAGTACTTTGGAAGTAATCTCCCTTGTCACAGTAATTACCGGAGAGGTATTAAGAGTGAAGAACGCCCCAGGAGTAATCTCCGTCATCACAGTAATTGTAGAGAAAGCACCACGACCGAAGAGTGACTCGGAGTAATCTCCCTCGAAACAGTGATTGTAGAGAAAGCACCTCGACTGGAGAGTGTCTTGGGAGTAATCTCCGTTGCCACAGTAATTATAGAGAAAGCACTGCGACTGGAGTGCCTCAAGAGTAATCTCACTCATCACAGTAATTACAGAGAGAGAGCAAAGTTCCAAGGACGAGTATGCTCATCCTTTTTGCATAGACTTGCATAATAGCCTGGCACTTAAGGCATTAAGAGTGAAGAGTACATCGGGAGTAATCTCCCTCATCACAGTGACTATAGAAAAGATATGAAGGCTGAAGAGTAGCTTGGGAGCAATCCCCCTCATTACAGTAATTGCCCAAGGGATATCTAGAACAAATATCACCATAACAGTAGTCCCCGTCCTCAGAGAAGTTATGAAATTGACGGCCAAAGCCAGAGACGCTATGGGAGAGATCTCCCATGTTACAATAGACCAGAAGAAGAAAATCCAGGAATCTAAAGATCACTGAAGAAGAAGAATTGTTGGACTTTTAACCAAGCTATGAGACATCCATGGGAGGAGTTAAAAGGACGTAGCAAAAGTATTGCCAGAGACTAATAGAAGTCAGCCCTTAAGGCTGAACCAGGAGAAGGGAGTAATTCTCCTGGTTACCTTTTTTTGTTTGTTTGCTGAATGCTTTTGGTTGGTGTTAGGGTCACAGCAGGATCTTTTTTGTACCGCGGACGGACGCTTTAGTTTGACAACCACCCTGATGACGAGCATCCGAGTTAGAATTCAGTTAGGTAGGGCAATCGCTTTCATTGTAGGGAAAGAGAGGTCCTTTTCCTTTTTGTTGAATAGAAAACTTGAGTTGAAATGTCATCCCTTTGTCCGACTCCTCTTTCTGACTTACCATAAAACATTTTATATTATTACTTTAACTTTGAATATCTTAAAGTGCACAACAATGTGTACCCATATTGTTGGCACTCAGAGTTGCCTCTAACCCATTCATTTTTTACATCAGACTCAGTTTTGGGATTCACTCAAAGAGCTACTGGACGGTGCTATGGAGTGACAGCATCCATGGTTACAGTTGGCACCAGAGCAGGGGATGTGGTCTGCTAGGAGCCCAAACGTGTGGCTGATCCCCCGGTCTGTGCTTACTTAGCATCTCTTGTCAACAGATTTAAGTAAGCTGAGTTAGGAGGCTCCCAGATGGAATCTGTACTAGTTGGAAATCTGCAGACAGTGGAATTGGAGGGTAAGTAAAATTTCTGCATGGCCAGTGTTTCTCTGCCTGGTGGTGGGTGGCAGTAGAGCTGGGTGGAGGGTGGGTCCCAAGTCAGTGGCCTACAGAAGACCCTACATAGGCCTATGGGGGGGTGAGGAATTGTCTGCCTTGGGTCCTGGAGTGCTGGGAGGCTTAGCCACATGGGTGAGGGGCTAGAGGTAGTGAAAGGGATGCCAAATGGTGGCGTTGAGCTTGATTTGACGGTGCAAGCTGCTTATTAATGTGCTTAACCTGAAGAGGGGCCGATGACATCAACAGCCACTCCTTCCCTAATGCTTTTCTATCTGGCCATCCAATATAAATAAACAAATGAACCCCAAACAGAATGTGAGTTCCTTGCCAAGCTGCCTAGCTTCCTCTGGCAGAGACTGTCCTCCCGCCTATTTTCCTACTTTATTTTCAAGGGATCACCTCTCCGGGAATAACGAGGTCCTGCCCAGCTACTGCCATCTTCGCCAAGGACAGGTGCCTTTCTTCCTACTCCGCTACCAGGAGCCCCTATTGGCCTGGGGGAATTCCATATCATGGCCTTTTGTTTCCATTCCTTTGTCGTAGCAGTCGCTTTGGTAGCAACGTCATAGAAAACGTTTTCCACAATGTGAAGTGATGGCTTACACAGGAGATGATGCTCTTGCATTTGTGGACTCCAGTGAACGTTGCTTGGCCTCTGCCTCTCTCGCAGCCCTTCAGCTCTCTCCCCTGCCCTCCCCCCTCAAAGCTCTGTCAACATGTCGAGAGAGGGACCCAAACAAACATTTCTTATTGATTTTCTTAGAAGGATCTTATCAAAATCGTCAGAGGCGTTGCTGGGGGAATTAAAAAGGTGGGGGCTATAGCCCCGGGTCTTTTGGTTGTAGCACGCGTTAGAAGCTCAGGAGTTACAACCAAAAGGCTGGCTAGCCCCGTCCCGATAGTCCTGACATTAGCGTAGCCCCGGATCATTTTCCACACTTAGCAACTCCCCTGAGAATGGTACAAGGTCTGACATAAATTCTACTTCAAACTTAATAAGATTTCATAAGAATGTAATAAGTATTTGGGGCTCATATATGTTCTTGTATTGTTGTAACCAAAATCCCACTAGTTTCTCACAAGTTCTTATAAGCTACTTATAAGAACCCTTTAAGTCATTGTTGTATGGGGAGCAAGGTATGGAATGGCAATAGGATGGGAGGAGGAGGCACCGTTTTGAATGCACTGCAAGAGAGGAGGGGAAACACTTGGTCATCTTTGATCTTTCCTGCCCATTGGCAGTCCTGCTCCACCCCCTACTTCTGGGCCCGCTTATAGTACTGATGCGCACCCACAGTCACGCTCCAGCCCACTTACAGTTCACAACCATTACTTCCATGCTGGTCAATTGACATTCCTGACTGGCCTACTTTTCCTTTAATGTCAATGAGCTGGCACGAAGGGGACCACATCTGGAGTGTGCAGGGAAGGAAAAGGGCAGTTTTCCCTGCCCCCCTCTCACAGATCATGTCAGGCCTGGCCCCCTAACCAACAGAGATATAAAAGTGCTCGCTGATGACAATGTATCGAATGTGAAAGACTAAATTAATGCGACTCCATATAGTGATCGGAGGCCTCTGGACATCAAAGTGGGTGTGTCGCGTATCTTGCAGCATATGGCACATTTTGGCACATCATAGTGTTGGGGGTCTGGGGGCCATTAGTGGTCACAAACCAGGTGCTGTTTGCAAAACCACATTTTCGTGGGCTCAAGCTGGCCTGCTCGTTCGCGTTGATGAAACCGGATTCATTAGGTTTGAGATGATGTTGTAGTGTGGACTAATGTCGCGTGTACATTTCCATAATAACTATTTGCCCACAGAGGTCATTAATGACCGCTTCTCGGAGTGATCCGAAGGCAGTCATTAAAGACTTGCGTCCATTGCATTCCAAACATTGTGGCTTCAGCAGCTGACAAGGAAAACGGTATAAAACGTGTACCTGCATTAAAGAAAAGGGACGCAATTTCCCAGGCAAGTTTCTCTCAGCGGGATATTGTTTTCCCTGCCGCTACAAGGGAACCGTAACATCCAATGGAATGCACCAAAAGGAAAGCGAAAACGGGGAAAAATGCCTTTTGCTTTCACTTTACACCTAATGCAAGCTAAGCGGCTCCTGTTGAACCAATATTGCAGTTAAAGTGATTACCTTACAAAGACAACCCTGCTATTTAAATATTACAAAATAAAAGCATATTTAATTTACTAACAGGTTCTGTGTATTCAATTGTACCCACTATCAATGTTTTTTACTTTAAAACCACAATGCCAAAAATGGATGTTACCAGTATGTGGTAAAAGCGTTATAGACCTTAGAAGGGGTCGGTCCTTATCACTAAGTATAATGGACCTTCCCCGCGTTATTGTGGACAGGTCATTATCCAGTGACAATGACCCCCCTCTATGAGGCTGTATTGTTTTACTGCGAGGTGCCTGTTATGCGTGACCCTCCCACGTGTATTGCCCTTTTAATGTGATGTGTCCCTCCCACGTGTATTGCCCTTTTAATGTGATGTGTCCCTCCCACGTGTATTGCCCTTTTAATGTGATGTGTCCCTCCCACGTGTATTGCCCTTTTAATGTGATGTGTCCCTCCCACGTGTATTGCCCTTTTAATGTGATGTGTCCCTCCCACGTGTATTGCCCTTTTAATGTGATGTGACCCTCCCACGTGTATTGCCCTTTTAATGTGATGTGTCCCTCCCACGTGTATTGCCCTTTTAATGTGATGTGTCCCTCCCACGTGTATTGCCCTTTTAAGATGGGCCATGACTAGCTAATAAAAGGAGCGCCTGGAGGCACGTGCCACAGAACGGCTGCAGACTCCAACAATGGAAGTCCTGTTGTCTCTCTCTCTCACTTTGGGCCTGCAGGCCTATACTGGGTGATCATGGTCTTGCAGGTCCCTTCTGTCCTGGGCCCCCCCATCCCAGCCTGGTGCCCTGGGTCCAACTCAGGCCCCCAGCATCCAGGATGCTGCCGGCATCCAAGGTCCCCCTGGCAGCCAGGCCATGTACCCATGGTCTCACAGGGTCCTGCCCCGCAACCAAGTAAGTCCGGGTGACCATGGCACACCTAACATGGTGCTCCCTACACCCCCCGGCACCCGTGAGGTCGGCCGTGTGACAGCCGCCGGCCTCACAATAGTGCCAATATATGTACACATTATTGGGCTGCCAAATGATATCTGCGCCGCTCATACAAGAGTCAAAATGGAAGACGGACTGAGGCTTGGATTTATGCAATCTCAATGAAAGGGCAAATGTAAGCCCTCTGTCCAATGCAACCGGTCCAAAGTTGCTGCTTGCGAGTCGATATTGCTTCCTGCTGCTGGTGGCACCGTAAGGTGAAGGCTAGAACTGGCCCTTGCGTGCCTTTAATCAAAAAGAAATGCAAGCAACAGTACATATTTTCCTTTCAAAGAAAACTTTAGTACTGTGCTTCATTTTAGTCGGGTGGCATTTTCTAGTACAACATTTTTATTTGCCAGGGCATGCCATGCAGCATTTATTCATACTGGTAACATCAGCTAAGATCCTTGAGCGATATGTTTGCATTGTAATTTGGTAGGAAGTGACAGAAAGCCACTGAGGTTCTACAAACAGGAAAGCAATCCACCTTTGGTGGTTCTTCACTAAAGTGAAGCTGTGCTGGGCGTTCCCTTTAAGATTAGCTATAGAATGCCTAAGTACTTCAGAGGAGTGCTGCTGCTGGGATCTCATACAGACATCCTGCTGGGGCGCTTGAAACTGACATAGAGAAAGGTTGAAGCTGAAATGAGGATGGTTGAAGTTGACATTGATGATGGTTGAAGCTGACATAGAGAATGGTTGAAGCTGAAATGAGGATGGTTGAAGTTGACATTGAGGATGGTTGAAGCTGACATTGAGGTTTGTTTGCACCAAGAATGGGAAGGGCAGGAGTATGCCCACTCAGATAGCATCAGCTAGTCATACAGTTGAGAGAATATGGTCCTGGGTAGAAAGAAGGGGCCAGAGGTTTAGGCTGCATGGGTGTTAGTGAAAAACCTCTGGCTTCATAGACCAACACTGGATCTTGGAAAGTTCATAAGCAGTGCTGAGCAAACTAGTTTAGGGATTTGCAAACTACACTGACTTTTGGTTTCTCTGAGGTGCCTCAAACAAAGTTCCAGTTGTGAGGAATCTGACAGCGTTGTCACTCCTCCTATGTGACCAGGGAACGGCAGAACCCACCCGACTCTGAACCTTGGGGTCAGTGAACGAAGTGAGCGTGAACAGCTGGAAGCGGTGTTCCACTACTTTTATTTTTATCGGTTTACCTTTCCTCTACTTTTAAGACCATCTTCACCATTCTATATAGAGGGTGTGTCCATTCATGTCCCTGTGAAAGTGTAAAGTTGTAATAGGAGCCTTAGATACTAGTCACTTAGACTATTGCAGTGCCCCGGCGGCAACACCTTGTCACATGTTGCACTATGGTAACACCTACTCTCTCCCCTGGTGAGACTACCATTCCACTACTTTGTTCGGTAAACTTCTACCACTGCTCGGGGTGGCTATCTGCAAGAGGACCATGTAGGGGAGGACAAACTGCAGGCAGGGAGATTGAATAAAAACAATCCTTCAGATATACCTCTTAGAAAACAGCCATGTACCTTTGCAACACTCAATTATGGCTTATTGTAATGTGGATGGAAAATTCCCACATTCTCTAACCGACAACACTGTTTGCCTCCCCCCACCTTTTGAAGTACTGAGACGAAGAAGAGGGATGGAGTAATTCTAGTCGATGTCGAATGCAAAATAAGACCAGAACATTTAAAATGGACACAGATCAACACCAAGAGAGAGAGAAGCAGGCAGAGAAGCAGATGTTCCTTGTTGAGACAGGGAGACCCTTCTTAGAATTAGGGACATATAGGATTTCTCCAACCTGTTTTCTTTTATGCCAAATAAAAGTCTGTGACCCACACTCAAGATGCCACTGTGTCTGAGTCTTACTCTTGATTCCTTACACAGGTTACCAAGCTGTAAACAATTAGAGCCTTGCAGAGGAGGACAGGTTAGCGCCGCCCTCACAGGGCCCTATTCATGCCACACACTCCTACTAAGGTCTTGTAGGCCGCAAGAAGGCCGATAGACATGGCAAACCTTGTTTCTGTTTCAAGTACTCTTAAGCTGGAAGTAGAAAGAAGTTGAAACTATTATTGGGGTGTTGGGTGGAAAGCTATGAGAGCAGTGGGGCTGGTTGGCAGGGGTGAGCTTTGGTAGCGTGCAGAGGAGGTGGTGTGACACATCACTGACCTTTTAGCTTGGTGGCCTGGGAACATTCACAAGTTACTTTTGGGAAGGTTCGGCCAAACTAATAATAGAAAGACATCACCCTAGTGTGGTAATCTTCAAACTGTGGGGCTGGCCTCTTAGTAAGGGGCCCGGGTACCCATAGGTGCACAAAGCTATTTAAAAATTGAGCATTGTGACTGCTGTTAATGGCAATGTAAGGTATTCTGGCATTTTGTGGGAACCCAGCCAAACATTATTTTCACTCAAGGAGGGGACTTGGCAATAACAATGTTTGGTGCATGATCTGAAGCCAATGGCCGCTGCCCTTTTCATTATTCTCTATTCATTTAAATAACGCCAAAAGGTCAAAGTGCAGCACCGACGCCCATCTGTAATTGTGCTTTTGCATGTGACGATGGTTTAAGTAGTTCAGAAGCGGAACGAGGGTTATATGATGACCAGCGTGGTACATTATTAAAATGGAGTTGCACAGTACCCAGCAATGTAGTATCGGGACACATATCTACTCCTATGTTTGAAAGCTTTCATACTGCATCAACCATCACCATAGTGGTTTTACAGTGCCGGTACCTTGTCCTAGAAAATGGAGTACTGTGCCCCCACCCAGAGTAATCAGACCATACTGTTTGGAGGAACAAGAAAGGAAAAAGGACACAATGCCCAAGTCCAGATGAGGACAATGGCCCCCATTGCAAGTGAGCCGGCAACCCGGCTGTACTACCGGTGGGTTTCCAGCAAACTCGCCTTACCATTAGCCGTTCAGATAGCACAGCGAGTAGCACGCTTGCTCTGACATCCATGCAGAGCCTGCCGATGCAGGTTAGAATCCCAGCAGGGCCAAACTCAGCCTTTCATCCTTCCGAGTTTGATAAATGAGCACCACACACCGTGGGTAATAATAAGCAGCACTCAGATGCCTGAGGGTTCGTAGCGCTATATAAATGCAAGTTATTATTAGCAGTGCCCGATATCCTGGTGTTAACAGGATATTACTGGTGCCAACAAAGGCGGTAAGTTCCCATTCCATGGCGTCCCGTAGGAGTCCGTGGGATGAGAACTACTAAATCACTGGCACTGTTGATAACGGTGGTGGTGATTCTATCATTTCTCTGTCGGTAGGTACCTGAGCGCCCGGCATCTCCGGCCTGCCCGGGGTTCACTGACCCTAACCGGCAGACTTGGAGTGAGCCGGTCCTGTAAAAATGCAAGGTAGTACCTGCATTTTTTACGTACCAGCTCACCTGTTTTGAGGGCCAAAGCCTCACTACGACCTGCGTGCCTAGTCAAATATCGTGGTGCATGTACTGTGGAGCAACCTGTTCATTGCGCTGTGAACCTGTTTATTGTGCGACCTGATCACAGTGCCCAATGAGAAGACTGCGAGGCAGACAGCAAACAGCAGCATGCCGTCTTTGTGTAAGCACTTCCATGCTGCCGTTGTTGTGAACTCCGGTCAAACCGGTTCGAGGTGACGCTTGGAGCTCATGATATGAGCCAAGTGTAATTCTAGGCTTCTTCACAGTGTGCTCAGTTTCACCAGGGCCGATACTGAACATTCCAGAGATTATTTACAGAGTCCTCCCACGTGGCCTTTGAGGAAATAAGGTCTCACTGGATTTTATCAACACAGAGGGCCTCATTCCGAGCATGGCGGTAAGGGATAGCGGCCACCGCTAACGAGAGCGGTGGCGGTAATCCCTTACCGCCATACTCCGAGTTCCCTTTGCGCCATGGAGGTTTTAACACCTGCTTTTAGCAGGTGTTAAAAACCATGGCGCTAAGGGACCTTGATGTTAATTACGCCACCGTAATTTACGGTGGCGTAATTGACGCCTTCCCCACTCCCATTATGCCCTATGGGGCAAGAATGGGAATGGGGAAGGGTAAATGGGGATTGGGGAATTACCGCCCCGCCAACCTTGGAATGGGGCGGTAATTCCGCCATCCACCAAGGCGCTGCCGGTCCGGGTACGGCGTCAACCAAGGCGTTAATAGCGCCATTGGTTAGCGCCGTACTCGGAATGAGGCCCAGAGAGATCTAGAGTTAACGCGATTGCATGACTCACATGCAGAGGTGTTGCTAGGTTTGGAAAAGATCTGGGGCTACGGTAATGTCGGGACTGGCAGGACTCGGGGTTAGCTAGCCTTCTGGTTGCAGTCTGTGAGCTTCTATTCGGGGCTACAACCGAAAGACCCGGGGCTATAGCCCTTCAACCCCCCCTTAGCAACGCCTCTACTTACACGCGATGGATATTCAGGGCTGAGGCACGAATTTCTACCGTCTGTGATGAAGTCACATCTTGCCTCCACCTCCAGCCGGGGCTGGTTGGAAATGAGTGGGGCATGTATGGATCATTTCAAAATGGTGCTTGGGGGTGCCCTTTTCTACAGCTAGGAAACCCCGTTTGAGGCATAATAATGATGTTACCTGATGCAAACTCCATCAGTGATTCCCCGGGTTTTATCATTCGGGGTGCATACATTCAGCCCACCTAGATTGGTTATTTTTAACGCGCTTAATAGGTTTCTAAGCACTGACCCAGGGACCGAACGTGTGTTGCTCCGTGTCATCTTGCTTCCAAGGCGAGCATGTTGCCCCTGAGCTATCCTCCCGAGACTTCATTAATCTCCAAGCATTTTCACTGCCCTACCTTGGAGCACAGAAAGCAAGTTAAAATATGTCTGTGATAAGTTAACACCTTTCAATGAGGTCTGTCTTTGGCTGGCAAGTACACATTTACATTTGCACAGCGTTTGGTTTGTGAAGACTGATGCTTCTTTAGGGAATAGGTCCATATCATCACCCCCTGCCGCATCAGTTTGTGGCACAATCCGAGATATGGTAAAGGAGGAGGAGGGGATGGACAAGTGGCTGCCTATCATCAATGGACAGGTGTATTGACCTCTGCACAGAAGAACAAAGAAAGTCTACCAGTAGGGGCATTAAACACCAAAATAACCACTTTTAATAACGGGCTTGTCACCAGATCCTGTCAAATGGTCCATATGTACTGCTTGTACGGCCAATTTGATCCACCTGGCACTCCTCGCAGGCCACTGCTCTAGGCATCCACTTAGTATTCTCTTGTTCTAGAACCATCTGTGTTGATATTTGCACTACTACATGAAATGAATAGATGTATTACCGCTTGTGCAAAGAGCGATAGTTTTAGGTCTTACCCATTCATGTCACAGGTGTTCAATTTACTGTAACAAAGGAGCTTCAAAACATCAGACTCGTGAACAATGTGTGTTGCGCAGCAGAATATATGTTTTAGAAATCTCCACACATGTAGTATGACATTCTCCAATAAGATAAGAGAGCCAAAAGAGTACAAAAGCAAGTAGGTGCAGACTACAAATTGAAACGCATGTGTGCAGCTGTGTTCCACCTCACACTTCACCACACACCTTAGCAACATTTGCATGTGTGTAAGTAGTTTATGAAGGGCAAACATAGATGGGTAGCAGCGGCGTGCTCTATAAAGGGGACGCAACGAGTGGGCTACATGTAGGATGCAGAGGTAGCCGAGGAGAAAGCAGGGTGGAGGCGCCAGAGGTGGAGAGATAGGGTTGAATGGAGCGATCAGTGATTGGGGAGGTGCTCATTGGAGAGTGAGGGTCTGCAGGCCCTTCAACCTACAGCCCACTACCCGCACCTCACTCGCTTTTTCCATTGCTGCCACACTTTAAGGCGCCTTCTTTAAGATCCACTTTAACATTCAGGAAGCTTTGTGCACATGCTTGCGTTGAGCTATGTTAGTAAAAGGGTACACGTAGATAGTATGAATCAGGCATGAAATATTGCCATTGGTGCGTTCATGGGTCTCATGGGCATGCTGGTGACGGGATTCTGAAAGGGGAGGGAGTCTCTCTTCCGCAAGGGATGATGGGAAATGCTGAGTTGTTTAAACGGAATTATCATGGCTCCTAATCGTGAAATAATCGGTGTGGAAGGCAATGTTTCTGCCCCATTTTAGGTGGCGATTGCATTTATAATAATTTCAGAAATTAGGGTGTTAAGAACAGACAGTGGTCTCAGAGGGCCCTGTGACTGTAGAGAGCAAACACTGAATTGGGCGTTATCCAAACTGTATGACCCCAACTGAAGGGGAATTACTATTTAGGACCTCTGCTTTGCTTCCATTGGGGGCAAAACAACTGTTATCCATTAAGCTTCAGATGACTACCACCCAGTCTAAGAAATAAAATAATATACTACTACTAATAATAATAATATAATGTTGTGCTTAGCGCTTTATGTCAGATCCCTTCAGCTTCCAAACACTATAATAATAGCGGTTATTAGTACACAATTATATGGCACACAATGTATCGACCTTGGAAAGCTGAAGGGCTGAGTGCCCCCTACCAGGATCCAAACCTTAACTGCAGCCCCCCCATGTCAGTGGTGAGCACTTAACCCGTGAACTATCCACCCAGTTGTAATGTTTAAACATAGCTATAAGCAATACACCACTTATTGAGACTGGAGATAATACCCTATGGTTATTTTCGTAGGGGCATACAGACACCACACAGCACAGAAGCTCTGCCGGCCACACTTCCCAAGAGCCAACAAGACAACATGACCTGTCAGTAACAAGATAAAAATTCCAGCCACCCTCCGCCCCACCCACCCACCAGCACCCACAATTCTGGTGTATCTACAATGGGTGCCTGAAGAAATATACACATGTCAAAATAACAAAGGTTATCAGACAACCATAAAGCATCGATGGTCGATTAGAAATTCCAGACAATGAGTAAGTAAAGAGTTGCTCTACAGGCTCAAGGTTATGACTGTGGCACTCAGCTGGGGTTGGTCATTCCCTGATAATGGTGGATTGCCAGAGGTAGCCTTCATTTAGAGAACTGAAACTGGGCGAGGCAAAGCTGAAACCCGATTGCACTCCCTTGTGACGCCAAAACATGCATTGTATAATCACGGCGTGCTGTCTTACGTTGTTCCACTCTTAACGTGCATACTCAGCAGAAGGAAATACTTACCTGTATGGTTTCTATGACAACAGAAAAGGTGTTATCCTTGGCGTCTTTTGCGAGAAGGTACTGACAGATTCCACTGAAAGTGAAGTGCTTGTTGTCGAAACTTTTGAAATGGGATTGGCCGGTGACAAAGCATTCTCCTGAAACCAGATTGAGAGACAAAGGAATTGTCAGAATTTCAGAAACACCCCTTTCCTCTGCCCTGCTTTGCCCCGGACTACTGGAACACCATCCTAGTGGCAATCCAGACTGCACCAGCACTCTTGCAGCTCACGGGGCAACGCAAGACCTTACTCTTCAGCCAATGCACAGGTGCCACCTAGTCTCTTGCATTCCCACATCACTTCCTACCCCTATGGCCCCAACACCCGTGCCACATATTCCTTACCTCACATGTTACTCTCAATTACATGCACAGTGCTCTGTTGCTTCCTAGCAGGTTTGTGCTTTATAAAAAAAACCCAGATAACTAATGTGTCGCTTCTCAAGCAGTTGCGCAGCTCTCATTCAGTCAGGTCGTGTTTGAGCAGGCTAATTGTGCTTCACTTTACACTGAGGTTCAGAAAAAGTAAGGCAATAGCATCCCCAGTTGCCTGGACCAGAAAATAACCACTTCCCATGATGTTCTTGGTTCCTTGCACCTGGAAGCAGATTTTCAGTGGTCTTCATGCTCCAAAATACCAGTCACAGCAAAACCGTGTGTATCCAGATTTTGTAAACAAAACAATAAAAAAGCACAGCTTTGTAGCTTCATTGAATCCCATTTTCAGGGGAAAGCTACACCTGGTATAAATTACTCCGGATTCTGGTCATAACTTTAATCTGAAAATGTGACTCACACATGTCACGTGTGCATTTAGGTCTAACTAATGAGAAAAAGTTTGATTTGTGGCTGATTTGCAAAACAGAGCCGCTGACGTCTATTTTAACGGTGGTCTCCCCGGTGCAAGTGGAGGCATCGTTTCATTTATCAGTGCAGTATTAGGTGAAATAAAAAATGGTATTCCCCAATTGAACAATATTTTTTTTATCACACTGCATAGTATTTTTCAATTTTCTGTGAACAACTCATGAGTTTCAAAGGCAAAATTGTAATTTCCAAACCTCTTGCATCTCATGTTTTCCAAGAACATCTCGTTAGATAAGAAAGATACATTTCGGAAGACGTTTTAGGTTCATTTTAGGGGGGGCTAGAAAAGGTCTCCATGATTACGACAGATTCATGTTGCACGCACTGTATTGCTAACTAGGGGTGGCGGTGAACTGTGCGCCATGTTGCAATTTCATAGATTTCAAAGTGAAGTTCATTATGGATGGCATATGTTACTTTAGTGTTCCTTTTTCTCTAGAAATTGATACATGTTAGCTTGCATGCGTGCAGAAAGATAACATTTTAAACCTACCAAATGTAAAAATATACATGTACAATAAAACAAATACATGGGGAATTCATTTATCTCAAAAATGAATCAGAAACATTGTAGGTGGGTCCCCTTTTGCATAATGCACTTTGACTTTTAACTTTGCCAGGTTTTCAGAAAGCAGAACGCAGGTGAACAAGTAACTTCCCAAACATTGCAGTCAGTACAGCTGTAGAAAATAGCCATGAGTTTTTATGGTCTGATAAGTATCGGTGATAGTAGATGTAATCTCCTGATGCCTAACAGCGTGACAGAAGGAGTTTTGTTATGTAGTAGTAAAACGCAATTTAAGTCAGTGCCTAAGGCTATTCATGAGTTTCAATTGTATGGTGAAGTATACGTTTTGTAGATTGGAAAGTTTCTATAGTACAATGGCCTGGGTTATGAGAGAGCATCACTAACTCTAAGAGAAATCATTCACCCAGCCTTCCTCATATCGCAGGATATATTCATGTGGGCCATGTGCAAATCAAGAGTTAGGGTGTAAATGGCTTAGGCCAGTTATTGCTAATAATACACTGGGCCTCATTCCAAGTAGGGCGGTAAGGGATACCGGACACAGTTAAGGAGACCGGTGCCGGTAATCCCTTACCACCCTACTACGAGGTCCCTTAGCGGGAGCCGCAAAGAGACTTTGGAGCTAATAACGGTACCGTAATTTATGGTACCGTTATTAGCGCCTTCCCCATTCCCATTGAGCCCTATGGGGGCTCAAATGGGAATGGAGAATGGCCCTGGTGAATGGGGAATTACTGGTCCCTCCAACCTCGGAATGGACCGGTAATTACTCCATTCACCAGGGCGGAGTTGGAACGATTTCGGAGGCAGCCATGCCGCAAATAGCAGTGTGGTTACCTCCAAAGTCGGAATGAGGCCCATTATGTTTCAATAAAAATGTTTAACCATGTGCTGATGTCTCAACCTACTATGGATGAATCCTAAGAAGAGGTGTGTTATGAACATGATCTGAAAATGACTTAAGATAAAACTGGCCAATGAAAACATAGGAATTGGAAAAATATAGGATTTCTTTGAAGAGGGTTTTGTCCAATCATGTTTGGGGGCTGTGGGGTAGATTGCAATAAAGGGTTTGGGAGTGTTGTAACTGTTGGAAAACTGTATAAAAGATGTGAACTGATGTGGTTAGTTGAGACTTGGGTTGGTTTGGTCCTGCAACCCCATCTAACTGCTCCCTGGAGAATTGTAGAATGCACTTCCTTTAATTACAAAGCGTGCACTCATTCTTCAAGTGGTGGGCCTGTTTGGATTAAGGTGATTAAAGGCCAATCCACACATGTACTTTCAGAGTTAGACATTTTCGAGCGTGCGTTTCTTTATATGCTACACAACCAAAAAACATCCTGGTTGGCATACTCATTCTCTAGAGGACTGACTTTATTGCATATATCAGTTACGTGTGTATGCAATATGCAACATTTCCTCTCGCAATGTGCACCTCAATGTGCAATTGCCCCAAATGGCACATCCATAGAAAAATCAGAACTCGGTTTATGAATCATGTGCACGTCTTTTTTCTGATTTGCAGGTACTTTGCATTGAGGGGGAGTTGCATCTTTTTCCAGGCCCATGGTGCACTTATGCCTGAAAAAAGTTTTATGAAGGATGGAAATGTATGTGGGAAAGCAGCTGTTCACAACACTGCTCATCTGCTTCAAAGAAAATGCATGAATGGTTCAGAAAGCCGCCTATTGGCATTGGGCATTACCCTTTGCACAGTCTAATGGAGGATCATTCATTTTTGCGCTTTTTAAAGCACATCCCATTTGTGTATTCCCGGGATGCGCATTGAAATGAGCAAAAATGCCCCCTTATTTGCACAAATGAGCAAATGAAGTGGAAAAAGTGCATCTGAATGTGCGTATCTAAGAGGTACATGTTCAGCGGCCCTTTGTGGATTTGTGTGCAACAATTTCTGGCACAAGTGATGAGATGTGTCAGCAGATTTCATCAATTGTACCAAAAACGTTTTCAGAATCTTGCCCACTGTGTTCTCCAATGAACGCAGAACGTTTTACAGGATGAATTGATCAGAACCGAAAGTAGTTGTGAACAACATTCAGGCAGCAAGTTTAGAGCGTTAGCAGAATACCATAAAACATCCTGCCATGTTTTCTAAATGATGGGCACTGACTTCTTTGAAGCAGGCAGCTCTGTGGGGCCCCCCACAGGCATGGCCGCTTGGCACAAGCCCCTTTTGCCCGCACATAAAGACGTCTCTGGTTGGCCACACACACCAACTAGACAGCTATGGAGTGTCTACCAGACAACAAGAGTCAGCCTTCAGCACATACCAGACAGGGCTTTCATTGTCCTTTGCTGTCTAAAAACAGTAAACCAAAATAAATGTGATATAAACGTGCCTGCCCACATCAGAGGTGTCCCTCTTTGACTTCAACTCTCATCCTTTTGAGGCCGACTACATGAGCATCATTAAAGTGGCGAGCAGACGCCCCTATATTGTACACAGCCTCAAGACTATACACAAAAGCCATCACCAGCATGAAATAGGGGACTTGCCTTTATGTGGATTTCTATTACACGCGGAAGGAACTGAACACTGTGCACACCTGGAGGAAAGTTAAATAACAGCAGCATTTCAGACAATCTTCATGGCATGCCCTGTCACTTTTTTTAAAGTGCATTTCAATCCCTCTTTGGATTATGAAACTGGACATGCTTCAGTAGCTGACTGCCCTGCTACTGTGCTATGTTCAATAATTCATAGGCAGGTCTTTAATGATCCTTCTGTACATTTTACAGCAAATGGATGTGGGCATCTGTGATGAATCATGCACTGGCGAGATTTAGGGGTGTTTACATTTTCTTACTAACATTTGGGCAGTGATAAACATTTGGAGAAAACCTATGTATCCTGCCAACTCATAATCATGCAGTATTTACTGCATGTAGTATTCCCAGGACATACGGTGAGTAGTAAATACCTCTCAAAGAAAAATGCATCATTTTAAAATATTTCTTTTGCTGTTACCAGATGACTCATAAAGAGGGTGGTGGTATTTGATAATAGCACCAGACCTGCCTTGTCTCTGGGATTAGCATTGAGACTGAGTATTTACACTACTCTGGGTCTCCGTGGAAGAGCGTGGCGTCTCCAGGATTCCTGGCAGTCCACGCAAATCCGCCCATACCTCCATGTGGTTGCCAACAAACAAACCTCTAGTGGCCAATCACATGGAGTTGTGGGTGGAGGTTCTGACAAATCACATGATTCAGTCACTTCTCCCCAGGGGGAGCCTTTCTCTGTGAGGCTAGGGCGGTGAGCCCGCTACACAATACACTCCATAGGGGTAGAGGCAAGCAGGACCTCACCGGGAGAGACTCCCCCCTTGGAGACAAGGACTCCTATTCCAATGAGAAACTCCCTAACCAAGCCACCTATAGCCCATCAGTAACACCTACCAGAAGAAAACATGAACAACAAGCCTATATTTGTTATTGTCATGTATAACCCTTGAGTAGACAAGAAAAGATACACTTATGTGGTGCTGGGATGAAGAAAACCACTGGAGCAGAACAGAGAAGAAGGACTTTGGCCCTCCGTCGGGGAAGTTCCACAGCATCGTCATTAGTCTGAGAGGAGGAGACCTGGGAAGTGGAGAAGCCTGGGAGATCCAAAGCAGCTCTGAGGGCCTTGACAATCACAGAGGAAGGCCACATTCAATCATTACTGGCACACTCCTACTCGTCCCAGTAAGAACCAAGTGATGTACAAGAGTGGGAATCATTACTGGAACTCTCATATTCGTCCCAGAAATACCAAATAGTGGAGAAGTGAGAATCATTACTGGAACACTCATACTCATCCCAGAAAAGACTAAGGGCCTCATTCCGAGTTGGGCGGTAAGGGTTTACGGGCACCGGTAAGGAGACCCTTGCCGGTAAACACTTACCGCCCAATTCCGAGTTCCCTTAGCGGGACCTACAAAAGACGTGTGGTCTGTATTTGCGAACAAAGGGAATGTCTTTGGTGCACTGGATCTTAGATGGCTAGCAACATCCCTTCAATTGCAGAACTCGATTTTGGCCAAATGGCAGTGGTGAGTATAGCAGAAGAGTAAAGGTTGTTTGGTGCATTGCATACATTACTTCTCTGTTTGAGACATTTCATGGCTGTTGCAGGGTCATTCAATCAGTAGTTGTAAGGAATGTCCATGATTCTTTCAGTTGTGGGAACCCACCAATGCTATGCTTTCACGGCTGGTGTCCTGTGAGTGAATCCTATTATGCACAGAACAGCAATGGCTGCCACAGCATTGACTTAGATTACCAGGAATATATTTTGAGTCTGGCAAGAAATTGCCCTATTGGTTTTCTGGGGTGCTCCTCAGAGAGATGGTGCTCATCATAGTTATGTGACTAAACGTATAAGTAGATGTCAACATTAGGGAGCATGTGGTTGCACACCAAAATGCTCGGACTGCATAGCCGTACCAGTAAGCCAAACTCTTTTGGAGTATTTCAGTCAAGACTGTGATGGTTTACGCCACAGTGTTATCTGTGTGCCGGTGTGGGCCATTAGGAAATAAATCACCACGGGCCTCATTACGACCCTGGCGGAGTGGGTTTACGCCAGCGGTATTCGCGGCGGACCCTTCCGCCCTACTACGAGTTCCCGTAGCGCCATGGAGCCGTTTTCCGCCTGGTTTTTCCGGGCGGAGAAATCCATGGCGCTACGGGACCTTGTTGTTAATTACGCCACCGTATTTTACGGTGGCGTAATTAACGCCTTCCCCACTCCCATTATACCCTATGGGGCAAAAATGGGAATGGGGAAGGGTAAAATGGGGATTGGGGATTTACCGCCCCGCCAAGGTCGGAATGGGGCGGTAAATCCGCCAACCCCCATGGCGGTATTGGCAGCTTTCCGCCGTGCTCCATGGTGCATATTGCACCACGATCTCCGCCAGGGTCGTAATGAGGGCCCACCTATTGAACTGTATACAGATTATTGGAGTTTAATCATGGAAGAATGGTCTTTTTCATGAAGAATTTGAGATCGGATCACGGAGAACTATGGAGAGTCTCTTTTGGCCTCTTTATGCATGGGGTGCGTCATAGTGGGGAATAACTGAATGCTCGACCCACAAAAGATGGGGTTTCAAACTGCTATTGTTCTCACTGGAAGGGTTGGCTAACTGCCTATACGAACAATGCGCTGCTCACTAGAACACGAAAAAGGGGAGTAACGGGGTGGGTAAAAGAAGTGGTGCAAGGATCCCCCTCTAAAGGTCTAATCTTCCCATCCAAGACTAAGTTTCAATCTACAAAAGAGATATAGTTCCAGGGATACAGACCCCTGCTGGCTATTGCTCAAGCCCAGTGGTCTGCAACCTTTGGCTCTCCAGATGTTTTGCACTACAACTCCCATGATCCCTCACCATTGACTATTCTGGGTTGGACTAATGAGATTTGTAGTTCAAAACATTTGGCAAGCCAAAGG
Organism: Ambystoma mexicanum; assembly: GCF_040938575.1. NCBI lineage: Eukaryota > Metazoa > Chordata > Amphibia > Caudata > Ambystomatidae > Ambystoma > Ambystoma mexicanum. The sequence goes on from NC_090936.1 coordinate 227,010,145, forward strand.
TTGCAGACCGCTGCTTCAATCACTCTCAGTCCAATTACAGTACCCAAAATACTTTCTTGAACTCTCCCTGTTTAGAAGATTCCCCGGAGTGGTTTCCCCACTCAGATTTGATATCCATCTATGGTTGTGTCATGCACTCAGTTTCCCAGAATGCACCTACCTTGTTCCCGAGGCATCCGAACACACCCACCTGCTCCTCTAGTAACTCCCTTTCCTTGCAGCAGCAGGGGGTAGTCCACTTGGCTCCACCACGGGCAGGTTGGTGCTCTAAGACACAGCAGGGTCCACATTGTTTCAGACGCCTTCACCCGACTCTGCATTGGTAATTACCGTGGCGTTTATCGTCACGCCCATCTAGAAGATTGCGTTACCATGGACACAAGTTCTCTACTCATCAAGTGACACGGACATTGCGGTCACTTGACGTGGTTTCGGTGGCAGCCCTTTAAAGAGCCGCGGTTCGTGCCATTCTGCGCTTCACAGCTCTTGTTCCCTACAGCGTTAGGCGTTTGTGTTACTGACCTCGTCTTGCCTTTGGAGAAACCTGAACTTGGATATTGTTTACTGGACCGTCTTCTGCCTAATCTTTTTCTTCAACCTGGTTGCAACTCTCGAATATATTTGACCTCGGCTCCTGTTTCATGAACTGTTAGTGGAAATTACTTTTGTTACAACGCTTTTGACTGGTTACCTGGATTTCCACCCTGCTTCCCATCCTGGGCTCCTGGTCCTCTCAAGTTAAGCTTCTCCGTGACAGGGGCTTGCCCGCCCATGTCCTTCCACCTCAGGGGCATCCAGTGAGTGTTTCCATTTTGCCAGGAGCAAGTGCCAATGACTCCCCTTGCTGCTGACTTACACTCATTGAGGGTACTGTTTACACCGTTCAGGGAAGCTGTCATCTTCTTCCTTCTTGGTTTCCCTTTATGAATACCTCCTCCCCAACACTTAGGTAAGGTACTTTCCCTTGTTGGTTACCATCTCTTTAAATATCTTGCCCTGTAGTCTCTATTGTGTCCTTTGCTTACATTGCTTGTTTTCATTGCAGTCGTTCGTGGTTCCGGTGTTCCTGTGCCTGCCACCTGTGGCCCTAAAGACTGGACAGTGAGTCATAGCTATTTCCCTGTTCAGTACTTAGGGACGGAGGTCTACCTAATCGACGCGACTCTCAAGTCTTGACCGGTTGCCCTCCTGGAAACTCATGGTCACTCTTCTGGGCTCCAGAAGTGTAGCAACAGCAAAGCTCCCAGATCTCCTGGCCACTTCCAGGACTTTTGTTATAGTCCACAGCAGGCTCTTCACAACATACCCCCAGGTCCGGGCTAACTGCCCAGAAATCTGCTTCTCTCACTCCTCACCTTCTATGCTCTTCTCCTGACCCAGCTCTCCAACTCTACTTTGTAATTCACTGAAAGCAAGTCACCTTCTCATTGCCCCAATGAGGCGGGAGATTGGCTGAACCATTCTTTACTAAACTCTGGGGCAAATGATTGGCACGTGCTTTGTGGTCCCATCTCCCTCCAGAGTGTTTCAGTTCACCTCATCATTCTCCTCCTCTATTGGGACTTTCCCAGACCGTGTGGTTCCCTAATTGATCTAGTGAGCATAGCCAGAGAGCTTGAAAGAACCTGCTACAATTTTTGGGGTTCCACGACAAAACACCCCAGCATGGGGACACCTCCAGGAATCATATATTCAGAGTGCCAGGGTATCATGTGATGTGCACATGTTTATAATATTAAAGAATGCTAATTGCACCGAGCAGGGGTATGGCACCTCCAAGACACAATACCCTCAGGAACCCAGCAGGGGTAGACTGGCCTACAGGGAGCTCTGGACATTTCCCGGTGGGACTCTGCATCAGGGGCCTCTTTTGTGTGGTTACCTATTCTAGTTCTAAATCTTCTTATGGGAAAGAGGTTGGGCTTGCTCCCACTACGCAATATAAGGCCATTTAACATGTCCAGGGCCTCTTTTAGAGTCACAGTGTGCAAGGTTGTGGTACCTCCACGCTACACTAGCTCCAAAGACGCGGTGCTCCGGCCATGAAGGTGGCAGTGCACAGTGGTACAGCACCTGCAGGACACTCCCAGCTCAAAGGGTCACAGCATGCTACTGCTACACATTCCATCAGAGCTGCAAGGTGCTGCACAGCTTCAGGGAGCATGCCACCTGCAGTTTGATTCACTGTTTCAGGCCTGTAGATTCACAATAAATCCAGGTTAGTACCAATTATAAATATAATTGGTCTTTTATAACGTGCTTAATACCGAGTGGTTTCTAAGTGCAGGATCGAGATTCGAACCTGTGTTGTGCTGTGTTGCCTTGCTTCCGAGACAAATGCGTTGCCCCTGAGCTATCCTTACTCACCTTAACATCCTCTCTGAACATTATTACACAGCAGAGCCAGAGTTAGAGTTCTTCACCATCTTCAGTTATTTACATGAGGCTCTGGCTCAGGATACTTCTCAACCCCCCCCCCCCTCCCACCCCTTTTCAGAGGTACACGTTTACACTCCTGATGTCTCACTGGAAGCGGAATTCACCCTATCCTTTCAGCCTTCCTATTAGCTTACTATCCTTTACCCAGGCTTTTCTTCCCAGGTGTGCATTTCTCGTTGTGTGACAAGGGAAAGTCATGTCAAAAAAAGATGGGTGGCCATTTTGGATTTCCACAGGCAGGTTTTGTGTTAAACAGTGTCACATCTCTCTCCTCTGCACTCCTTCCTTGGAATTGGTTTTGCTTGCATATTGCCATGGAGAAGCAGCACCAAACCGTTCAAAGTAAAGGAGTTTACCTCTTGCCTGATTCATATAGTTAATAGCATCAGAGGTGAATCCCCACAGGGCATTTGAAGGAACACCGGTGGGATCTGCTGTGTTTGTAGCTTGAATGTGTAAACGGAGGATAGCAAAGGGGCAACGCGCTGGTTTTGGAAGCCTGGTCTTGGAAGCAAGACTACGCAAAGCAACAGAGGTTCAAATCCCGGATCCACGGTTAGAAACAAAACTCGGGTACGGTATTGGGCGATTAAAGAAAATAAATAAACATGCATTACAGTGGTTCAGGTACCTGCTGTACATTTTGCGTGGTAGGCACCGTGGGCCCCACCACATTGACAATGGACTTTTGATGCAGTAGGTGCTTAGTAGGTGTTCTTAGTGCTGCCAGGGGATGGGTGGGTGCTCCTGTAGTTTCTGCATAATGCCTGGGCGCCTAAGACATTCAGGGATGGAAATGCTCTTATAGATGAAGGTGATCTTCAGGCTGTAGTCAGGGTATCTCAAGTGGAATTATGCAAACAAGTTCATCCAAAAGTAGAATTTATCATTGTGAATTAGACTTTTCACACTATCCACCAACATTTTAGAACACGTTGGTACAGAGCGTGTGGTGATATTTACTCTTTTAGCTATGCAGTCTTCATATTTGTGGGGTCATTCAATTGAGAGGAGTGCAGAGTGAAAGCGTAAAAGTACCTTCCTACTTTTAAATGTCTTTTTGTTCCTTTTGAAGTCGCAAGAGGACAGAAGAGTTTGTAACTTCGCTTTGCTTTCATCCTCTGTCCTGGAGGAGCACCAGGTTTTATGACTGCATGAGATGTTCATGCAGGTGTAAAAAGCAATGGATTCCTAGAGAATGCACCTTGCATTTTACACCTGGTAAACAGCTGACGGATTCCATAGGAATCCATTTTAAAATACTACCTGCAAAGCGTAATTTGCTGGCAGTGTTTTATCTCTCAAAAATCAGAGAATAAAGGTGACTTCACCTTAATTTACTCTTTACAATTACACTAAACTGTGTGGGTGGCGAAATGTGCATTCAGGGCCCAGCAACACGTACGTGCAAGCGTTGGTGGTCCCCTCTATGCAATTACCATATATTTTAAAAGGACCCCCCCCCCCCATAGCGAGTTCAGAGAAGTTATTGTGGTTGTTCAATCTGCAGCAATTATTTAGTTAAAAAACAAAAATGTGTAAAAACAGCATGAAATGAGAGAAGGAATGAGTAAAGCTATGCTCGGCATTGTTCGAAGCAGCCAACACAGTGAACTATTGTGTGCACGCGGCAAAGCATATTTTCCGTTCCTTGGTAAAAAGGCACATTGTCCTTTGTGGTTTGCACAGCATCAATCTTGCATGCCTGCCTTCCAGTGAATGCTGTCATTCTGCAACCAAGGCACTTAGCAGAGTGCACTCAGAAAGTGCGAGATGTTTAATGCATTTCAATATATTCTCGGGTAATTACTGTGCCGTTCCCAGGGGACATAGGATTTATGACTTATCACCGCCTTTGCACCCAGAAATTCACTGTACAGTAAGTCATGGTCATTCTAACTCAAGCAGCGGAGGGATGTGTTCCCTCACCCCCCAACCGCGAAATAAACAGGATTTGTGGGAGGTCTTATATTTAGAAAGAAGGACGAAAGACTCTATGCATGTTTGGAGGTGGCCCTGATAGCCATAGGTAGAGTTTTCAGGAGCTTTAAGGCTTTGGAACAGGCACGGATTGGCCCATGGACCAGGGCATTTTCTTGATATAAAGAATTAATTCTTAAGATATAAAAGGTTGGGCACAAGCTTTATCAAAGAAACCAATAGTTGAAATAGAAACTGTTCAGAAAGATGGCCCTTTAGGACAGGTGGGCACAGTACCCCTCCACTGAACTCTGGACTCTCTAAAAATGTACGCGGCAGGAGTAGCTGCCAGTTCCTGTACAGGAGCGAGAATTGCTATATTGTCCGGTTGTTGGAGCAACCTTTTTTGGTAGCGGAGTGGAGGTGCAGCACAGAGGATCCAGGCAGCGACGCTGTCCCTTTGTAAGGACCCAGAGGCCAGCATAGATGCTGACATAGCTGGCAGTTCCCGCAGTACCCCCGTGGCGGCCCACTGATGGTGGTGGCTGCGTCCTACAGCTAATGCGGCAACACTTCGGGCCCTGGTTGGTGTATCCTCATGGTTTAAGGTCTAAAGTAAAAACAATCTGTGCTGCTGTCCCCGCCGCATCGACTCACAGCTCCAGTCTTCCAGCTGCTTGCTGAATCTGACCCTAAGAAAGCACTCTGCTCAGTGAGTTACTCAAAGTTAGGCTCTTTTTTCTTTCTTTTTCTACCTGCTCTTGCTTCTTTATACAGTGGACCCAGCTCATTATAACCAGAGGAGTAAATCTACACAGAACAATCTAGGAATGGCAGACGCCGCTATTCTCCGGCTTTGACGGGTCTAGCTTCTCCTGTCATGCACCTCTATTCTTAGAATCCTTCTTTGATCTCTTCCCCAGAGCCCTCTACGGAGATGTTGGCAAACTCCAATGCTCCCAGAGTATTGTGTCCAAGTGAAACATTAGATTAACCTCCTTAAAACATCAAGTGTCTAATATAGCACCTGTTACTGAAATTGGTGGCAGTCATTTGATCAATTTTTCAGAGTCTAGACATCCTCCTACAGTTAATTTGTGTGATGGGGCTCCGCTTCAATTTCTCTATTAGATCATCTCCAGTTACATTTGCCTCCAAGAAGACTATCTCGCTACAATCTAAGAATAAACCATCAGAAACTATAAAGCCAAAAAATATTTTAAAAACTTCAAATAGTACACATAGATCCTCGAGGAAATGTTTACGGGCACTCCATATTGCTCACATGCAGCAAGCCTTTATTGAGCAAGCACTGATGAAGCCAAAAGAGATAAAGAATTCAACTAAGTAGACAAAAAACGGAATCCAAAGAGAAATTACTACCTGCTGGATTTCAGAGGGCTCGCACAATAATGCAGATACAGAGGCATCCACATCTGAAGTGGCAGCGTCAATGTCACCGCTGCCATCTGTGTCAGCAATCCATCTACTGCCGCTCTCCTCTTACTCAATTTCTAATTATTCAACGTTCTGAAGCTATGCCAAAAAATCTGATGAAAGAGTGGAAGTTGCCTCATTAACGGAATGTCACCCAGGCATGATGAACCCAATTTGAAGGTAAACATTTAACCTCGTTGAATAGAACAAAGGTTCGAAACGTTTTGAACTCCATTCTATCTCAAAGCCTGGATGATTCGGCTCACATGTAAATGCAGTTTCCCACTGATAGATTAGAGCTCAGTAATTCTCCACCTCAATTCAAATTTAATACCTAGCTTAATGTGAAAAGAATTGGATGCATTCTTAGTCATGGGATTTGCTTGCTCGCTATGAATGCTTCTAGATTCCAGGAGACATTGCCATACTGATACAAAATCTATCTCTGGTTGTATAAAGAGGATGGACTTAAAATGGAGCGTTGTAAGGGCAATGCAAGTGAGTCAACAGTTTCCATGTTAAATCATCGTTCTTCCATGGAATCACTGGTCAGCCAAGTGACAGTAGATTGACGCTAATGAAGAATTACTGGTGAATGTCCCTGCTAAGGTTAAAACAGAACTCTTTGAGTGGGATTGGCACATAAATAGACTAAGGATTTTAGCTTCACAACTTCACAAGGAATATGCTAATCTCCATCTTGTACACGGGCAGTAACCAATATATGTATCATAGTTTCCTGCACTCTTTTCAAGAGCACCTCATTTGAGATTTCATTTCAATGTATTGCTTAATTTGGTGGTTAAGGGTCTGAGATGGAAAATTCCAAGAGAGAAGAGACTATGTAGAGTTTGCCAAAAAGATATTTCAGAATCTTTGAAACTTATCTGAATGGATTGTGAGGCTTTTATACCAGGTATGCAACAATATCTTTGGACTTTTATTCATGAGCCTACATCATTATCTTTAGGCAGCACTGTTGACAAAATTATAGCAACTTACCTGGGCAGTCTTCGTTGCCGCAAACCCATTGGCCATGTCTGCAAATGCTGTAATATAAAAAAAAGGGGGGGTTACAATCGGAGTTTGTCACTAAATCGTTTTGAATGACAAGGACACATACACGCCTGCTACTGGAGAGGTGGGTTTCCACACTCTATGTCATAGGCCTTGATTTCTTGACAATCAAATAGCGCGTGGTGCGGTAACCCTGGCACAAATCTGCAATACCAGCAGATAGTAGTGGCACAGAAGCCTTTTGTGTTCATATAAACTTGTATGAATATTAATGAGAAGAAATATGAATCTCCAGCTGACACAGATAACAAGTATTGCTTGTGTTATGGGAATTTCCCTATGCCAACATCAAGAATAACTCCAACTCTGCATCCCAGGGACAATTAACATGGACTTTTGCCCAGGTCAGAAGAAATACCCATCCAAAATCTGTTGAAACCGTATTCTCTCATGCAACTCACGTACAGCATGCGCTATGAGCAGGTTGTCTTTCCCAGTATAAAAAGCGCTGATGATTTTTGCCAAACCTCACATCGCAAAATCATCTATCATTTCAGCGAATGTGTTAATGGCGTCACATTGAAATATTGATTTGGTGACATAATCCCCTTTCCCATCTATGAAAGTCAATTCCACAATTTCTCTCTTTGTAAAACATTTTCAAAATATTTTTATTTAGCCAAATTGAGTCCTTAGAGCCAACACTCAAATACAGGTCTAGATGGTTCAAATTATTTGTTGTCTAATTTAATCACAAGCTTTATCTTCTCGTGTTGATGGAGTTCAGAGAGCAGCTGGTCAACAACAAGAAGCAAGAGGCCATATGCTCTTCTTGAAGAAGGCACCTAGATTTCTCTTGTGCATCTTGATTTCCCAAAAAAAAACTCGGTGACATCAGAGGAATAAAGACCCTGTGATTTTCCAACTTTTTAAACAATATAAGCAATAAGCACCCAGAGATGTGTTAGGAGATAGTCAGGTTACTTGGATGTTAGGCTTTACTTTCTGGTAGAAGCTTGTTTTCCAAGAAATCTCTTGAAAGGTTATGGCTTCTTCTCACCACCCACTCAATTTTTCATTATGCTCACTAAAAAAGCAACACTCACTTACTTGCCTGAGTCCACACCCCCTCACCTCAAACACGCTGTCCGTTCCTGGCATCCATGTCTTCAGGGCGTGTAGAGTCAGGGTGGCACCCAGGAAACGGGAGTAGGAATCCCGCTGGTGGGCAGTTTGCCTGATTGACTATGCCAACACCAACCTGCTGCTATATCAGCCTCTGGGCCGGTTACCAGAAGGGCCACCAGAACGCCAGACGAAGAGAAGAGTGAAAGCCAGACACTGGTGTAAGCAAGCGGACAGAAAAACCAAATGAGAGAGAGGAGGTCCTGAGCAACTACAAGCTCTAAAGACATTCTCTTGTGATACTAAAGGTAACAGGGAGAACGAGAGGACCAGTTGCCCAAGTGAGACTCATTATGTAATCAGAGGAACTCGTCGCAGAGTCCAAAATGCAAAATGTACAAACCTGAACTCTAACACTAATGAAAAGAAAGAGACTGTTAAACCATCGATAAGATTACCTTGGGAAGAGGGGAGAATATTACATCATTCATGAGATACAGAGAGGACTATATTAGAGAGAGGATAATATTGAGTGAAGGGAACTAGCCCCAGTGGAATGAAACCCTAAATACCAAGTTGAGGAATTTGAACTGTCATAAACGAGAGTCAGAGAAACCTTGAGCAAGAGATTTATAATAATTGGGTAACAATGAATCTGCTGGTGTTTGAAAAACACTGAATGGAGTAGATTAGATAGAGAATACTATGAAAAGAAGTCAAGAGAATCCATTAACATGAAAGATAACCCGGATGAACGAAAGCTTAAAAAAAAGAGAATGTTAATCAGCCAGATATTATATCCCACTTAAGAAAATATATCCACAAGGATATACAGGACCAAACAGCCTGGATTAAAAGACAAACAAAGTGCAGGAAAGAACACTTGGAGAGCTCTCCCTAGTTATAAGAGAAAAGCCATCGAGATTATATAATATGAAAGGTGACCAGAGACTACCTAAAGATTGGATATTAAGAAGATACATTCTGAAACTACAAACAGACCACTGCATCATCAGGAGAAGGGAGTCAATCTCCTGACCTTAGTTTATTTTGAACAAGGGTAGGGTCAATTAGAATTTGTTTTTTTGGACGGCTGACTCTTCAATTTGGACATTTCCTGATGACCTACGAGCACCTCAGTTATTTATATTGGTAGCGAACACCCCATAGCAATAGGGGAAGTTAGGCCTTATATGTATTAGTTAAGAAGTAATTCATGAAAAGGTCATCACAGTGTCCGCACCCTGTCTTCTGACCTTCCACAACAGGCAGGTCTGGTTAACTCAATGGGTGACTATGGATCCCACAATGATTTCCTTGTGGGTTGTCTACATCTACTGTATGTGCTTAAAGCAGTGGCCATCATCCTTGTCGTATGCCACCATGGGCCAACGTAAGTGTGAAACTCTTGATAAGATTGCACAAGCATGATTATAGCTTCCCTGTTTTAAGGTGCCTACAGTGGCTTTCACTCAAGACCTTTAGCACTGGTTGGGTATCCATTGAAAAAGTTGCCAGCAAAAATGTAGTCAGTGAAAAAGTCATGGTGAAAATACCTCTGCAGTGAAAAAGTTGCCAAGCAAAAGGTTGTCAAAAGATGCAGCTGAAAAGTGTCCAAACATATTGCTAGGGTAATTGTTAGGGTTAAGGAGGGTTTTGTAGCCTTTTGGTTGCCTGGTTTAGGGTTAGAATAGCGGTTCGGGTAACGATAGGGGTTAGAGTAAAGATTTTGGTTGAATTAGGGTAAGAATTAGGGTCTGGAAAGTTGCTGCAGGGCTGGTAAGGCTAAGGCTAGGATTAGAGCAAGGGTTTGGATTAGGTCAAGGGGTGTCATTTGTGCAGAGCTGGTGATGAGGTTGGAATTAGGTCATTGTTCATTTTCCATTGATTTTCTATTGGGTAACAAGCACATAAAGTGCGTTAGCGTGCTGAAGGGTTAGTGTTCTGTACACGTTCATGATAGTGTTTAGAATTAGAAGGTTTAGGAACAAAGTTAGGATGATTGTGGAGGTTTCATTAAAGTTTTGGGCCATTGTTCTGGTCAATGCCTTGTGATTGTGTGTATTTAAAAATTGCTTTTTTGGCGACCTTATTACTGGCAACATTTTCACACTTTGCTTCAATTGTATTGAATGACTACATTTTTTTAAATGACTTTTTGTTAACTACATTTTCGCATGACTACAATTTGCTGCAGACATTTTCACATAGAAGGGCTGGATGTTGCATAGTATAAGTGCCCCGTGCATAACTTTGAAACTCTCTCCCGGTCTGTATTAAGTAGACTGATCAGGGCCATATTTTCCACAAAGCAGGGACATCATTTAGGGGTCGCACCTTCTCCCTTGCTCCCCCTGTGGTCTCTGTTGCTACCCCTAAAAACCATTAAACAAACATTTAAATTGAGGCTCCTAGGCGGTAGCCAGCAGCATGTGGCTCTTTGTTTCAGGAGTGGCTGGTTTTCTTATAGCCATAGTCGGTAAGGTAGCTCAGTGGGTTGAGCGCTCACTGCTGCAATGTGTGTGTGTGATCTGCAGGTTACAGGTTCGACTGCCAGCAAAGTCAACTCAGCCTTTCATCCTGCTGAGGTTGATAAATGAGCACCAACACAGGTTGAGTGATATTGTATGTATATTTGTTCTATATGAAGCGCTTAAATGTAAGTGCTATATAATAACAAATCATTATCGTTTGGCCTTGGATATCTGCTTGCATTCACAGTAATTTGGTAATATGGGCCTATACGCACTGATATTAATGATACATATGGTGATCCATCTTGTATGAAATGTATATCACTTTACAGTGATATAGTAACCATATTTTTCGTAGTGTACTTATAAACAATGCTATGTGATGCCACTTCCTGTTTTGTCAAGGGTCGTGTCCCATCGCTTGCCATGATATCACTTTGTGGTGGGGTCAAATTACATCACTTCCTGTGATGTCATCAGATGTCAAGAGTCGTGTGATGTCACTTCCTCTACCCCTGGCATTTTGGTGAAATGACGTTCCTGCCACACAGTCATCAAAAAGAAGGCATTCCCCCATGAACACTAGATTGTGAGGACACTTCAAGTGGCATGCTTTGTTCTATGAACCCCAGAAACTAAAATGTCCATCCATATATTATAGCAGGGTGCATGCTTCTGGCTGGCTGCTCAAGTCATTTGTGTGCAACCAATATTTCACAATGTATACTCTTGACTCATTGGCTTAACCTTCCATCCTTTTGATATTAATAATAGTATAAGGTAATAACAACAAATGTCACAAACAGTAATTAATACACTAGCTTTTCCTAAATTCTACCAAACCGTCTTTGATTTGTCAACTACCCATACAAACATAAATGTTCTTATAAGGATCTTATCCAAATCTTATAAGATTTTATATAAATGCTTCTTCAAACTTATACATTTTTATAAGGCTACAGTAAGTATTTTGGTGTCATATAAGTTCTCATCATTGTTCCAAAAATCCACTAGTTTCTCACAAGTGTTCATAAGCTACTTATAAGACTCTTATAAGGCACTTTCGTCTAGGTAGGCATTCTCTTTATACACCAATGGTCCCTCTCTTCTATCTTTAGTCCCCTCCTTGTCCTTTAGATTAACAATCTCTGAGTCTTTCTTCATTCCTCACTTCCTTTCAGATATCAGGCTAGCCAGGTCACACCCTCACGTTCTTTTATCACCAAAAAGCGGCTGGCAGGATTTTGCTAGGGCAGGGCCATTGAACGCATATCTCTCCTGCCTTACATACCGTCCACTAGTTGCCAATAAAGGCCCGGTTGCCGTTCAAAACACTCTGTCTAATCCACAGGGACTATTGTGATCGGGTTGCTAAATTCTTGCAGGATATAGTGTGCCCGTATAGACTTGTACAAATCATAGGTCCTCTCAGTCTGCATAGTTTGTATTCCCCACTGTTACTATTCACGTTATGTATTTCTGCAGTGGCTCCCAGACCCTCCCCACTAGGTCTATCTGCCCCGGTGAATATTCTTCTTTCACTTCGCTTCGTGCCCCATATGCTCTCAGGATCTCCCCAACCTTTAGATTAGCCACCGCGTGCCTGTAGGGCCTTGGCCGCGTCTCTCTGGTTGTTTGTGGGTCTCCTAGGAGTTGTGGTGGCTTCTCGGGCTCAGCTGGAACTTTCACGGTCCCCGGCGTACCTCTCCTGAAGTTTGTCATTGATTTGTTGTCAACAGAGCAGCCCTGGAAACGGCAGGTAAGTTTCCTCTTCTCCGGTTTGTCACCTGCGTTGTTGGTCATCCGCGGATCTGCCTTCCTCATGCGCACCATCGGCTTCTCTCTGTTGTGGGTCTGCCCAGCACATGCAAAGTGCTTGGTCCACACCAAGCTGAGATCGAAGACTCCATTGTTTTCTTCCCTCTCTGCTTTTCAATGACAGCTGACCAATCACGTTGTCACAAAGTCTAGAGCGTATGCCTTCGTTCCTGTTAATAATCTTCATTACCCATGCCCTCTTCCTCGTCCCAATGCTGCCATTGGATGTCATATGAGTGCCTTTCTCTCCAGTGGTCTCTACTGGAGGGGCATCACACTAGTACATTGTGGCACTTGGTGGAGGGGTAAGAGAAGGGTTTTGTGGGAAGGTGGCTGGTTCAAAGGGGTACGGCGTTCTCCCTATATGGTCACTGATCTCAATGGGTACACCTCACATGAGATCTTCCTGCTGACTATAACTCCCAGGGGGACTTTCAGGCAGTGACCACACCACCCTGGACTCATGGGGGTTGGGGGCTTCCCCATCTAAAGCAGTGACGATACCCCGAGATTCATCACACACCCCTAAAATGTGTCCTGCTTGCTGCAGCATGACTCATCAAAGGTCTCCGCAAATTCGACCACATCACTCTGACCCTAATCGATCTGCACTGGCTCCCGCTGCAAACCTATTTCATCTTCAAATCCTGATGCATCATCTACAAGGCTGTCACTCTGAAGTCCCGAAGCTACCTCACTGAGAATCTCAGCATCTTTGGAGGTCTACGATCCACCAGAAGTGAGTACACGTGCAAGCTTGTAAGGTTTATGATGTGGGCAGGAAAGAACCAGAAGACAGGCCATCTAGACTCTGGAACTTCCTCCCCTTCAATATCAGACTCTTCCCACATGTCTACAGTTCAGGAAGGAGCTCAAGACCCTCCTCTTCAAGGAATGAGTGCTCCCTAACACCTAGGTCCGCACACCCTCCACTCCCCACCCTACCTTAGACTGGGTAATCTGAGCCCCACATTTCCTCCCCTGCTTGCTTCTAGATCCCTTGCTGACAAATAACCCACTCTACCCCTGCCCAGTTGGTAGCTCCTCACTCCCTTGTTTTTCTGCTTCCCACACCATGTTTAAATCCCTTATGATTGTAAAGTGCTCTGTTGCTTCCTGAAGCGCTCAATAAATACCCTAATAATAATAATAATATGGACATGATGAGGTCTGAAATGACTCTGAAATGAGTACAAAGCAAGGGTCATCCACCAAAAGTGGGTGAGCTGAAGGCCGTGGAAGAGGGGGTATTTCAGGTGAGAGAGGAAGAACATATCCGATGGGGATCATGAACATAACCTAAGCTGCCCCTGTGTCTTTTACTGCTTTATTCTGGCAGTGCTCCACAAATAGAAGGAATGTACTCGTAACAAAGGGAAGTGGAAGTGGAATTGAGGGCACAGTTAGGGTGAACCTTGAGAGTTTCTGCGTCTGTCTGTGCTTCTGTAGACTATGTGGGTTGCTTTCATGTTACATGTTGGCTAGGCCACCGGGGGTGAATACATGCTAGTACAAGAGTATGGCTCCCCATTATCGCTGTTTCAGTTTTACAGAGTGTTGGCAGCAGCATTAAATAAAGTGGGATGTCACTGGAGCGGTTGGTTCTTGCATGGGTTCAGAATAGGGGCAGCACCACCGCATTCCAGGTGGGAATGCCAGGAACAGCCATAAAGAAAGTGGGTAGATGGGATTATGGTCATTACAGATTATATGTCAGACCAAAGGGACAGGACTCCATTTTGCCACCAGCGAATAAAGGGTTTCTGGGAGCTGGGGCAGTAGTGGGGTTTGCAGCCCGTGTTGGGGGGAACTCAGAGGGATGAAAGAAGGTTATAAGAAATAAGGGGGCTGGTAAATAGGTACCTGGGTGAAGCACAAAATGGAGGATTAACATTTGGTTTAGTTTGTTTTAAAACCAGCAGGTCGCACAGTGTGGGTCATTGGTCACTCCATCATGCGAGCAGAGAAGCGAGCACAGGTTTGGCCAAAAAGAGGGGTCCATTTAGGATTGCAGAACATCGAGCTGATCTGGTTGGGCAAATGGGGCATGCAATGGCATGCATTGGTTCCCTGTGGGTGCATGCAACTGGAAAGATTTGGAGAACCTAGGTTGCTCATTGTGCACCTTGGAGCGAACAACCTCGCTGATCTGGGTAGAGGCTGGTTATTGAAGGGCATGCAGAAGGGCATCAAAATATTAGGGTGCATGCTCCCAAAATCTGAGATTGTGTGGTCTGAGGTACTACAAAAAAGTGTGTGGCGAGGAGCAGGGTCAAATATGGCCATGGAAAAGTCTAGGCGACGCCTAACTAAAAACATGGAAAGGTTTATGAAGGAGGAAGGACTGGGTTTCATTCGACACTGGATGTTCTGCGAGAATGACCAAGTACATTTTGCAAAGGTGGGGTTCACCTGTCTGACAAGAGTATAGATGTTTTTAACTTGGGTCTGCGCAGAGTGCTGACTAAAGAAGGATACTCATAAAGGGAGATGGTGAGTATGATGTGATGAAAGTAGGAATGTGCTAGTGGGGGCATTGTGGGTCACGGGGGGCCACCCCAAAGGGTCAGCAGAGTTACATGGGTGGTCCTAGAGAAGGAGGCACGCTGCCGTCTTGCCGCAAGCTATACCCGCTGGATGCATGAGCCAGGATGGGGTGAGACGGGTACTAACACACCTAGGGAAAGTTGGGACACCGCAACGACTGATTGCAGTGGCCTGGTTCGCTCCATTGAAATAATATGGGAGCGACCGAACTGGCAGTCGGATACCAGGGCAACCGTTCCTGCAAGAACTGAAACCGAAGTGAGGAGCGCTCACCGGTTTTAAAATGAACTATGTCTATGTAAACACGGCAATGGCAGAGCTACCCGGAAAAGTATTTGTAGGTCAGGCATACTTGTGGCCTGAGCAGGGCTAGGACCGCCCGTTAGGAAGACTCCAATAAAGCGACCATGTGTGTTTCCAATCAGAAAATGGGGTTTGTCAAAATAATGTGGGCAAACAATGTGTATCGAGATGTGTTCCAAGGCTTAAGGGGCTGATAGTGGTTAGCCCCGCTAAGCAGATTCCCCAGCCCATGCAGGGGGCACTAGAGAGGCAGCTGCCATAGCAACCCGCCCCTCTGGCCCCCCTGCTTCAGGCTTACCTCTCCTTTCCTGAGGGGGGCGGAAGGGGATGGACCCAGGGCCCCCAGCTGGCCCTGGGGAGGCACATAAAATGGCCTGGGGTGAGAGAGATACTCCTCTTTGCAGCTCAGGCATCAGCAGCCACCCTCCCTCCCTCCCTCCCAGACTCAGTTGCATGATGTTGATATGAACAAAGATGTGTGGCATGTATTGACAACAGTTCCCTTGTTTCCTAGGGGATTTCTGGCAATGTTTCTAATTTGTTTTTCTGCCGCAGGTGGAGTTACAAGGGCGGTCCTAGAGAAGGAGACACGCTGCAGACTTGCTGCGAGCTATACCCGCTGGCTGCATGAGCCAGGATAGGGTGAGACAGGCACTGACACTACTAGGGATAGTTGGGACACCACAACAACTGATTGCACTGGCCTGGTTCGCTCCATTGAAATAATATGGGAGTGGCTGAACTGGCAGTCGGATACCAGGGCGGGCTGTTCTTGCAAGAACAGAAACCGAAGTGAGGAGCGCTCGCGCTCACTGGTTTTCAGATTAACTATGTAAACACGGGAATGGCAGAGCCACCTGGAAAAGTGTCTGCGGGCCAGGCATACTTGTGGCCTCAGCAGAGCTAGGACCGCCCATCAGGATGACTCCAATAAAGTGATCATGTTTTTCTCCAATCAGAAAATGGTGTTTGTAAAAATTATTTGAGGAAACAATCTGTATTGTGAAGTATTCCAAGGTTTAGGGGTCTATAGTAGGGGTTCGCCACGCTATGCCTTCACACAGAGGAGGACACGTGACCCTGACGAGAATTCCTTCAACTCGTGTCAAAACTGAAGCGCCTGTTGCAGTATTTCTCTGCTGTTTGCCTGGAAGCTCCCTGTGTGTGTTGCAATTTTATGACGACGTGTTCACGCAATCTTCTGTGGATTAAACCTTTTCAAGCAGCCGCGGTGACTCATTTTTAAGTGCAGCCAAACAGAAGTCTGAAAATAAAACAGCCTATCAACAAGTGAGCAGTCGTACGCCTTTGTTTCCATGTTACACCCTTTCAACAAAAAGCTGTCCATGCCCCTCAATGCAGGATTAGCAAAAGGAAGCACACCGAGACCTATTTACAATATAGGACTGTAGCACATAGAAGCTCTTATTGCAACACTGCTAGTGCGCTTTACAAACATAAATAAATAAACAAACAAGGCCAATTCTGCATCAAAATACCCACCTTGAATGAATATCATGGCTGCACAATATGAAGGAAGACGTTCTCCTCTGTTCTGAAAGAGTAAAAATTAGGAACATTTTAATTCTGTGATAGTACTGTTCCAATGCCCATGTAGATGGGGAGCTGACTCTGGATCCCAAAGTGTCCAAATTCCAGGGTTGATTAGTTTAGCTTTTCCAGGACTATGAGTCCCAGAATGCAAATCATTGTTAATACCATGACCCACAGCATGACTTTTTTACCACAGCTTTACACGCGACGGTCAATCATCTCCGCAGGCGACAAAGCCATATTGAGGTGTTACAGCATGTGTGCAGTCAGTGGCAAAGGCAAGTGTCCCTTTCACTGCACACAGGTAGTGGTGACTCAGAAGAGATGTCTCGTGTAACGCATGCCCAGAGTGGGGGTCTGGAATGGCAGTTGCCATTTCAAACATGGTTGCAGTCCTTGTCCCATTGATTTCAGCATCCCAGATGTTTCCTGGCACAGGATCAACAGGCACAAACTTCATGCACTGGTCACTGCGCATCACCTGCATCTGCTCCAGGGCATCGCGGTTGTAAATTTAGGACACGGTTTCAAATGTACAGAAGAACGCCTTGATTTGTGCAATAGCGCGTAGAGGTGAAAAGGTGCTTCTGAATGTGCGCACACTCACCTTTGATTAACACAGTCAGAGCATCTAGGTAAATTCTGCACACTATTTGTTTTGCACGAGTGAAGGGGGTGCACTAGGAGCAGCTTGGCCATAATGGGCCAATCTGCCACCCACGATGGATGAGAGAAGCCACCCTAATGAAAACACGGAGTGCTTCCTCAGCAAGCAGCTGAGGGAGCACTCCTGGCTTTAACTCTAAAAGGGAAATAGGGTTTCCCTTTCACAGTCTTCCGTACCCCCAAGCACGCATGCCCAAGGGGCCATGCAAACCTAGGGGCATTTCTACTTCCCATGCCTTGCATGGTCTATCGGGGATGCAGGACCGATCCTGCATTAAGGGTAAAGCCAACATGATGAGTGCTCTTTGGTAGCCCTTACTGGCTTACAATGGTGAAATCAGTCTAGACATGTTTCCTTACTGTGCATGGCATCTTTTACTGGTGAAGGTAGCAAGAGTTTGTTCTTACATGGTGAAAATGGCATATATTGGCAGAGCCAGCTTGTACCTGTTTTCTTAGGTTATCACTAGTGGTGCCACCCTGCGTTGCCTGTGTCTGTAGCTGACATACACGTGGGGGTCTGCTATAGATTTGTGTATGTTTTATTGTGTCGTAACTTCCTACTTTTGGAAAATTTGCACATTCAGCAAACTCCCGAAATCGCCTATACTGATAGCACAGGGCCAGACCCCGTCCTGTGGAGGAAGAATGGGTGGGGTTGGTCCAATTTCACTATCGCCAGTACACCCAAACTGGTATGCTGACCGTGGACCACATTTTCGGCCCACCAGCTGTTACTGAGCTGGAGCCAACCCTGAACATACAAACACACTTTCACAAATATATATATATATATATATATATATATATATATATATATATATATATATATATATATATATAATGGCCATTATAGACAAATCAAACATGCAGTTGTTCTTATATGGAAATATTGGTATGTATTAGTGCCGCCAGGATACACAAATATGGGCACAGACAGCATGAACATGTTTTTTTCTGCTGGCATATATTGTGGGCAAAGGCATCATGGAACTGCACTGGAAAATGCTCCTGTGCACTGTCGGTGGTTTTGTATATAGTGGATTTTGTCATGCTTTACCCTAGAACACGACTGCAAACTTTGTGGCTTTTTACCCAATTTCACGCAGAAAGAGCACTGTAGGATGCACCATTTCAAATCACTATTTAAAGAGTGGTCCCCTCCAGACCACCCTGGGTTTGTTTGGGCTCCCTCGTTATGATCAGTCGGTCACATATATTCATAGGAAACTGTAAAGGTGCAGAAGAAAGGCTCCGACACGGAGGTGGCAAGTTATGGTCATACATTTTTATTAATGTACATAGAGGGATGGAAAAAGCCCTCCCTGGAATGCTAAGAGGGATTTCCCTGCCTCAAAGAAAACTACGGAAAGGAACTGGCAGGATGTCAAATAAAACGTTAGTCACAGTCATGTCCAAACACCCTAATTCCAACACTACCAACATAAATCTAAAGTGCAAGAATGCTCTCTTCTCAAAAGATGATGGTGAAACTCCGTCTTGAAAGTAAAGTTCCACATGTCTTTGGTTGTATTAATAAAAGGAAATGTTCTCTTCCAAAGACACACTGTTCCAATATCTGGGGAATTACTCCTTTCCCTGGATTCTTGCCTGTTCCACTTCACAAGCTAAGAAGGTGGCTGTTCAGAAACACTATGTTTCCGCCAGTGAACTTCCCTTATTTTCCCTGGTTTTTCCACTCTTTCATAAATAGTCGGCTTTCTTCTGAAACCTGGTTTCTTGTTGATTCCCTGGGTAGATCTGGTTCACTCTCCTACCAAATACTAGCCAGGGGAATATGGCATTTTCTAAGAATCTCTTCCTGTTAGATCCCTGACCCTGAAGTACAAATAAAGCTCACTTTATTCTTGAACTCTAATATGGGTGCGGGTCCCAGACTCACCATGCTGTTTGCAAGCAGCTTGCATTATGCTCCTGCCAAGCATGGATTTATTTAGCATTTCCTTCTTTTTCTTTCAAGGTCCCCGACCCTCTTATTCTCGGTTTCAAATATGGTTGCGAGTCCCAGAATCTCAGTACAGTTTCTTGACAGCTTGGTTCACTCTCCTGCCAAGCTGGGCTTTCTATATTCACTGGTTCTCTTGTTGGTAAGTTCCCAGACCCTCGTATTATCTGTCTCTTACTGAGAGTGCCAGCCTGTCTTTTTCTTTGGTTTTCAGGTTTCCAATTCAAATATGGGTGCAGGTTCTAGACTTGCTTTGCTGTTTTCGGGTAGCTTGGTTTACTCTCCTGCCAAGCTAGACTTTCTCCCTTCGCGGGCTTCGCGGCCTTCCAATGAATGAAGATTTGGTTTCAGTTGTACTCTTACCTACAAGCTGAAGAGACACATGGGTCCGATTCATTAAGAAGTGACTCTAGCGTACCCTAGACTAACTCTAAGCAATACCCACTCCTTCATTGTATTACATCATAACTCCACTTTTGGTTTCAGAGGCAGATTCCCATGTTATCCCTATTGGATATAACACGGATTGCTGCCATTATTTTGGGTAGCGAGTGCCAGAATGTGAAGGCAGCATGTCTTCCTCTAATCAGGATCCCTGGTGGTAATTCAATAAGCAACAGTGGCAAGGTATTTCCTGCTGATTTAATGCATTAGGCACCGGCTCTAGTTGAGCACGAGAAGGATCCTGCTAAGTGTATCACCCCTTATGTGAAGGGCAATATTTTACCTGTCAATTTCCACACCACTCTTTCTACTTCTCTCTGATCAATGTGCACCTTTCTGGTGGCTCTTTGCAATGACAGAAGGAAAACATCTTGTGAATTGCACTTGTGTTTTTTTCTCCAAAATGTTTCCAACTTTCCTTGCAACGTCAAATTCACGTGATTTTGCAGGTATAGGTTTCGTGGTGCATTATTTCTCTAATGTGACTAATTCCTTGCTTTTGCACTATGGGGCATTTAGATGTTGTACTTGTCTTTAATATGTTCCTATTTGCCAGTGCGTTCAGGGAAAGAGTTTCTTGCTGAGGGAATGTGCTTCGTTTGCGCTTTTATATTCTGGGCCACCCGATTCTTTTTTGTGTCAATTCTCAAGGAACGCACTGTTTCCACTTTTAAGGATGAGCAAGAAGCTTGAATCCTTTGGCTTGTCTCCAATCATGCAGGATTAAATTATCGATGGCAACCTTTATGCTTAGGCTTCCTTTGCGACTGGCAACTCCTTAAATGTTTTAGATATGCCATGTTTGTGTGTCCCGGCATGATCACATATATATCACTATGCATACGTGCATACAAGAATGCACGTGCACAGCATTTCCTTTAGCTTATTGGAATGACAGAATTTGCGGGAGTTGCAGATTTCCACAACGCATAACCTAAAAGAATTTTAGCGACATCAACAAAAACAGGTTGCCTTTAAGCAAGAGGTTTATTACTATTGTGTACCTAGATCCTGTCAGTGGCATTATTTCTCTGGAGGATAGCTCAGGGGTAACGTGCTGCCTTAGAAGCAAGACGACAAGGAGCAACACCGATTTGATCCCCGGGTCCGCGCTTAGAAACCTCTGGGTATTAAGCGCGTTATAAATAACATATCATATTATAGTACATAGTTATGGCTGGGCAACAGAATCTGAGGAGCAGCTCTGGTGATATTCACAAGCTATTTGGCTGAATATTATCATGTCAGCAGAACCCGTGTAAGATGCCATATATGTGCTCATGGGAGAAAGTTACCCCTCCACACGCTATAAGCAGTGCTTAATTTGTAAATAAATGTCAGGGCCGAATATTTGAATAAATACATTTATTTTAATAAGTAAAATAAATGTTCAAGCACGACCGTGACACGTAGGCGTGAAAGCACACCAACCACTGCTGCTCGCGCCCACTGCTACGCCCCAGAGTGTCAAAATACGTGGGGTTCGGGCTGCAACTCCCACCAGCTCGTTGCGGGAGAGTTGTGCACCACCCACGGCATATGAGCCGTTTGCAAAAGGCAATCAAAATAGCATAATCAAACATAGCAGTTGTGTCTTGAAATGTGACATGAAATGTTTAATTGCTTCTTCAAACACATCATCCTCATTATCAATGTTCTCTGGTTCACTAGGTGGCAAACGGAGAAGTGTGTCTGTCGACCTACAGAAAATACAGCAGAAGAGCTTTCTTCATATAGTGAAGCGATGGGTGAATACAGACTAAATCATTACACCAATGATGAAGCTGCCTACGGACTGCCTTAACAGAAAACGGCAGTGACTGCAGAACGAGGCAGCAAGACTACTCCTCAGACTGACTAAGAGAGAGCACAACACACCAGCATGTAGAATCCTACATTGGCTACACTCAAAACACTCTGAATAACCCACAGAGCAATCCACCACCAAGCAGCGCAATACATACAGGAAAAATCTCCATCTACAAACCAAACAGAACACTAAGGTCCAGCAATAACATTCACCTCGAACCAAAACGATACTCAAAGCAGAAATTTGGTGGCTCAGCAATCGCCTGCATCTCGAAAACAAACTCACTCCCAAAGGAAATACAAACAAAAAAAGACCACTTAACATTCTGAAAATTACTAAAAAACATGGCTCTTTAACTCACTGAGCTAAACAGGAAACACTGTGAAGGGAAATAACCAGCACAAGAGAAATACCCAAAACAACCGAAACCTAATGAATCGAAACCGGTATATACTGATGAAATAAAGCATTTAAACACAAACCACCGTAGAAGAATGGGAATCCTGCCAGGCCTACATAATCACTGCCTAGAAGGGCAAAGACTACAACCACTAACTAACCCTACTAAAAACCTTCCGATATCCTGCCTACTCACCATAAAGCAAAACACACACATACCTATACTGCAGCAGAAGCCTAAAACCACCACAACATGCATGCACTCAAAAACACCCAAATAAACACAACACACTACAGAAAACTGAACCAATAACATGCAAATCTTCCCACACAACCATACAAACTAAAAATAACCCAGCACACAGTGACCGTTTTTTATGAACTGAAGCTACGAACAGCACATCAAAGCTCTCTAGCACTTTCCCTCTCTATCCCACTAACTAAGCCCCTCCCAGCCCTCCTTCCTTTTCAGATCCACTAGAGCGCCTGTAGACCATAAAAATGGCAGTAGTACATGGTATAAATAACAATAACATAACAGATCTGCTATAAATTGGCACTCAGCACAGGCAGTAGTCCTTTAAGGTTGCCTTTTTTCCAGCCTTGCCCATCTGATGCGGCTGTAGGCTGGCAACTGTGGTATAGCCCTCTCTGTGCCAGGCACCCTACTAGCACCACTGATAACTGTGCTGCATCAATTACAGTCATGTGCCAATGTGTGATTAAGCCGGGCACTTGCCTGTGTACTGGTGAACTCAATGCTGGCTGCATACCAGAAGAAGAAGGGCATGTGTCCATCTCTACAAGGCCCTCCATCTGCCTACTCAGTGTCCTCGCCTGCATAGGTGCAGCACAACTGGCATTATACCAACACTGGCACATAGACATGTGAGGGAACACCTACACTCGGAATTAATGAGCGGCACCTGGTACTGAAGGCTGCCTGGCTGCTGCTGGCACAAAACACTTGAGGCACCCAACCTGCTGTGGCACTGCTGTGAGTTGTTGCGTTAGCAGGTTGGCAAAAATAACATCTATTCTGACTAGAGCAGTGTGTTGGCATGACCAGCAAAAGGTACCAGAGTGGTCACCTGCTGCCTCATTGTTTTTATGTTTATGTTTATTTATTTCTATAGCGCTCCGGACCCGGAAGTATGAGGGCGCTTAGTACAAGTTACAGGCACAGTGCATAGAAAACAATAATCGTAAGGCAGCAAGTATATACAGAATAGACAGACAATAGAATTAATAGGAAACAAAAGTGACAAAAGAGACATATGCAGTATGTACAGTTAATAACTGGGTCTGACTTAAGGTTGACTTTTTGACAGGAGCCACCCAATGGCCTGTTTCCTGAACGACTGGAAGGATTTGGATGCCTTAATATTCAGTGGCAAGGTATTCCAGAGTTGGGAGGCGAGGACAGTGAAGCTTGAGCCACCGGCTCTTTTGGAGGTAAATCTGGGTACTGTAAGACATAGAGTTTTGGACGATCTCGTGGTTCTGATGGAAGTTCTCATGGTGAATTTGTTAGTAAGGTAGGGGGGGCTAAATGGTTGAGAGCTTTGTAGGTGAGGCAGAGGGATTTTAGATCGATTGTGTGTTGGATGGTGAGCCATTTGCATGTGGTTCTGGTGGCAGAGATGTGCTCACGCCTGGGAATGTTTAGCGCTGCTCGTAGCGCATTATTTTGAAGGACTTGGAGTTTGCTGATTATCGCTTGGTTGGCACCTAAGTAGAAGCTATTGCAGTAGTCTAACTTAGATTGTATAAGAGCTCTGGCTAGCGTGAGGCAACTGTTAGGGGAAAGAAATGGTCTACAAGCTCTGATTAGTTTTCCTGTATAGGCAGTGGCTGAGGCGATCGAGTTGACTTGTTTGGTGAGGTTTGTATTGGCAATTGGCATCGAGGTGGAAGCCAAGTGTTTTCACGCTTTTGGCGATCGGGATAGTATTGCCATCAATTATGATATTGGAATAGTTAGGACTTAGTTTTTGTAGGTTGTTCGGTGCACCAACAATGAGCAGTTCAGTCTTCTCGTCATTCAGGCAGAGACCGTGTGTGGCCATCCATGCCTGAATGACAGAGAAGATTTCGTTGATCCTGGCTACATCAGTATTGTAGTTGCCCGAGATGGTGAGGAGTATCTGGGTGTCATCCGCATAGTTTGTGTAGGTGACACCCAGACGGTCCAGTTTATCAAAGAGGGGCTTTGTAAAGATGTTGTATAGGGTTGGTGAAACACATGAGCCTTGTGGGACACCGCAGGTGATAGGGATAGGGTCTGCTCCTGCCACTGGAGAGAAGACTCTCATGGTTCTGTTGACCAGGAATGACTGTATCCACGCAACAGCAGAGGGAGAGAAGTGGGCGGCAGAAGAGAGGTGGTTGCAGAGTATCTTATGGTCAACCAGGTCGCAGGCTGCTGAGAGATCTAAAAGGAGTAAGATGGCAGCATTGCCCTTATCTTTGATTTCGTCAATCTGACTTTTGAGATCAACAAGGGCGGTTTCTGTTCCATGTTGAGGCCGGAAGCCAGACTGACGCAATCCGAGTAATTGGTTGGACTCTAGGTAATGCTGAATTTGCAAGTAAGCCACTCTGTCAAGGATTTTTAACAGGAAGGGAACGGTTGTGATAGGCCTGTAATTTGTAGGGATGGCTGGGTCCAGGGTTTGCTTTTTTAAGAACGGGAGGACCCATGACTGTTTCAGATTATTGGGTACTGAATTAGTAGAGAATGACACATTTATGAGCTTAGAAATGAATGGGGCGAGGTCTCTAGCTGCATCTTTTATAATCTGCGCGTGGCAATTGTCCCCTTTGCAATTTGAAGGTTTGAGGGAGGTTATGATTTTTTGCACTTCTAATACCGTTACTTTTTTGAAGGTGAAGCCATGGTTAGTGTTGGGGGTAATGGGTAGGCTAAGGTTAGGGGGGCTAGGTGTGGGGCTACTGTTGGACAGTTGTAGTCTTTTGTTTTCAATTTTTGTTTGGAGGCCAGTAATTTTATTCGCAAAGGCATCTTGGATGCTAGTGCACCAGCGTTGGTCCTTCACGGACATGTCCTTAGGTGGATTGGGATTTTCTAACTCTTTCAAGATGGTGAATAATTCTTTGGTACTGGAACTAGCATTACTTATTCTTATATTGTAGGCTTCCTTTTTTTGTGCAAATTATTTCCTTTTTGTAATGAGAGGATGCATTGGTAAGATTAAATTTTGTGTTCCTCTATAGGGTTCATTTTCCAAAGGGCTTCCAATTTGGACTTTTTATTTCTTAGTATTTTAAGTTCTGGTGTGTACCAGGCATTAAGGTGAGCTTTAGGTTTACCTTTGCGTAGTTTTAGAGGGGCAACAAGGTTGATAGCTTTGGTCATGGCATTATTGTAGACGTCTTCTAGTAAATAAGGGTCTGATGAATTGGGGATCATATTTAGGGTGGGTAGAACCAGTGGGATGAGGGCTTCAGCGGTGATGTTCCGCTTATTTCTCGTCAGACATACTGGTGCAGGTGGGCACTGTATATGGAGAGGGTTATTAGTGCTAATGTCAAATGAAAGTAGGAAGTGATCGGTCCAAATGAGTGGTTGGGGGGTCCTTGCAGATAATGTTGCAGTTGTGGGCAGCGAGCCAGTCTAAGGTTCTACCTTTCTGATGTGTGGTTAGGGAGTTAAGTAGAATGTAGCTCTGTTCCCAAAGGGCATTGGCAAGGGAGGAAGCTGGAGAGTCGTGAGGATCGTTGTAACCTAAGTTAAAGTCACCTAGAATAATATTTTGTGATAAAGGTTTAGATTTTTCCACTATGAGGGAGGTTATATCTTCCTCGAAGGAACCTATGGGACCAGGGGGTCTGTATATTAGTTCCAGGGAAATGGTATTTTTAGGAGTGGTTTGAATTTTAAAGGATAGATGTTCACAGGAGTTTAGAGGAAGGGACGTTACAGATCTAATGTCGAGCGTGGTTTTGAATATAAGTGCCACACCTCCTCCGTGGGCATTAGGTCTGTCAGCCCTAAGGATGGAGTAGTTGTCTGGAACCGCAAGGGTTAGAGAGGGACCTGCTGCGGCATGAAGCCAGGTTTCAGTAATTGCGAGGAAATCCAAGTTTGCTGAACGGATAATGTCGGCAATTTCTGTAGGGTAGGCCACAAGGGATCTAACATTGAGTAGGGCTCCTTTGAGAGGCATAGTATTTGCAGAGATATTTTTCTTAGTGACGTTTGTTATAGGGTTGTTGGTCATTTTGTTAAGTAGTGTAGGGAGTCTATAGCCTAGTCTATTGTTACGGGTCATGAGGTTAGGGTAGGCTGTCGGGCGCTCATCTAGCATATTTGGTAGGTTCTGGGTATTGTCCGAGTAGTCATCTGTGATGAGGTTAGGTGGAGGACTACTTAGCGTAATGCTGATTTTATTACTGTGGATTGTGGGTGCCCTATAGGGGAAAGGAGGATGGGAGGGCAGGAAGGGTGTAGGGCAGGGAAGGGGGTAGTGTCTGGGACAGCCAAGCTTTGCGAGTCCATTGATGCAAGAGATATAGCTATTTCTGCTGCAAGGCGTGCAATCGGGCATAATTCAGAGGGGTAGCATTACGAGTGCTAGCCAGGCTGACATAGTTCGGATAAGGATACGTACGGGCTACTATGGGGATGGTAGAGTCTATTGGCTGCGCTAATGCTTGTAAGCCCTGGGGTTTATAAGCGGTAACAATAGATTCGGAATTAGGGCACTTGCAAAGTTTGGGGCTTGTTCGTGGCACAATCAAGTAGTCTGTTGGCGACCATCAGGCACAACAAAATCACAGTAGTCTGATAGCGACCATAAGGCACAACACAATCACAGTAGTCTGATAGCGACCATAAGGCACAACACAATCAAGGTGGTCTGTTAGCAACCATAAGGCACAACACAATCACAGTAGTCTGATAGCGACCATAAGGCACAACACAATCAAAGTGGTCTGTTGTTATTAATGAAACTGGATAACTAGCACAGCAGTGCTGGTGTGGCTCATACCATTGTTGCTTGTTATGTGACTAAGAATGACTAACAGTAAAAAAATTAATTTGCCAAAACATCCCATCATAATTGAACAGAGTTTGACACAATAAGTGCTCAGAAATAAGCCCTGGGGCCCAGCCCTGTCAAACACTCATACAAATTAGGTACTGGCTATAAGGCTACTTCAAGTCGAAGGCCGAGTCCCTCTATCAGGTCATGGAACTCTAAAGTGACTTACAATATTCTTTTTTATGTATGTTGGGGTTATTTGTATTCTCATGTAATGTAATATAATTTGTATATCACCTTTATCCCATTGGTATAGCCTCAAAGAGCTGTGGATGAACGCCCTTGGACGACCGTAGTCCAAGATTTGGGAAATTGAACAGAGGAGTTTAGAGTGTGTGTGTGCTCATTGTGGCCTAAGCAAAGTTGGGTAGGAGTGGCCAGGTCCCTAGTAGCTACCTATAGCGAGCTGGCATGTGGATGGGTGCCCTGAAGCTGACAAGAGAACTCCTTATGTGTTGTTATGTGTCCAGTTAGACCGAATATTTGTTATGTGGGGTAGCTGCATTTTAATGGCAGAGGTGTTGTGCGATGTGTCACTGAGAGTGGTGTATGGCTGCAGATGTGTGCGTGTGGGTGGCCTTGCCTTCGGCTATCTTCTATAAGCATGGAGTGTGATATGCACCCCTGTTCTCAGGCTCGTTTGTTTGTTTTGTAGATGTGGCATGGACTCCCTCCTGTGTTGTGCTAGAGATTGTTAGATTATTCTTACTGTCATTCAGTGATTTCATGGACGTTCTTTGCTGCCCCTGATTACCTGAGGTGGTTGACTAGCTCAAGAGGCAGGGTTTGTCAGGGTGGTAGTGGAAATAGCCATATCTTGAGGGCCCTCCAAAAGGCCAGGTGGTCCACTGTGCGCCAGATGTTAAGCAGCATTGAATTCCAGATAGGAGGGCTTGGACGGAGACGGGGGATCCTCTTATTCGAGAGGATTTGAAGGTGGGAATCACAAAGAGGAGCGCAGTGGCTGAACGTAGGTTTTTGTTGGGTTGGTAGCGGGTGATGTTCTGTTTAAGGTATTCTGTGCCTGTCTTGTGGAGAGTATGGTGAGTGATGCACATGGCTTTAAAAGCTGCCCGTCATCCGACCAGGAGCCAGCGGAGGACACAGGAGGTGGGGGTGATGTGCTCTCTGGGTTCGAAGCCAAGCCTAGCTGTGGGTTTCTGGATCCTTTGGTGCTTTCTAAGTTGATAAGGAGGGGTGCCAAGGTAGAGGGAATTGGCGTAGTCTAGATGGGAGAGGACAATGGACAAAATTGAAGTGAGGTGGTAAGAGAGGTAAGGGAAGATGTGTCTTAGAATGCAGAGGTGCAGGTAGCAAGATTTAGACACAGTGTTAATGTGGTGTGAGAGTGTCAGGTCAGCATCCATGGTGTATCCCAGTTTTTTATTCTTGCGGTCAATGCAGTGGGGGTCTAAGGAAGAAGGCCAGGGGGTTGGTTGTGGGAAGAGAGAGCTTCCCACAAAGCAGAATTTCAATCTTTCCAGGATTGAGGAGCAGGTGGTTAGCCGTCATCCAATGATGGATGTCTGTGAGGCAGGATGAGAGGTCAGTATGGAGGGGTAGACGGACTTGGGAATCTTAAAGATGATACGGGTGTTGACTGTGTAGTTGTAATAGGTGAGGGTGTATGAGCGGATAAGTTCAGGGAAGGGGCTCATGAAGAGATTGGACAGAAGAGGCAATAGGCGAGTGGGACTCTGTTGTTGACTGGGCGGGTGATTGAGGTGTAGGGATGGAGGTGGGTGATTTGGTGTTGGTTGGCGAGGAATGAAGAGATCCATCTTTGTTCTGTGTTCCTTATGCGGAGGGAGTGGAGTCTTTCAATGAGGGTGCTGTGGTCGATGGTGTTGAAGGCGGTCGAAAGGTCGAGGAGTATGAGTGTGGCACAGCCCTCTGAGTCTGCTGCAGTGCTTTTGAGGTCATCCCATATTTAGATTAGGGATAATTTAGTTCCATGTAGGAGTCTGATGCCGGACTGGTTGGAGTTGAGAAGGTGTTTGGATTCAGTGAAAGTGTAGAGTTGAGAGTAGGCCGTTCGATCGGTTAGTTTGTCTAAGAAACAGGTTTTGGAAATGGTTCTGTAGTTGGCTGGAAGGAGGGGTCAAGTGAAGGTTTTTGAGGGGCGGTTTGGTGTGTAATGTCTTGAAAGCTGCTGGGAATGTGCCTGAGGTGAGGGAGGAGTTAAGGGTGGATCTAACAATGTCGCCTGCACAGATTTAGGTAATGATTTCTTTGAGGAGGTTAGGAGGGCAGAGGTCCTTCAGGGACCTGGAG
This sequence comes from Ambystoma mexicanum, assembly GCF_040938575.1. Lineage (NCBI taxonomy): Eukaryota > Metazoa > Chordata > Amphibia > Caudata > Ambystomatidae > Ambystoma > Ambystoma mexicanum. The sequence continues at coordinate 227,039,407 of NC_090936.1, forward strand.
GGGCAACTGTTGGCAAGTAGCTTAAGGAATTTGGATCTAGAAATGGGAAAGAAAGAGGAGAAGATAGGGTGGAAGGGGGGTTGAGGGTTCATGCAGGGGTGATGGTGGAAGGAGTGGGAATGCTGATAGTTTTGTGCCAATGTTGCGGGTTCTTTTTAGCGCTGTGTTGTGAAAATGGTCTGAGAGGGCATCACAAAGAAGATGTGGAAGATGTGTGAGGGGGGAAGTGCACGAAGGGGCCATGAATTCCATGATGATCTTGTGGAGTTCCTTTCAGCTGTTAAGGGTGTTAGAGATTCTGTTTATGTTTCGGCTTTGTAGACATGGGTCTGATGGGTAGGCTGTTCTATTATGGGGAGATGAGTCGACCCACCATTTGCGTTCACTGGAGTGGTTGAGTGTCTTGAGGGATTTGAGGAGAGGGGTGAACCATCTGGGCAAGGGGCCTTGTCTGTTGGAGGTTGATCTTGAGGGGGTGAGAGGTAGAAGGGCATTGGAGAGCCATAGGTCAAAGGGATTGATAAAAGGTAAACCTCCCTTGACTGGTAGGATGAGGTAGGAGCAGAGCAGGGAGTCAGCCAGATCCTGGGTTACTATGGCCTTGTTTCATAGCGGAACGTGGGTGGATGATCCAGTGTTAGTCATGAGTGGAGGGGGGGTGGGTGACAAGAGGGAGAATGGAATGGCTTTGTGGTCTGTTCATATGAGCAGTCGTGGGCAGAGCATGGAGCTAAGGTTGGTAGAGCTGAAAATTGCATCAAGTGTATGTTCTGCTGTGTGAGTGGCACCTATTCCCTGCTGAGTCATGCCCAGGTCTTCCAGGTTTTCCAGGAGAAGTCATGTCAACGGGTTATCTGGGGCATCAAACCATATGTTGGGGTCTTCAAGCAAGGTGAGGGGGCTATGGGGGTTGGAGACCAGGATGTCCGCTAGGGAGTCACTTAGTGCATAAGCAAAGTGCCTGTTGTAGGCCGGGGGGTCTGTAGATGAGTAAGAAACTGTGTTTGAGCGAAAGGCTGACAAGGAATTTTACTACGAGCGATTCACAGTCTGGGCGCATGCCTGTACCTAAGCGTGTGAGATGGATATGATAGGTTTATGGAGGATGCAATTCCACCTGCTCTGATAGGTCTGTTGTGAGTGATGAGTGTGTAGTCAGGGGGAATGCCTCGTGTGCGATGGGTCGAACGCCATCGAAGAACCAGGTTTCTGTGATGTTCAGGATGTCTGGGCTTTCAGAAAAGATGAAATCATATATGTTGTGTCCGTTTTTGGCGATGGATCTGGCGTTGATGAGAATGCATGAGAGTAAGAAGGAGATGCAAGTGGAGGAAGGCTGGGAAGGGTTGATGAGGGTTGGAAGAAATCCCCTAGCGGAGGACTCACGGGGGTTGTGGCATGTAAAGGTGGGGGAGGTGGGGATAAGCGTAGTGGAGGTGGAGAGGGAGGGAGAAAGGGAGTATTTGTTTGCTTGAGGCTGATTGTCTCTGTTGTTGTGATGGAGTGTGGAAGTTCTGAGCTTTCTTACGGTCTGTGGAAAGAGTGTGCATGATGTGTGGGTCTTTGGGGGGTATGATATGTGTGTTTGGGGTGGAGGGCTAGTGTGCAAAGGTGCTCAGAGTGAGGGCCCAGAGGAGGGTTGGGGTACTGGTGATGGTGCAGGGTGGTGACTTGGGTCAATAAAAGGGGGTGCTTGTCAGTGGAGTTTGGACAAGCGGGGGGGGTCTGAGGTTGGGGATTATGTTGGGTTGCCGATTTCCCTGATTTCCCTGGGAGTGTTGAGGTGGCTGGGGGTTGTTCGTGTCAGGGGTGTTGAAGGAAGGAATTGTTGAAGAGGGACTTCACTGGGTTGGGAGAAATGAGCTATGTCATAATGGTGAGGGTGTGCGGTGTGGGTAAGGACATAGGGAGAAGATAAGGCAAGGTGTGCAAAAATGAGAGGGTCCGGGTGTTGTAGATTCTGTGTTTGTGGGAGTTCTTGGGTGCCTGTGGCATTTCTGAGAGGGTTGGAGGGTGTGCCGAGGAAGGGTGTTGTGGAGGGATGGCCAGGCAGCACTTAAGGATGGAAGAATGAGGTGGTAGGAGGTCTGGTGGGCACAGAGGTGGGAGAGGGCACTGGGGGAGGGTTGAGGTAGTCAATGAAGGTGGTGGTGTGGTGGGGATTGTTCCCCCAGATGGTGGGATGTGTGGTGAGTGTGGGGGAATGGAACAGGTAGGGTCTTCTGGTGCGCCAAAGTGGCCTTCTGGTCTGTGAGTTAGTCTGCATGATGTAGATATTGCTGTGCCTGTTTTGGTGGGGATGAGTGGTGATACTTTCACAATATCAATGTTAACAAAGGGGAGGCTAGGTTTGGTGAAACACAGCTAGAATGTAAGGGGGTTAGGCTAGGGATGCAGCTAGGTTTAATGTAGCACAGAGGCAGGTAGCATCAGTCTATAATCTTAACAGTGGCTATAGTCAACATGAAGTTAGTTTAGGCCTGATGCTGTTTCCTGATGTTTAGCCAGGATCTAGATGGTGGGTAACTCAAATATCCAGCTAAATTAAGATCATTAACTATATTTTAATATGCAGCCACAATGAAAACCAGTGGCTAACTCAAATATTTCACTAATTTTAAAAGCAGTGGCTATCTCAGATATCCAGCTCAATTCAAAACCAAAAGCTATATTCTATATTCTAATGTACAGCTGAATTTAAACAGCAGCTAACTCAAATGTCCAGCATAAGTTGTAGTAGTGGCTGCTCAAATAGCTAGCTAAATTTAAGGCATATGCTAGCTCTGATATCCAGCTCAATTCAAAACAAGAATTAAATTACTGCACAGCTAAATGTAAAAAAACAGTTGCTAATTCAAAAGTCTCGCTAAATTAAAAAGCAGTGGTAACTTAAATATCCAGCTCAGTTCAAAACAAAAGCTATATTCTAATTCACAGCTAAGTTTAGAATACTTGCAGAGGGCACCTGGATTCTATGCATTGGTCGGCCACAAAGCACAGCGAGATCTAAGGCAGTAGCAAATTTCAGAGATCACTTGGATTCAGCAAGATGGCTAACTTCAGAGCACAGCACGATTTCAATTAGTGGAAAACACAATGGCAAACTTCAGAGTGCAGCAAGATTTAAAGTAGTGGCACACACACTGGCAAACACAATGGCAAAGTTCTGAATGCAGCAGGATTCAAAGCAGAGGCAAGCTACAGAGAGTTCCTGGTTTCAACAAAATGGCAGCACAGTTAAGATAAATGGTAATAATAATGTGGTGACACAATTTCAGAAATTCTGCTCTGGGTGTTATCTAAGATCCTGCCACATTACCTGGTTGTTGCAGTAGAATGGCTTTACAGGGCGAACAGGGCAAACAGGTTGTGGAGGTGCCCTGGGGCGGGGCGTATTGCCCTTTGCCGGCTGCCCGGGCAAGCCTGCCCTGGGAGAGTCCCAGAAGAGAGAGTGTTGCGGTTGTGTGACTTGGTCACGGACCAATGGGGAAACAAGAAAGGTGGGAATGGTATGTGGAGAGAGGAGTGTCTGGGAGGGGCTGGAGATGGGTATACAATGTGAAGAAAAAGGTCAAGGACATAAAACAAAAATTCAGTAGAATGTGGGCATTCACCAGGAGGAGCTTGCACTGCTGAAGTGGTGAGTGAAATGGGTTGAAAAGTGTGCGGCCAATGGAGAAAACTCACTGGTCTTCATAGAGTGTTCCGGTCGTGTGGCTGGGTCGCGGACCAATGGGGAAACAAGGAGGGTGGGCAAGGAGTGTGGAGAGAGGAGGGGCTGGAGATGGGGAAGGGATGTGAAGAAAATGGATCTCTGGGTTGAAGACACAAAAGAAAAATTCGGCAGAATGTCAGCACTCAACAGGAGGATCTCGCACTGCTGGAGTTGTGAGCAAAATGGGCCGAGAAGTGTATGGCTGATGGAGAAAACTCTCTGGTCTTCCCAGAGTGTTTGAGTTGTTTGGTGGGTGAAGGATCAATGGGGAAAAACAGAAGGCGTGAAGGGGTGGGCGAAATGGGCTCACAGTCACACTTTCTTTCCCTTTAATACTTGATCTCATGCCCAAGCTGATGCAAGATATCTTCCATTCAAATGTGAAATAATTTGCTCAAGTACGCAAAAGAAACATCAAAATGCATTGTGTAATGTTTAGCAAAATGAATGTAAGCAGATTTAATCAAATGTATTTAAAATATTTTTTTGTGGTTTACAAAAACTGGAAACATATATATAGTTGACTCCAGCAGTGCACTAAAATATACAACCATACATTTTTCCAGGGAAAAAGGTTAAAGGGGCAGTTGAGAAAATGCACAATGATGGAAGGGTAGTTTACAGAGAAATAGAGAAGTGGTTTAAAATGATAAATCCAGAACTATGCATAACAAGAAAGAGGAAGAGGGTGGATATAAGAAGTATGTGGTCAGCCTATGTCGTCCTCTCCATTACCAAAAGGTTAAAAAAAATACAAATAACAAGACTAGAAAAAAGGGAAAAACATTCACATAGAATTATTCAAATAACATTTTAAATTGGGTATATTCAAAGTTATGTGTTTTTTAAAGAAAAAATGTCATACAAAAAAGCACCTTTGTCGAAAACACATTTGCAAGTATGTGTTGGTTGACACAGTAAAAAGCTGCCCTCAAGACTAATACAATCTGCGCTCCAGCACCATCTACACTCACATCCACCTTCCTGAATCATCCAGTAAGGACCACCAAGTGGGGACCCGAGCCCTACTGTATCTGCAACACTCTGTGTGTCATGTTGACGTGCATTCTTTTTACTGCAGCAATGTTAACTAGTTTATCACTGCTTCCTTAAGATTCATGGCCAGATACACTGCACATGTTCAAACTTACAGTAGCGTTGTTAGTTCAGCTGCCTTGGGGAGATAGGAGCAGCATGCTTGTTTTTTCTTTGGAGACCACATTCTAATATAGCATCAAAACTGTTGTCAATCTTTCATGGGGCAGCGATCACTGTAAGAGGTAATCAAAAGGTGTCTAACTGCAAGTTGATGGGATAAATACCAATAGAGTCTTTCTTTCCTTTAACTAAATTAACCAAGAGACAAGAACCAATGGACTTGGAGGCTGCCACACCATTCATGCAGTGCTGGCTTCTAAATGCAGCAGGGTTCAACATGAATAACGTCCCTTTTCTGATATATTGGGAATATGTCCTGTTCATCCTGCACTTACCAGCTATTACAGTCCTGGGCAATAGTGGAACCAGGAGCAAAACGTTTTCCAGAGTGCACACATGAGCACTTCGAGGCATCAACACACTGGTCACCATCAAGAACTTTCCCCTCTGGAAGAAACATACAGTGAACAAAGCATGAGTGGTGCTGACAATGGCTTTTCAATGTAAGTCGTACAAATACATGAGTTTATGGAAGCCAGTAGAACAATATTTAAATATTATATAATAAATTGAGTGCAAACACTGACTTAAGAGCTCATGTTTAATAGTGATGTAATGCGAATGGGAGGCGTTAAAGCTTTCGGTAAGGTGTTTACACATTTCATTCACACCACGCCATATTTTCAATCATTTGTATGGCGGAGACGGGGGCAGAACACAACTTGCATTTCCACCGTCTTTCTTCCTCTTCTCTATGCAAATTCTTGAAACCCCTACAGTGCGGACCCCATAGGGATCGATTGTAAACGCTGCCTGCCATACTGATGCGGCAGGCAGCATTTACAATTACAAGGAAACACTGCCTCACATGCAAGAATCTCAGGCAGTGTTAAAGTGTAATTGTGAACACTGCTTGCCATGCACAATGGAGTGTAAAAGTGCAGGGCAAAAGGCGGAATACATGCAGGCAATTAAGGTGGATGGTATTGAAAGAGAAGGAAGGGCTATGACGACTGCAACAGACTTCTGAAGGTGAAGAACTTTAACAAAGGATATGAGCGAAAAGGACTGGTGGCAGAACATAACTGCGAGGAAGGAAAAGGATTGTGACGAAGAAATATGCTGAAGGAAAAGGAAAGATTTTCAGCACCCATTCTCTTCTGTGCAGCATTGTTTAGGCCACAAGGTAGCACTAAAGCGCCACCATGATGTCAAAACCAAAAAATAACAAGATAGAATGCATACGCTAAGCTTGGACGTAGGCATACCAATAAGGAAAAAGAGAGCCCAATTAAAATGTATCCCTGCACCAATCTAAAAAAAATGCACAGAAATAAAACGTTGGCTTTGCCAACTTTTAACCAAAACTAAAAATGAAAGATGAATTTCTAATAGTTTTCAATTTCCAAATTGGGCACATTTGGTAATCAAACATTCATAACGCAGACAAATGTTTCTATCCGGATTGCTTTCTACTATCTGAAAGCCACTTCTCCCCTAGAAGGGAACATCAGCTAAACACACTCTCTAAAGAGACAGTGGATCTCACTTCTCTGTCACTAGTTTAGACTCCATCCACCCCTGTACTAGAGACAGAGCACGAATGAGACTTCACCCTTCCCCTGGCAATTGTAGCTCCCCTTGCGTTAACACTACGAGGGTTGCATCTGCGGTGTGTGAAACACAGCTAGTGTGACGGACTCTAGTTACACGTAATGGCTGGACTAACCCTCTAACCTCAAGCTGCACCCTTCCTAAAGTGAGGGCTACGGGTAAACGCAAATAAACACACAACTTAATTTTGAAACACAAGCCGCCAATGTAGTTTTTTACTGAAACTTGGTTGGCGGAAGACTACTCCTCCACCTTTGGCCATGAGAGCATCCCTATTAGATACAATATAGGAAACAATGAGCTTTCATAATAAATAAAATAAATAATGAAGCACAATCAATAGTTTTTCTCCTAGACTTTGCAGTTCCTTCCTGCGATATCTCGGGTCAGGCCAGTGACTATAGGGCATTAGACTTCCCACCAATGAGGTGAAGAATTGAGAAGTTGGTGAAGGTGAACTACCATGGCAGAGAAGGTGGAGGTGTAGAGGCCATGGAAGAGGCCACATGGAAGCAGAAGTTGCAGAGCTCTGGAGGAGAAATGTTCAGAGGGACTTGTGATGGGGAGGTGATCAGGCTTTTTGTTGAGGCTGGACCCAGGTGGAAGATTGTGTAAGAGAGACCAAGTTGTTGCTGGCAGTTGTAAGACAAGTAGACCGAGGTGGGAAGCTGACAAGAGTGCCAAGGAGACAGAACAGCCTCTGAAGTGACAGACACCAGAGACGCTGCCACAAGAGCTTTAGGAGACCCTGTGGGGCAGAAGAGAGTTGATGGATATCTGGAGAGCAGAGTGCTGTGTTTAAAGAGGACAGAGAATCCACCATGGGCGTATTTTAGGGGGGACAGGGGTGTTTGTCCCCCCCCCAACTTTCATGGCACACCATTTTGTCCCCATTCATTTGGCTGGGGCACCTTTTCTTCAGATGTCATGTCCCCAGCCCCCCCCCCCCACATTTTCAGCAAAGTTACTCCACTGGAATCCACCAACGTTGGATCTTCTGAGATAGCAGAAGAACAAGCCTCATGAAAAGGCCAGGTAGGAGAAAGACGCTGCAGATAGGAGTATATGAAAGGGGACTATCAGTGCATGTTGGGAAATGTAGTTCAAATACCAATGTGTCAACAAAATGTGCTAGAGAGAGCCCAGATGCTGAATTCTGGGAAACGTGGTGCAAGAATTAAAGTGTCCAAAGGACATTTTGAGTTGGGGGAAGTCTGAGAAATGTACATGTACTTAAACCACCAAAATATCCAAAAGGCATTGTAAGATAGAGTGAATCCTGACACTGTATCCCAGGAAAGAAGGTGAAAATACCAAAATGTCCAACAGACAGTGGGAGAGAAAGACCTAATGCTGCATTCTGTGAGACAAAGTGAATGCCTCAAGGCATCCAAAAGACATTTGGCCTCAATACGAGTTTGGGGGTATTGTGGTGGTAAATCCAACAGAATACTGTAAAACAGAATTATTGTTACCGCCACTTGGTCCTGTGGGTTTACTACAGAATCACAAGTGTTGGTAAGGCGGTGTTAGTCCCCATGGCTTTTGTTTTTTGCAGAAGGATCATCAGCGGAATTACCACTGTGTATTTCCTCTGATTTCTGGAGGAAAATTATAGGAATTACCGAGGTAAATCCTTCACTTTTCCTCCAAAAGTCAGCAGAATTTGCACTCAGTATTTCCACCAGTGGTAGTTCCGCCAAACTTGTAATTTGGAGGTGAAGGAAAAGTGGGGGAAATTGAATAATGCCACTTTTTTTACCGCACCGCCAACTTGTAATGAGGCCCATTGAAAGAGAAAGCAAGGCCTGACACGGCATTCTGGGAAATTAAGTTCATTTTTCAAAGAATCACAGAGAAACGTTCGATGGCAAGAAATGACATCCCGACAAGCATACCCCCATGGGTGGACTAGCCTATAGGTAACTCTGGGGATTTCCTGGTAGGCCTCTGCATCCTGGGCCTACTTTTATATGGTGACCTATGCTATTTGCACATTTTCTCACTGGAAAGGGTTGGGTTTGCTGAAAATGTGTAATATGCAGATCATTCGAACATTATTTCCAGGCCCTCTTTTGGTTCCCAGTCCACGGTCCACCCCTGCCAGGGGCGGACTGGCCTATAGGGGACTCTGGAGATTTCCCGGTGGGCCTCTGCACTCTGGGCCTCTTTTGTGTGGTATTTCCAAATGTTCTCATAGGAAAAGCATTGGGCTTGCTGAAAATGTGTCATATGGGGCCACTTTGGACATTATTTCCAGGGCCTCTTTTGGTCCCCAGTCATTATTTCCAGGGCCTCTTTTAGTTCCCAGTCCACCCCTGACCTATGCATACCTCCATCCATACATACCTAGAAGTTGCCACGCTCACTGTGAACATCCACACCAAGTCTAAGTACTGCTCCATCAGAAAGAAATGAAAAACAGTGTTTCTAAATTCTACGCGGAGCCGCGTAACCGAGCTAGAAAGTGCCTTGAGACAATGCCGTTCCCAAAGCTACGCATACTGGGCATTCACTGTCCAGGACAATACAAAGAAATCACCAGCCTATGCACATCCTGTATAATTACTAGCTCTCAAAATTAGAATTGTATTTGATATCCATTTGAGATACACGATTGCAAATATGTTTCTTTACAATGTTGCCACGGTATAATTCTTGTTCAAATATTCTGCCCAAACAAGCCTTTTATAAAATAAAAACGAGCGTGAAAGCCTGTGCACACGGGCCAAAGTTTGTGAGGAGAGAAATGTTTAGCATTCGAAGGCAACAGCTCCCCATACCAGTGACAACTGGTGAAGCGGGCAGTCTCTACTGCGCATGACTGCATGCATTGGACAAACATACATCTGACCTTTTATTATATTGTATGATGTGAATGTAGGTTTCTTCAGGTGTAAAAACGAACCCAGCAACCCATTTGACAAATGACCTTCAATTCTCCTTGCTAGGAAAGCCAAAGTTTGCCAAATTACTCTTTCGTGAAAGACTTACCAGGGCAGCTGCAGCCATCGAAGCATTGTTCTTGACATACTTCGTTGATGTTCAAACTCTGGCAGGTTTTGGCACAAGGGGACACGCACTCATTATACTCCATGCCAGGTGGGCACTGCGGTTCTGAAACAACAAGGTTGTTTTACACATTCAAAATTGTTCATTGTTTAAGTAAACTCAGATATTGTAATTTTTCTTATTTTTTTCAAATGGACACCGAGTCATTATTCATGAACAAGTTTGCTGGATTTCAAGGGACAGCCATGAAGATGATAAGAGAGAGGACAGGATCTTCCCCTTTTCATCACCTACTGTACTGTGGCCAAAACTAAAATGGAAAAACCCTTGCCTATGTAGACCAATCATGGACTAGCAAAGTGAGACAGGTGCACACCTTCATGCGTGCAGGGCTATTAACAAACTCTCTATGGAAGGACATTGAATACAGACCCCCAATTCACCCTTTTCTGACTAGGTGGTACACACATTTATTTGAATACAAACGGCAGCACACCATCGTTTTCAAAATATGATTTCTTGATCACTGTTTTCTGTGAAATGAAAAGTGAGGTGTCCCCAAATAGAGTTGCTTACTTCTGAACAGTTTCTATGCTTGCAGAGTAATAGCAAGTGGGGTAGACTAGTAACCCTTGCTGCACTAAACACCGCGGCCATCTTGTAATGGTTTATATTCCCTTTCACTGAGATAAGCAGTACCAGGGAAAGGAACTTTAACTTCTCTTTCACAATATTTGAAACAAATAGTGTTTTTAACATTTGTCAGGTGGAGCAGCTCAAATATCATTAAAAAAAATTGCAGCTGATAGCCCTACTTAATTATTAGCAAACCTGTTTGAGTAAACTATCGAACGGATTCATTTAACTCCAGTGGCTCTCAGCTACCTCGCCAGAACAATGTATTGTGCCCTTTTTACCAAAAGTTCTCATTTTCAGCTGCCAGAAAGCAGTTACGCTTTACAAAGAAACATATATTCGTGGGAACATAAGCATGATATGCTTCAAGATAAAATGTGGCACAACCAAATTCAGCCACCGCAACCTGCTCCATCTGCTTTGGCCGTGCAGGATTAACCAGCATTCAACACCATCAATAAGCAAACTGACGCCATAGCAACCTCATTAACGCAAAGTTTAAAATATGAACTACGCCCAGCAGAAATGTATCAGAAGCACTAACTGGAATGCACTGTTTAGTGCTCGGCTTTCATTATCAGCAAAAAGGTAACATCTGTTTGGAAAATGGCTACATTGGGAAATTGAATCCGGAAATACGAAAATTGGAATTGCCGCCGTGTGTATCTAGGGCTTCTCAATATTACCTCGTGTAGTTTTAACTTGCAGCTACGTTTAGAGAAATGTTCCCCATTTATTTACCATAAGCGACCATGAGCCATTTGGTTATTTCACGTGTACCTAAAGAAGCAAAGATGGGTGGCACTATTTTGGATGCAGGCAGAGGTAGGTACTGGGACAATCCACCCACCACCCTAAGAAAAGAGGGTCCCATCAGCTCCTCAGGAAGTTCCTCAAGACCCACCACTTTAAAAGGGACTTTAACAACATCTCCCGCCTGGATCGTGAGACAGGTACCAATGACGCGCCAGGAGCTTGGTGGGAATGTTCTGTTGCGTCTGTCCGTGACGCATGCAAACATGCCCTCATCCGCTTGCTTCCCTTGCTCTTAATTGCATTTATTCTATCCCTGCACAAAAAAACTGTGGAGTATTGATCCGATTAGGAACTGTGTGTCATCTTACATTATGCAATGTTAAAAAATAAAATTAGAATCCACATAAATATGTACATAAATGTATTCAAATGCAATCGATCCAACAATAGACATGATCCACACCCACAATTACTGCACGCTATAAAATCCACACAATGACACAACATTTCTTATCAGATAACACTTCACGGGTTTTTAGTCCGAAGAGGTTAGCTTTAACAGGTTGTTATCCTGAGGAAATATGTGACGTGTAGCCCTTCTCAGGAGATATTCATACGTATTCCATCCCTGGCACTTTTACCTTGTAAATCTGCCAGTTACCTGGTTGCATTATTGCCTTTGACACTTTTTGACTGTAATATTGTCCTTGCCATGTATCCATATGGTACACCTGGTAGTTAGGCTTTTTTTTTATTGACCTTTGCTATGCACTCCTGTTACTTCTTGTGAAAATGCATAATACAATTTCCATCCATGGCATTGAACTTAAGAAATACCTAGTGATTATTTAATTCACTATGAAGGACCTTAAAATGAATACATGATTTAGCGCTAGCCTTTCCCTAAACAGTGATACATTACACCAACACATTAAATGCTTTCCTATAAATAGGTCTGCTGTACATTCATTCAGACAGGTATGTACTCTGGGACAACCTTCCTGAATTTGCTGCGTTGGCAGGCTGGGTTCTATGTGATCTTATCGAAAACATTTTGTCGAAGAATTCAATTCAATTTTTTTTCGACAGGTTGATTTTGCTGCATGTATATGGGGGGACCCCCCGCAGGCCCCGTTATCCCCCTTACATTAATTATTTCCCTAAACCCACCCCCCAAACCCCTGCATATATATGCGACAAAATGCGTTGTAAAAGAACGCAACAAATTCTTCTTCGACAAAATGTACTCCAGCAAAAACTCCCATTCCCGGCAGCATTACGTTTCAGAATTTGTCTGTGCTGGGTTTTATATTGTGGGAAAATAGTTCTGAAGCTACAGAGAGGTGTACACAAAGTGGAGACAGTTATAGGGTCCCATAATAGCTCAAAAGCTAGAAGGAAAGACTTTTAAAGGTACACTTGGAAGGAAATGGAGGCGATGCATATGGTTAGTTTAGGGCAGGGGTCTGCAACCTTTGGCTCTCCAGATGTTCTGGACTACAACACGGCTAGGGAGCATGGGAGTCGTAGTGCAAATCTTCTGGAGAGCTAAGGATTGCAGACTTCTGCGTTAGGGAAAGGGGACACAGCCTGGATTCATTTGTTGGTGGGTCTACAGCTATGTTCCAATTGAAGCCATATTCCTGAGAGTTTCACACAATAGGACCTTCCTATGTGCACTTTCCCTGCTGAAAGACTAGTATAGAGGGATAGCCTGTTTAGCTGTTGTAAGGACCATTAAAACAACATCATTTCTGGTGGAACACTTTAGGATAGTCGGGTAGCCCCTATAGCTTCTGTATAGATTCATTAAAATTATATCAATTCCCCTACTATTGAGGTCATGTTGTAAATCATGTTGCCCACATAAATATTTGTGGCATCCTCAAACGGATCCTGGTATCGTGGAGCCATGTTATTCCGTACAGCGTGAGATTAATAAATATAGCCAACATCTTCTCTTGGAGATAATGGACACTTACTGCACATGCTCTCTGCAGGCCACCCGCTCACCATCACCCCCTGCTCAGTGCATCGCCTTGCGTACTCCAGGAAAGCAGGGCAGTGGCAGTCCATCTCCTCCGCGCACCTGCACATGTCTTCCTCACAGAGAGCTATGAACTGACTGGGGTCAACGTGGTGATGGCATCTCCTAAATGGTGAAGATGTTTTCAAAATCTGGCACCTCCCAAAAAGTTCCTGTACAGGGAAATAAGTGCATCAATGAATTGAAACATTGTGTTGGGATGTGAAGAAACAAAGCATGTACAGCAGATTCCCCGGCAATGTTTTCTTTAGGTCACACATCGAGCTATTGCTGCTGACACGTTAACCTTAAGAGAATAACTTGAATCAATTTGCGGATCCCACAATAACTCAAGTCTAGTCCCTGTTGAATAGTTTAAAAGTAAATGACTCAAACAAAATGGCTTCCATTGAAGTCATTTGCGGATCCCTGAATCGCTTGCGGATTCCACAATAACGCTCAACTCTAGTCCCTGTTTAATAGTTCAAGAGTAAATGAATCAAACAAAATGGCTTCCATTGATGTCACTTGCGGATCCCTGAATCGCTTGCGGATCCCACAATAACGCTCAACTCTAGTCCCTGTTTAATAGTTCAAGAGTAAATGAATCAAACAAAATGGCTTCCATTCATGGCACTTGCAGATGCCTGAATCACTTGCGGATCCCACAATAACGCTCAACTCTAGTCCCTGTTTAAAAGTTTAAGAGCAAATGAATCAAACAAAATGGCTTCCAGTGATGTCAGCAATATGCAGAAAAATCTTAATGTGATGAGAGGAATTAGTGAACATGGACTTGTCAACACAAGGCTGGACCCCCATGCCAAATGTTGGCCCCGTAAAAGATAATTCACCAGTATGCACCACTGATGTGTGCTAAAGCCAGGATACGTTTGTCTTCAAATTCCCTGGGTTGTATTGATTGTGCAGCTAATTTCTAAAGTGTTTTACCTCTCATTGTTTGTGAAGCACACTGGGCAGCCAGTGACGACTGTACCAAACCATCGGTCAGTTGCACGGACCCATAAAAGTATGCCGCAGCCATCCGAACATACAAGTTAGGACGACACCACTCAAATCCCCCCACATGTTCCCTCGTTGTCAATAAAGGTTAGAGGGTTCCATCCAGAAAGCACCCAGTTAAACCTGTTAAGTTTTTGGGTTGTTTAATGATACGAGCACTTTTACACTTGGTGTTTCTTAAAAGTTTAAGACCAGTTGTGAGCTTTAACACTCTTCTTCTACTCTGCCAAAGTCTGCTCTCATCCCACCAGGCGATGCGACATTCTGCTGCACCTGCGCTGCTCACTACCACATACTGCGTTACAGGCGTCCATCAAGAAAGTCTGGCCAGGAGCCAAACGTCATTCCAATAAAGAAAGACCCTCTTTGATGTCATAATAGGATTGATTTCTACCTCTATCCATTGCATGGGGGTGTCACCTTGTTGTTAACGTGAAAAAGGGAATGTGTGCTGACTGAATGACCGAACCTTCCGGAATTGCCAAAAATGTTTGTGAAGCTATTGCGGGAAATCCCATAATGGGTGAGCTGACATAGGAAAGCTTCCTGGGACACGCTATGTATTGTTCTTTTCAAACCCTACACAGTCAGGGAGATCATAGTTCAACGAATGGAAATTTGGTTGCAAAGAGCTCTGTTCATTCTGGCATGTTTATTTATTTATTTATTGCATTTATTGTGAGCTTGTTAGGCGCTTATACAGCAAGTGAAATACTGATTCAAGGCCCAGGGCACAATGGGCTGAAAAGTATTGACCAAAGTATTAAGATGTCCCACTTGCCCCACGCCTAACAAGTATTTATACCCAATGCGTTTGATATGAGATAAGCGCTGCCAACCAGATGTAACCACGATACCTCAAGTCACCTACCAGTCCAGACACTTCATAAAGGCTTGATATGACTTCCAGCACCCTGAGTGTGCACACTTGGAAGTTTATGGTTTATAATACATGATATTTTGTTTAATTGTACTGCTCATTATATCACTCTTCATGCAAACCCATGCTGCGAGTGCTTTGCACCTGAGCTATCCTCCTGGCCCATTTAATATATAATAAATACTAATTATTCAATATTTTGTTTGGCATTACCTAAACATGAAAGGATATCCCAGGCCCGTAGAGCCTATTCCCGTCAAGAGGCGAGAGTATCTAGATACACGGTGGCACAACATGGCAAATTCCTGGCATCTCCACATATTCTATAGTGGTGCACAGAATTCGTCTGCAGCCATTTTTAGCTTCACCTCTGCTCAGGGAGCACATTTCACCATAGGCCGTGCATTGCCAGATTACATTCTTGCACTCCTAATGCTCAACAGCTGCTATAATTTGCTCAGGTGCACCCACTAAATGCCACGAACGGGCATCATATGCCCCTGTGTTGCTTTCTGTTCACGTATGCATGGAGATACAGGCATAAGAGATGAACAGGTGGCCAGTGACACTGATCGTCCAAAGGGAGGCAGGTTGGGGCCTCTATCTAACCACCAACCACAGAACCAGGCCTGTAACCTACCCCTCTCCATGTAGTCGAGATCTTTGCCGTTCCTCCGTTAGTGCGCTTATTTCACTCAAACTCTCCCATTTCCCAATGATTATCCCAGCACATTGCAATTCTGCCCGGATTGCAATGTATCAGGAATGTGTTCCCTTTCCTCCATCTGTGGAGATTTCTATAGTTTATTTATTTATTTATTCAGTATTTATAATGCACCTATACAGCAAATGGTGTTTCAAGGTGCAACAAGACAAAAGGGGGGCAGGGATGAGGAAACACAAAAACAATCCTACTAGGCCTTGTGACATTCGGATCATGCAATTGCAGTAATAAGAAGTGCAGGGGAGTGGGGAGGGGAGAAGTGCAGGTCTGATCTAATGATACAGAGCGAAGGGGAGTGCAGGTCAGAGTGGTGAGCATGCAATTGCTAGGAGGGGAGGAGGAAGGGGGAAGAGGGTCAGTGGAATGCAGAGAGTGCAGCGGAAAGAAGGTCTGCGTGCTAAGGGCGAGGACGGTGCTGGATGAGCTCCACAGGGGTGCAGGCCCAGCCAGGCTAGTGCAGGGCGAGGGAGCCCAGTAGGGCCAGTGCACGTTAGGGGGAAGAGGGTCAGCAGAGATCTATTGCTGGGGTAGACTGGTCGAGAAGGATCCAGTGCCCTGCATGAATCAGAAGGAACCAGGCATCCAGTCAAAATGAGGCAGAGGGGCACATTAGCAGGGGAGCAGGAGAGGGAAGGACGAAGAGAAAAGGAGGGTCTTGAGAAGCTTCCAGAACTTAAGGAGATCCAGATCAAGACAGAGGGAAAGGGAGGCCATTCCGGAGAGAGGTGCCTGAGGTAGAGAGAGATCTACCCCCACTCTCTGCTTGGAAAAGCGTCTGATCTGCAGAGAGTTGGAGCTAGACGTTTGAAGGGCTCTAGCAGGGAGGTGTGTATGGAGTGAGTTGCAGTTGGATGTAGCAGGGTCCCAGGCCTCAGAAAGCCTTGTGGATGATGCAGAGGGTCTTGAAATTGATCCTTGCAGCAAACATGAGGCAATGGAGAGATTTTAGGGCTGGCGAGATGCAGTCCCTGGGCTTGAAGCCAAAGATATGTCTTTCAGTAATATTCTGGATTAGTCGAAGGGGACGAAGGGAGGATTTAGGTAGATTGAGGTAGAGGCTGTTGCAGTAGTCCAGTTTACAAAGGACCAGAGCTCTGGGGACATTGAGTTTCTGGGGGAAGGTTAGGAAATGGAGAATGCCTCTGAGGAGGTGTAGCTGGAAGTGGACCTTCTTGGCAAGGTCTGTGATTTGAGGAAAGAAGGCGAGAGAGGAGTCGAAGATTAAATCAAGGTTTTTTGCCTCACAAGAGTGAGGGGAAGGTCCTAGGGAGGGCACTCAGAGAGTAGGAGGGAGCTGGGATCCCAATGAGAAGGATCTCATTCTTACTGGCATTAGGGCAGAGATCATTAGCAGCACACCATGCCTGAAAAGCAGTCAGGCAGTCAGGGATGAGAGATGATGAAGAAGAGGAGGCAGTGGAGGGAATCTTGAAGGAGAGCTGCATATCGTCATGATAACACTGGAAGTGAGGAGAGAAACCCGAGATCAAATGGGCTAGAGGGGCAAGGTAGATGTTGAAGAGCCACAGCGAGAGGATAGAGCCTTAAGGGTTGCTGCAGGTGGAGTGTGATGGAGGAGGGAAAAAGGGCCCAGCTGAACCTGGGATGGTCGGTCAGAGAGGAAGGAGGTCAAACAGTCCACTCCTCATTTTGCTTTCTTCGCTATCTACCAAATGTCATATTCATACATATATATATATAGATATATATATGTATATATATATATACACACACACACACACACACACACACACACCAAGTGTTCTATTCTTCTGCTACCATACCGAATACACATTATGTGTGTCCCCCAGCACATTTTGACAACCATCTCCGCAGTCTATGAGGAAATCTCAGTGAAGTGACCTGTCACATTTTCCATCTGCTACACTGAGGCTGCACCACAACTCATATGAGGTAAGACACCCTAGCCATGGTTTGCCACCTGTCCAGTATAGACCAGTCTGTGGTTTACAAAAAATAATTATTACATATATATCTACACCTCATTCTTTTAATGTGTAGACACCGCTCTGCTAAGTCATGAACGCCTGACTGAACCAGATTCCAAATTTCAGATGAAGTAGCCGCCCAAGCCCTTCCCCACATGAAGTAGCACTCAGAGGTCAGTATTTCGATCTAACCCACATGTTCACACCATTTGTTGATATATTTACTCACACCCACCATAGAAACATATACATTATTTATTATGTTTACATGCACGGCTCTGTAAGGGAGGCATGGTATGACAAGCATGACACTGACACAAAAGTTACAAGTTTGGTTTCAAAACCTTTATTAGATTCTTGGGGTTTGTAAAAACTCCTACGTTGCCCTATAGCTATGATGGGAGTAGTCTCTACCATCAAATAAAAAGAAAACACACTCCTAGTCAGTAGATGTCAAATCAAAATGGCCTATATTAACAAAACCTAATGCCTGTCCTATCTCTTATACAAAAAGTGTGTGAAGGCGAATGTGTATGCAAAGGAAAGTCAGTGTTATAACAAAGTATCAAGGTGGCTGAGTCAGTTCTCCTTCCCACGTTGGAAAGCACAGAGTAAGGCGGCCCCCATAAACAGGATGACACACTCTGGCTCAGGTTATCAAAAAAAGGCAGTTCAAAACGTGGGTCGAGGCCCACTTGGCCTTCCACGTTTAAGTCACTTATTCCAGCTTTCCAAAAGTTCTTTCACAATTCAACAAAGGTTCGCGTAGGTCTCCCTCTGTCGGGCTCAGACCTCTCAAGGCATCAATAGTTCACGTAGGCCTCCCTCAATCGGGCTCAGACCTTTTAACCAAAAAGTAAGTGATTCAATGTAGATCTCCCTCAGCCGGGCTCGGACCTTGCAATCACAGCACTTGCAGGGGTTCCCTTCCCCTAACTTATTTCATATTCTAGGTCTCCTTTAGTTGGGCTCGGACCTTTCACTGATTTCAAAGACTTTCAAATGTGTGAGGCTTTTACCGTAGACCTCAACTGGACCGCTTTGACTTTCACTTCAGCTCTCCCTTAATGTTATGTGTCCCAATGTCTCTTGGTACTCGTAGTCCTGTACCACAATCAGAAAAGTTAAAAGAAATCTTCCACTTCAAGCAATTACCTTTTAACTTCCCCTTTCATCTCGGTTAATCTTGACCATTGCGCCTTTCAGAGTTTGCTAACTTTGCCGCTTTAAAACAATACATCAAACATTTTGGAGAGACTTTTGAGTGGGCTGCTTCTTTTCGCCAGCCACTCTGCTACTCTGTATCACTGGCTTCACAGTTATTGGCAACTTAAAACGTCATCACTAGTTTTCTTTCTTTTGCGTTTCATCAGCATGTGTGCAACCTTCAATTGTGAGATACACTGGTGCAACTTCAATCTTTCCTTGACACAAACCGTCCTTTCATGTCTTTCACTAACTCACCGGTTGTCTGCATTCCTTTCTTGTCTCTGCAGCTTTGATTCACGAGTCAAGGTTTGATAACAATGGCTTGGCCTCGCCTCGCCTCCCCATCTCTGTCGTTCACCCGGCAGGGTCACTGGTGTCCTTGGAAAAAAATGCAAGTTTCTTCTTGTCCCAGACAAGAAGAAACTTGCATTTTTTTTTTATTTGGCTTTCTCCATGTATCCTTCATGGCTTCCTGGAGGCATCAACCTCCTGCAGGGAACTTCAGGGTTTCTCTACCCTTTGCTCTCATCCCTCGATCAGTCATTCTGCTCCAGTGGGTTTGCTTTCACCCTAGAAGATCTGCTCCCTCTTGTGTCTCACCTTGCTCAGAGCGTGTCGACATGCACCGCCTTTTATCCGTGTGGTGGGAGCTAATGGGTATCAGATGTATTTGATTAAGGTCAAGTGCCTGAGTTTGCCTGACCTGATTAATGGAACATGGCCAATGAGATATTAAGTGTTAGCCTCTTTACTCTCAGTCACCCTCTTCTTCGGCCCAGTGCTTGTGTAGAAAGCGGGGAAGTTAGGACATTAGAGAATCCTAAAAAAGAGGATGTGGTATGAGCACGGGAAAGGGTGGAATACCGCGCCTCACCATCAATTGCCTCACTCCCACTCTCTGAAGATCCCCCACCCAGGTGATCATCCCGCACTGGTCCACCCCCAGGGTCTGGATCCAAAAGCGATGATTGTGCCCTGGCCACCTGAGAGAGAGATCCCCGGGGACTAGCTAGTGAGACACCCTTTGATTTCTCACAGCTCCACGAAGAAATTGTGAACAGTCCTGAAGAAGGCAATAGCCAAGTCACAGACAGTTGCCGAAACATCGTATTGCAAGACAGATTGGCTAAGAGCCATCGTCTCACGGTCCATAAGGTTTTTTCAAGTGTTAACCCTCCAAAAATTAAATGTTTTTTTAGACGTAGACCTGCATTAGGATTTGCTTCTTGTCCAGTCTAAACAGGTAGTGCGCTGCACTGAGATTCACTCCCTGTCCAGCCTGAACAAGTGGCACAATCACTATACTGGCACATCATTCAGTGGGCTTGTCAGAATTTTAGCAAATTTGTGTTTTGAACTGTACGTCATGTATTGAATTATTGTAAAAAATGTAATTTGTATATACCACCATGTATTAATTTTAGGCATCTTATTTCGAGACATTTTGCTTGTGTTTCTTTATGTGTACACAATGTCACAAATAGATGAAATTGTTGTACACAGGTACTATGAATAAATGGATTTTTTTTGGTAATAAATACTGGTGAATAAGGACGTGTTCCTGAAAAATAACTAAAAAAGAAAAAGTCTAAAAGAACTTTCCTTTGGTTTAAGGTTCTCTTTACGCATTCTAAGCATTTGTTATAATGCTGTTTAATTATGCTAACATATGTTGTCAACCAGTCCAGTGCCATGTCCATGATGCTAAGGGTATCACAGAGCCAGTTTATAATGGTGGCATGATTGACCATATCAAAGGCTGAGGAAAGGTCAAGAAGGATGAGAACGGAAGGAGAGTTGGAATCGAGATTTGAGAGCAAGTATTCCCGGGTGTTCAGGAGAGCAGTTTCCTTGCCTCTGGCTGCTCTGAAGCCCGACTGGTGGTCGTGGAGACAACCAACAGAGTCAGTGTGGTGGGTCCACTAGGAGATGACCAGCTTCTCCAAGAGTTGCCCAGAAAGGGGGTGATGGAGGTAGGGTGGTAGTTAGACGGGCAGGAGAGTTTGGCAGAAGGCTTTTTGAGTAGAGGGTGCACAAGGGAGTGCTTGAGGAGTGGCGGGAAGGAGCCAGTGGCAAAGGTGTGATTACAGAAATCAGCCAAGACTGGAGCATGGAAGGCAATGTTGTCCTTGGTAGTTCTGGAGGAGCAGGGTACAACCAATTTGGAAGAGACTTTCATAGAGAGGACTTGTCTAGAGACCTCATCCAGTGATATGGGCGAGAAAGAGGAGAGTTGAAGTGAAGGGGAAAGGGGCGGCAAAGGGAGGCCTGCGAGTGGGTGAGGGAGTAGGGTGGGGTGTGGAGGAGAGTGAGGACATGAGTTTTGGTTATGAAGTGAGAGGCCAGTGCAGTGCAGGGGGTCAGGGAAGGCAGAGGAGAAGTGGAGACTGCCTTAGGATTGGCGAGTTCGATTTTGAACAGTTTAGCCGTGTTCTTAGTGTTAGTGGCCCCAGGGCTGTGGGCTTGGATATAGGCCTTCTTCTTCGAGCGGATGGAGAGTCTGTATTGCCTTTGAAGCAGGTGGCAGGCCAGTCTGTTAGAGGATGTGGTTGAAGCCTGTCACTTCCGCTCAGCAGCTCTGTACTTGCGTTTCAGAGAGGCTAGGTCAGAATCATAACAGATGTTTTGCTTGGAGGCAAGCTTCATGCAGATCCTCATGACAGGGGCAAGGATGTCCAGAGTGTTGGAGATGGAGAGGTGAAGGTTAGCAAGTGCTGTGTCAGTTTTAGAGTCAGTGGCTGGAGTGGGAATGAAAGTGGTGGCAAAAGCAGCAACTGACCCTCGCTTCATCGGTCGAATGATGGAGAAGGATACAGGCAGTGCGGGCAGATGCTTAGCCGGGTGACCCAAGAGATCCAGGTGAGAGGAAAGGAGAGCATGATCACACCAGGAGAGAGGTGTAAAGAGAGTGTTGGAGATGCAGATGCCTGCTGAGATGAGAGCATCCAAGGTGTGTCCAGCTGAGTGTGTCAGACCGGAGGGAAGAATGATGAGGGAAAGAGTCACAGAGGCTGCCGAAGAGTCCAGAGTCTGCATCAGGGGAGTCAAGGTGAATATTGAAGTATCAGATGGAGAGAATCTTGGAGGTGGAGGCCAGTAGAGAAGAGGAGAGGTCAGACCCCTCCGAGAGGAAGAGGGAGACCGTATCAGGGGTTCTGCAGATTGTGGCAAGAGTCAGCGTGAGGATTGGAGAGACACCAAGCCTGAAGACGAGGTATTCAAAAGAAGAATAGGACTGATTGGTTATGATAGTAGCAGGGACCCATTCAGGGAAGACCAGGGCCACTCCGCCTACAGACCTGTTAGAGCTGGGCTTAGAGAGGATGTTGTAGCCCTTCGGGAGGAGTGGGTGAAGCGTGGTGACAGAGCTGGCCGTTAACCACGTCTCGGTGAGAGCGAGGCTGTCAAGGTCAAAGTCTTCAAGTAGGTGGCAGATGTTCAAGGAGTGTTTAACGGCAGAGCGAGAGTTGAGGGTAGCTAAGGGTAGCTAAGTGGTAGCTAAGTGAAGCTGGTTACCACCTTTGAAGGTCTTCTGATGAGAGGTACCAGAATGTGGTACGCCCATCGGTGGTGGCAAAGGGGTCAGAGGCATGGCAGAAGGAGGAGTTGCAGGAGAAGGAAGGAAGTTGATGAGTGACAGAAGACGCCTATCAAGAAGGAGCATGTTGGGCTGAGAGCCCTGGAGCATGACGGTGCCATTCTGATAGACATTAATGATGCCCCTAGAGGATGGGAAATGTGCCAAGAGCACTTCCCACTGGGTTCCAGCATTAATGAGCAAAAAAGAGAAAGGGGAGAGCACTGAGACCATATGGGGAATCCAAAGGTCTGGAGAGGGAACGACAAAGAGGATGTCAGTAACAGTCTGCCTGGAAGAAGCATTGACATAGGTGTCAGCGATGGGCAGGCCTGGTTTGGAGACCAGGTGATTTTTCTTGAAATGTATCCTTCCAGAATTCGAAAGAGAGATAGGATAGGTGATAGAGTAGCAGTTACAGAAGATAGGGGAGATGGAAAGCACCATGGAGGGAGAGAGCAGAGAGATGGAAGAAGGGAAAGAGGGGGAAGAAGAAACTGCACAATGCACGATGAACACACCAGGCGGCCTAGCAGCAATCCAGGTGCTGACGTATTAGGTACACAAGAAAGGAAGTCCAGAACAATGAAGAGTGACCTATGACAAGCGGAGAAGTAGGATCGGAGTGGGGAGGGAATGTAGATCACTGTGAGCAGGCTTTTACAGGGTTGAATAAATGGATCGAACAGCTCAAAATGCACAAAAGGTTTCAAGCGCTATACTCACCAGCAGGCCGGATGATTTAAAGTTCCTACTCCCTCTGACATGCGTTTGTTCCCATCTCCATTTCCTCTTCAGAATTTCTGTCCATCCATTCATTGTTCCATTGAGAGAAGTAGAACCCCCTGCCAGAGTGCAGAGATCCACAACCTGCGATTCTCCAGATGCTTTGGACTATCACTCTCACGATCCCTCTCCATTGACTCTGGTGACTGGAGCTGACGGTAGTTGTAGTCCGAAAGATCTGGAGAGCCAAATGCTGCTTATCCACGCCATTGGGTAAAGCCAGACATGTGTGTTATCCTCTATGCATCCTTTGGTGGCGCACAGAGTTCTATCGCAAAGATTTTTCGTTCCACGTCTGCTCAAGGGGCATACTTACTGAGGGCAACATGCCCTTTTTACTGCATGGGCTATGACACTCTTGGGCGTGCTCCCTAGTATCTGTTGTACTGATGGGCTCTGCCACGACCGAGGCATATAGCTCACAGGTATAAGCACTTTGAGCAGTGGATGGGAGGGGGTACAGTAGGTGTAGCAACAGTGAGGCAATAATAGTTTAATGCACACACTCTCAGAAGGGTAAGGAAAGCGCTGTGCTTGCAGCACATTTTATTGAAAGATTTGTATTAGTCTGAAAAAGCTAAAAGACATCTGGGCACATGTTCCAACCAGTGCTCGACGGGGCTGCCTCCCAATTCAAGGAGAAGTAGACTCATAAATGCACTTCAAACAACTGCATGAATGAATAGACTTTATTTCGGGCATGGACGGGACGTCCATGGGGCAGTACTTTGAAAAGTGCAGATGGGAAAATGCAAAGGTGCCAGCCTTGTGTGGTATGTCCAAGAAAGAACAGAAGAATTGCACAACGATTTTGCCCATTTTTTTTCGAGTGTCTATGTGGAAACCGATTGTGATTCCTTTCTGTGCTAACTGTCCAAGCAGTGCTGCCCCGGAGTTGTGGTGTATATTTATCCACTGCTGGGTTGCTCATGTTTTTCAAACCTATCATTAGATGTCTCGAAAAACATCTGCAGCAATCTCCCAATCCAAATCATCGATATGATTTTATGAGGTTTAGACTAAATATATGGCCAACTAAGGAAATAATGTTTCAATGGGGAAAAATTTCAGACAATAATATTGAATTTCGATTTTGCAATCAAACGTCAGAGACCATGAAACATCTTATGGTGGAGTGTAAAATCTTGCTGCCATTGCAAACTTTTTATTTTAAGCCACTGTTTGAAGCTGATCAATTGTTATGTACAGAAGAATTATGGTTGAAAATGTTTAACGGAAATCTGAAGTGCATGAGATATGCAGTTGCAAATTATTTGAATCATTTAGAAATCAAGGTCTATGGCATTAAGGAAGAAGTAGACACTGATAACATGGTTGATAATATTGTCGAAAATAATTTTTTTTAAAAAAAAAATAACTGAATGAATGTAAATATAATTGAATTGGAGTAATTGTATGCATAATTCAATTTTTATGAGAATATCTTGTTTCTTATTTGAATTCTTTTTGTATAATTATGTTGAAAGGTTTGATTAATTTTGTGACCAAAACAACAATAAATAAAAAAATAAAAAATGACATGTATGGTGTTTGCACAGACACGATGAGCTTGCTGTGTGCCTCTATGTGAATATCGAAGGTGAATGCATAGCGCTCAACCTGCCGACATTATGATGAGGATCACCGGAAGTTAAAATGTTATTCCTGGTGCGACGTTCATTCATCGCAAGGGTTTTTCTAGCTAAGTTTATTGCTGCCGATTTTTGGCTGAAATAAATGATCCCAAAATATAAGGGAGGTGGGGGTAAAGGGATATAAAGGGTAGGGACCTGGGGAATAGGTAGCTAAAAACAGGGAAGCGGCATTGGGGGGAAACCCCCCAAATGTGAAAAATGGGGGCCAAAAATCGGTGGCAATAAACACAGCGGAAAAAAGCTTGCGATGGAATGACATAGAACCTTATTCTGGTAGCAACCTTCCTGTATCCTCAGATCACTCCAGTCGAGTAATCTCAGCACCCTGCCATGTTGCTCTTCCCCGATCTGTCCAGGTACTCTGAACGATCATGCCTCCTCTGCATAAACACATACACACCTTTTTTCCCTGGGGTACCATGAAGTGCGGCTGTTAGCAGTGGCAATCTTGTAAATTAACAATAGATAGATTCTTAAAGGCATCAGCGTCTGAAACATTTCACTTCCCAGTAGTTTTGGACTACATCTCCCATCCGCACTAGCCAATACAGTCAATTGTGATGGATCGTAGTAGTTGTAGTTCAAAACATCTGGAGAGCCACAGGCTGCAGACCCGGTGGCAAAGTGACAGCCGAGATGCAGTCCAGCAGGAGTTGGAAGAGACCATATAAACTCATTGCCCCCTGTTTGCCCAGCAGCCGTTCCCAGCCAGTACGTGGTGGTCGCATGTAAGAGCCGCTGGGGGAAGAGCGGCACATGGGAGCAGGGTACTGGGCATGGTGAAGGCGTGCAGGCTACATGACAACTAGCACCCATGTTGTACCACTTCTTTGCAAAGGTAACTTGGACTGGTCCTGACCAGGCTTCGCCCAGTTCTGTTAGCGAGGGAAGCTTGCAAGGGTCCTGAGCAGGCTTCACCCAGTTCTGTCCGTGAGGGAAGCTTGCACTGGTCCTCACCAGGCTTGGCCCAGTTCTGTCAGTGGAGAAGCTTGCACTGGTCCTTGTTGGGTGTCGCCTGCCATGGACATCCGGCAGGCGCCCCTGGGTGCTGTTTCCATCAGCACACCACAGGCCCAGTGCCTGCGGGGGTTGGGGCCTGCCTTGGACATCCGGCAGGCCCCTTGGCACTATGGGGCATCAGCGCCATCAGGGTGGGACACAGCCTGCCAAGCCCCTGACCATGCGGACCTCAGCCACCATCCTGGCAGGCGGGTCCCATGGCATCAGGGCATGCAGGCCTGGGCCTCCACGTGTAGCCCTGCGGCCTACATCCTTAATGAGACACGGACTCAGTCGTTCCTCTTTGGGAGTCCGCAGCCGCTCTGCCTCACGTGCCTGCAGGAGCTCCTTTTATTAGCTTGGGCCATGACACAGTCATGGCTCATCTTAAAGGGGCAATACACGTGGGAGGGACACATCCCCTTAAAGGGGCAATGCACATGGGAGGGTCACCCATAACAGTACTGACCAGGCTTCACCCAGTTCTGTCCCTGACGGAAGCTTGCACTGGTCCTGGCCACGCTCTGCACATTTCTGTCAGTGAGGGAAGCTTGCACTGGTCCTGACCAGGCTTCACCCAGTTCTGTCTGTGAGGGAATCTTGCACCAATCCTGAGCAGGCGTCACCGAGTTATGTCTATGAGGGAAGCTTGCATTGGTCCTGAAGCAGTTCTGTCTGTGAGGGAAGCTTGCACTGGTCCTGACCAGGCTTCACCCAGTTCTGTCCCTGAGGGACGCTTGCACTGGTCCTGACCAGGCTTCACCAAGTTCTGTCCCTGAGGGAAGCTTGCACTGGTCCTGACCAGGCTTCACCCAGTTCTGTCCGTGAGGGACGCTTGCACCGATCCTGAGCAGGCTTGACCGAGTTATGTCTAGGAGGGAAGCTTGCATTGGTCCTGAAGCAGTTCTGTCTGTGAGGGAAGCTTGCACTTGTCCTGACCAGGCTTTGCCCAGTTCTGTCCGTGAGGGAAGCTTGCACTGCTCCTGACCAGGCTTCGCCCAGTTCTGTCCTTGAGGGAAGCTTGCATTCGTCCTGACCAGGCTTCACCCAGTTCTGTCCTTGAGGGAAGCTTGCACTGGTTCTGACCAGGCTGCACACAGTTCTGTCTGTGAGGGAAGCTTGCACTGGTCCTGAAGCAGTTCAGTCTGTGAGGGAAGCTTGCACTGGTCCTGACCAGGCCTCGCCCCGTTCTGTCTATGAGAGAAGTGTATACTGTCCATGTGTGCTATGTGTGCTGCTCCCATACCTGTTAGGCACATTCTATCCTGCCCCTCCCCCTTCCTTTCATGGGGGATTCCCCTTCACCTCAATCTTATGCAATGCCTCTCTCGGTCTATACCTACCCCTGCCACCCTTCTGCACGTTTTCTCCCTTTTTTTACACACTAAAATGCAATTTACAGGGAATGTTGGTCACTCCCAGACATGTCTTTATGAATCAATGCATGTGTGATTGTGTGTGGGTGCGATTGCCTGCTAGGTTATGAAATCAAATATGAAAACGTGATGGGGCGGAAAGGGAGTTTGTTCATGCGGCACAAGAAGGGCGATGCATGCATGTGAGGAGGCCAGAGACACATTTGAGACATGGCATGTGCTGGTCAGGCGCATATGGGAGGTGGGGGACGGGGGGCACGCAAAATGAACTCTCATTGGATGTTTCTGTGGCTAGGAACCAACAAATGCATGAGTCCCTTTACTTGAATTAGTTGGTGACTTTCCAGCCGCTACAACGAGTTCAAAGCAGGGACTCGAACTTAAATCACGAGGTTACTCGGCATGGCATTTAGCCACCAGGCCACGTGCAGTGTTAGTCCAAACGACCTTGAAAGGTCTCCTATGGTGAAAGTGGTTTAAAAGGTAAGCCCCTTTCATACTTTGGATCCCCGCTGTCTGCGTTTCTCCCCTCTCCAGTTTTGTTTCGGTTATCGATTGTTTTCCCTGAAAGGCAAATGGCTATTTATCCTGGGTAGGTTCTTCAACTAGGAAAGGCCG
This sequence comes from Ambystoma mexicanum, assembly GCF_040938575.1. Taxonomy (NCBI): domain Eukaryota; kingdom Metazoa; phylum Chordata; class Amphibia; order Caudata; family Ambystomatidae; genus Ambystoma; species Ambystoma mexicanum. The sequence goes on from NC_090936.1 coordinate 227,067,120, forward strand.
TTTTAATAAAACGTTCATAGTTCATATATATGTTAACTTCATGTTACTTTGCGTTGTAAAAAATGTTAATGAGGCCCCCCGCCACACTTTTTTAATAGGACTTGTGCCGAACGACCGAGGCAACAGGCGGCTCTTAGTCTGCATGCGCCTCTTGGGGGAAGAATTGACATTTTAAATGATCTCATAAAATGTTCTATAATCTGAAGGACACGGCCAGGTCAGCATTTACACGGCAGTGATTCGTCGGAGCAGTCACGTGACTGAAAATGCTGGTCGCCGAATCCCCTCATGTCTGAAGCATGAGCAGCCATCTTCAACCATCCTCATCTCAAAAAGAATGGGGGCGCTGGATTCCGGCCAGATTTGCCGAGATCTGGCACAAAAAAATGTCTCCCAGACAGTGGTCGAAGTGTACGAAAAGAAGTAGTGGAACTATGTTCCCTGCTGGCCTGACCCCCCCACTAACCCCATTGACGCGCCCCCTCCCAAGCACAATAAAAATTCCAAAACGTACGTGCCTGCTCTTTAAGGAAACGTCCTGTGCAGTGCACTGAAAGTGCAAGTTTCAACTTCTTCCTACACTTTTATTTTAAAACGAAACCGTTCCAGAACGGATTCTTTTTTAAAATAAAAGTATAGGAACGCTAAAACATAATTAAAAGAAGTAGAGGAGCTCCGCTCCCGACCGCTCCCGCCCACTTCGACCACTGCTCCCAGATGCGGAAACACCCCCACTGCTTGTCCCAGTGACCACTGCACCCAGAGGGTTTAGGACTGTTTTTAGACCGTCCCGAAGCCAGTACTTGAACCCAGGTAGTTATTGTTGGGGGTCGCCTGCCATGGTCATCCGGCAGGCGCCCCTGGGCGCTATCTCTGCTAGCGCCGTGCAGTCCCACTATGTGTGGGGGTGGGGGCCTGCCATGGACATCCGGCATGGCCCCGGGTGCCAGGGCCTCTGGCACCCTGGCGTGGGGTCACAGCCTGCCAGGCCTCTGACCGAGGGGACCTCGACTGCCATCCTGGCAGGCGAGTCCCTCAGTGTCTGGGCGTGCAGGCCTGCGCCTCCACGTGTAGGCCTGGGGCCTACATGGATAATGAGACACGGACTCAGTCGTTCCTCTTTGGGAGTCTGCAGCCGCTCTGTCTCACGTGCCTGCAGGGGCTCCTTTTATTAGCTTGGGCCATGACACAGTCATGGCCCATCTTAAAGGGGCCATACACGTGAGGAAAACACATCCCCCTTAAAGGGGCAATACACACACAGGAGGGTCCCACCTAACACTCCTCCTTTTTCATAACAAACAAAACAAACAATATCGAAACATACAGGCTTCCCGCCTGTTACAAAATAATAACATTCTTGTTGGTTTTTGAACTGGTGGGGTGGGACAATAACAAGATATGCCACCGCCACATACTGGTCTTACTCAGACAATTACAAACCTACCACCTACTAGTTACAAACTCAACACATGTTAGCCCATTTCTCAATACACTCAGCAGGTGACAGTCGTGGCAGGTGGGCTGCCAGAGGAACACCGGCCACTCTACCACAGTTTGCACAACCCTTTATTCACCTGGGGCTCTGGACGGTAACCTGTAAACAAACGCCGTGATTGGCGGCTGGTATTACATGCAACCCTCGCGACTGTGGGATCACAGCCTCACCGTGTTGTTCTTTGCTGAGACCGCTTAAAGCATATGGTTACTTATGCAGGTCCCCAGCATTAAAACACAGGATTACTGAGTCCTCTTTAAACAATTGCGGGGCAGCAGGAGAAAAGTCCCTTTCCCATCAGCGTCCGTCCAGGAGTCCCTTCCCGAGTTCAGGTCCACTGATGGTATAGGTCGCAGCCGGCAAAGCCGCACCTGGCGGGTACCAGGGGCCACATCGGCACAGTCACTTGATGTTCAGAGCAGGGTAGCGAGATGCAGGTCGCCTCCAGACTGCTCCTGATGTTGTCGACAAAGCCCGGTGTGGTCGGTAGGTAGGGCCCAAGGTGTCTCAGAGGTCAGGGGGCAGGTGGTCCCTCCCCCATACCCACGTTGGCTTGATCGTACGACAGCCAGGCATGTTGACCGACACCAGTGTCAGCAGTCCAGGGACCTTCTCCGGTGTCGAGGCCACCTATGAGCAGGCAGGGTCGTTGCAGTAGTAGGGAGTCAGGGACACCAGGGGGGCCACCTGGATGACGCTGGTATCAGAGTAATGGGCCATCGGCTGCCTGGTTCTCTCTATGGCAATGGGAGGCTGTCCCAAGACTCTGCGGCAGTGTGGGGTGCCTCCTGTCCATTGCATGAGGGTCCTCGCATGCACTCGACGTGCATGATCCTCGGCCTGATGATGCGGGTGAGACGGGCTCACGAGGTGCTGAGGCCACCTTCACTGCGGACAGGTTGATTTATGCCGCGGGGTGTCCCGTTTTCCTAGTGGTGCTGGGCAGGAGAGCATTTATCTATGTTCTTGTTAGCCATCATTGTCGACGCCGGCACCATGCACTGGTTCTTGTACAACTGGCCATGGCAGAATGGATTGGCGTCTGAGGTGCACAGTGGGGTCTCGCCTCTCGGGCCATCCGGCAGCGCCGAGCGCCTGTTCCCCGGCACCGCGGATCCCCACCCCGTCGCGTCCGGCGCGCGCAGCTTTCCAAGCTTGATCATGCTGGCAAGATGTACAGTACACAGAGCGCCAGATGCTTAGGTGCTCCTGGCCTGGAACCCTTAGGAGCACAGGGTGGCAGATCCACTTTACGGCGCTGTCGGAATAGTCTGTTTTGGTGACATGTGGCTGCCTTCAGTGCTTAGGGTCCGACTTCTCGGCGCTGATGATCTGGCTCATTACCCTCTCTAAGCTACCATGGACGACGTTTCAGTAGGAGTGGCAGTGCTCCCTCCGCTCTGCCACATAGGCTCGGGGAATGCAGGAGGGATGCATGACTCTGTGTCGACGTGGGGCACCAGGTAGTGAAGCTGCCTCTAGTCTCCCCGCACTGCACGCCAGCCACCTCCCTTCTTGTCAAGAGCTGGTGCTGCTACCACTTGGCGGGAGGTTCCATGCAGGTGGTGCAGCCCCTTACCTCCAGATGATGGCACCGGGCCCGACACCACCCGGGTCAGGGATCTGTGCGCGGTTTTCCGGCCAGGAAGCACTGCCACACTCACTGCAATCATCCCTTTTGCCAAGGGAGCTTCGCATGCGGCCTTCAGCAGCGATGTGTAGGTGAGCAGATGTCTGCTTCCGTGGTCTTGCGACTGCCTCGCATTCCGAGCCCAGATTTCACTGTGTGCAGCAGGAAGATGATTGCGCAGTCGTCTGCGGGAGGTGTTTTCTTTTGTTGTGGCACAGCGCTGCCGGGCGGGACAAGGGGTGGATCCTCCCCCGGCCGCACGAGCACCCTTCTCACAAAGGGCCGCGGCCGGGGAGGATCCACGGCAACAGCCATCACCTTTTCTCTTTGCCTCACGCCTGGAGGCGGGGCAACACTGCTCTCCTCCATCTTCGTGGCGAACACGCCACATGGGTGCTTCGGTGCAGTGCTGACTGCCGGGTACTTCGTTCTTCCTAGGGGAAGGGCAGCATTCCTCATTCCTCCCTCCCCCGCGGTGACGACCTGCGTGGGGAAGGGAAAGCGCACGCGGTCTCTCCCTATCGGATCAGCCTCCACTGCCGCCAGGTCTAAAACACGCCGGGTGCCGGCGTGACACGGCGGCCCTGCACCACAGGTGCCGTGAAGACTCACCGTCCGCCTGTCAGCCCCGAATCCTTATTGGGCTCACCCAATCCCCGCCCCTCAAAGAGGGGCGCCAGTTTTCTTTTCCTTTTGGGCTGGCACCCCCACAGCACAGCGCACAGCGAACGCCGCAGGCTGGATCCTCCCCCGGCCGCACGAGCACCCTCCAAGCAGAGGGCCGCGGTCGGGGAGGACCCACCATATAGGGGCGGGGCCAGGACGGCCTCACTCTTCGCGGCAGACGCCGCTCGTTCTCCTCTTCATGGGGCGGGCCATCACGGCCTCCACCTTCTCACGGCAGATGCCGCCGGGGATAGTTCATGACATGCCCCACCCCAACGGGTGATATTCAACCCCTTCCCCTGCACAGACGAACGTCGCAGGAGACCGGGTTGCCACCATGCCTCGATCCCGGCTGCACGAGCACCCTTCTCACAAAGGGCCGCGGCCGGGGCGAAGCACGCCATGGCTCATCTTCTTTGCGGCGGAACGCCGGCGGGTGTGTGTCTCACCGCGGGGCAGCCCGGGCCTACACCGCCCAGTGCCATGGCGGTGAGGCGCAGGTTCCGCAAGACCGCGGTGGGGCTGGAAACTCTTCTCCCCTCCCCCCACCACTTCCTAGCAGCAGGGGGGCAACGCGGGCTCATGGTCCTCGTCGCCATTGTTGGGGGTCGCCTGCCATGGTCATCCGGCAGGCGCCCCTGGGCGCTATCTCTGCTAGCGCCGTGCAGTCCCACTATGTGTGGGGGTGGGGGCCTGCCATGGACATCCGGCATGGCCCCGGGTGCCAGGGCCTCTGGCACCCTGGCGTGGGGTCACAGCCTGCCAGGCCTCTGACCGAGGGGACCTCGACTGCCATCCTGGCGGCGAGTCCCTCAGTGTCTGGGCGTGCAGGCCTGCGCCTCCACGTGTAGGCCTGGGGCCTACATGGATAATGAGACACGGACTCAGTCGTTCCTCTTTGGGAGTCTGCAGCCGCTCTGTCTCACGTGCCTGCAGGGGCTCCTTTTATTAGCTTGGGCCATGACACAGTCATGGCCCATCTTAAAGGGGCCATACACGTGAGGAAAACACATCCCCCTTAAAGGGGCAATACACACACAGGAGGGTCCCACCTAACAGTTATGGCCAGGGGAGGAGAACCACTTATCCGCAAGTCGAAGTGAAGGCCAAATCACAATGGCTGTGAAATCGCACAGTAGGATTGCGCTGTGGGGATTTTTTTTTATTTATTAATACAGCACCTTTTCACTTTGCCAGCAAGGTTATACACTTTGTAGTGTGTGGGGGGCTGTGCACCAACCCCCCAGGCCAGCCTGCAGCTAATTGGGCCCCCTCCGCCCGGAGTGGGGGGGGGGAATCCCTTTGTGCTTCCCTGCCTAGGCATCTTCGGTCTCCTGGGTGCAATGCACCCATATATTCTCCTGGAATGGTGAGGTATTTTTATTACCTCACCCTTCCTGTGCTTTGATGTGCCAGACCCTGCTGTCTCCCTTATCCGTGGGGCAGAGAGGGGCACTGACCCTGTAGGAGGGCTGTTGCCCTTCTCTTGACCCTGCTGCCATGTAACAACAGTTACCTGGCCTCCTGGGGCGGCCCAGGGGCATTACCCAGAAGCGGCCAGGTCACCTCCTTAAGTTATTTTGCAGATGTGCGTGATTAATCTCCTGAGAGCCAAGCATGTTATGGGCGTCGCCCCCTTACTCCTCCGCACACCCCCCATTTCCAGCTCGGTGGCTGGTGGGATTCCCACTTTAATAGTATTTCCATTTCCAGCACGGAGGGCAGGGGACTCCCTGTCCCACAGGAATGGATGGGCTTGGTCCTGGTGTTTCAAACGTGACCACCACACGCCGCCGAAGTGCGCACTAGCTGCGCCCCAAAGCACCTGCGTGTTGCATTAGCCACTGCAGTGAAAGGAAGCCCGCGCGTTCACACTGGCTGCCTCTGATCTGCCTGGGAGTTTCGGCTGGGTGGTGTGATGTTTGCGCAGTGAGGTCAGCAGTTCAGGCGTGGGCAGGAATGCGCGAGGCAGGAGAATGCAGGGCATCACTGGCCTGTGTGGGCAGCACGGCTCGATCTCCCAGTGACACTGCACATGCGTGGTTACAGCCTCTTAACCCTGTGCACAAGCGCATACCAACACAAGCAGGCCGCTTAGGCACTCCCTGTAGCAATTCATTGTAATGCCATTTACTGCGCTGGGCTTGTAGAACACGTTACCCTCTTTACATTGAGGTCTAAATATATAATAAAAGGTTTGGAACTGAGACTAAACAACACATCTAACTCAACAGAGCATTCTACTGAGTGCTCCCAAGGTAGAAGCATCCTTGTCACAGGCGCTGGGTAAATAAATAATTGTGACTTGATTAGTCTAAATTCTAAACAACAGACACTAATGCTTCAGAGAATTATTGTTTAATTCTATAGCCAACACGAGTTTCGGACCTCCAAGGTCTTCATCAAGGCAACGGTTCTATTACAATACAGGTGGATCAGTGAGGTAGGAATAATGGCTGAAGGCAACATGATGTAATGTTGACGAAGAGCTGGTTGCATGTGGACTTGTAGGGGATAAGAGATGTCAGTTAAGATGCGATGCAAGACGTGCCACCCAAGTCCTTCAATATGGGCGAGGCGCGATTAGTTTCCAGAGGAGGACCCCACAAACTCCACATCATCCTAATAAAACACAGCTAGCTGAGCACATTCCGGCTAGTTTAAGCGTCTCTTCAGGTCTAATGCAGCCAGAACTCAGTCTGGGTGTCCACTCTCCAGACTGAACACATCCAACTGATTTCCTCAGCACCACACCTACCGCTAAGAAGCAGCTTTCATGCAACCACACCAGCTGCACACATATCTGCTGCGCCCACACACCATACCACATTCTCTCTCTCTACTGACTGAACTGCGGTCCCCGAGGGCGTTCAACCTTCCAGCGCTTTGAGATCATACCAATGATACATAAGGCGCTATATAAATGCCAAGTAACATAACATAACATAATGACAGTAATGACAGTGCCATAATGAAGAGGCCAACCAAGAGGTAAGGTGGAAAAACTTTGGCCACAAGCTTTATTGTACATGAGCTTTGGTGCGAAAGAAAACCAACCAACCATAATAAAACATAATGAAAAAGATAAACACAAATATTTTGGGGAATAGGGGGATCGGGTGAGCGGGGACCCTACTCCCACGTAGGGCCAACTCAAGGCTGATCCCTGCAGCCCTTCATACAAAAAGCTTGTGACGTTTGGTGGATCCCACGTGTGAGCTGTGTCTGGTGTATCTTCTTTGACTTTGCTTTCTTCTTGTTTCTCCCATGCAAACTGGAGAGGTCTATGCCCGTCATCCACTGTTATGCACCTTTCCACGTTCTGAGGCATGTGTAGAGCTTCTTATCGCTCTATGACCCACTTGTTATGTTGGCCCCTTAGGGGCGTTATTCATTTTTTATCCTCAGAGGTAGATCTGGAGCTTGGCTTGCCCTCCACTTGTCCTCAGTTTTTGGGCATTGTCCTTCCTTTGTACCCTTTGTGGTGCATCGCGTTAGCCTGTTCCACTGTGTTTAGGCATCCTTTTAGCTCGCTGACCCACTTGTGATATGGCCCCTATTGAGGCGCTATACATTTTCATCCTCAGAGGTGGGTTCTTGGGCTTCCATTATTTGCATCCAACATAATCCGTTTTTGGGCATTGCCCTTCCCATGTCCTTTCGGGGAGACGTTCTGCCCTTATCCCACTGCCAAGTGCCCTTCCTTTGCTTTTAAGGCATATGTCGGCATTCTGTTTGCTCTATGATCCACTTGTGATATGGCTCCTTGAGAGGCGCTATTGATTTTTTATCCTGAGAGGTGGATTCTTGAGCTTTGGCTCGGCATACCTTTTGCTCTATGATCCACTTTGGATTTGGCTCCTTGCGAGCGTTAATACTCATCTATCATCCGAGGTGGATTATTGACCTTCTGCTTTCATAAGGCTTAATTCAATTCTTTTGGGGCATTCCTATTTTTGCTCTATGACCCACTTGTGATATGGCTCCTTGAGAGGCGCTATTGATTTTAAATCCTCAGAGGTGGGATCTGGAGCTTTGGCTTGCCTCCAACAGGCTTTTCCGCTTTGGTGTATCTTGAGGCATATGTTGACATTTCTATACGTCTTCTGACCCACTTGTGATATGGCCCCTTGAGAGGCGCTATTCATTTTTTATCCTCATTATCCTCAGAGGTGGGTTCCGGAGCTTTGGCTTGCCTCCAACAGGCTTTGAGTTTTGGGGATTGTCTTTTCATTGCACCCCTTGTGGGAGGCGTTTTGCCTTCTCCCACTGTATGTAGGCATTTCTTTTGCTCTCTGACCCACTTGGGATATGGCCCCTTGTGAGGCGCTATTCATTTTTATCCTCAGAAGTGGGTTCTTGAGCTTCGGCTCGCATCAAACTTGATTCAAGTTTTTTGGGATTGCCCTTCCTATGCGTCCTGGAGAGGCATTTTGCCTTTCTCCCCTGTCGTGCGCCTTTGTTCCTCATTCTGAAGCATGTGTCGGCATTCTTTATGCTCCATGATCCACTTGGGATCTGGCCCCCTGTGAGGCGTTATTGGTTCTTATCCTCAGTAGTGGATTCTTGAGCTCCGCCTTTCATCAACTTACTTCAAGTTTGGCAGCCTGTACTTTGTTTTTTGGTTATTTACTTGATACTTGATTTGCTTAATGGGGCGTTTGCCTTTTAGGTCATCTGTTGCCCTTTCTTCCTTGGTGGGTCCTTCCTAGGCTTCCGCATTCATCCAATTTCCCCAAGTTTTGGCAACCTGCCCTTGTGATTAAGATACGTATTTAGATTTATCGAGTTCTATGATAACTTCTTTAGTTTGCCTGTTCCTGTGACCCTATGTCTTTTAATTTGGTCCCTGTTCCATCTTGAGGGTTTTTCTATTTTACCATTAGTGCCTGTCCTATTTGATCCCTGATTATACATCAATTTTACCACTATTTAGCGGGAGGGAGGGTTTTTTTAATCGCTGTCCTGCAGCTCCAGTCGCTGCCACGACAGGGGAACAAGATGACTGCGGGCTACCTTGCCCACCTTAGTTATAGGCCAAAACTGGCCTGAGGGTAAGGTAGCCCCCTTTGATGCATCAAAGGCCCCTTGTCTCCGCATCCGTCCGGGTGGGAGGGGGGCCTTTGATGTGGGGTGTCAGGGGCAAGGACTACCTGTTGTCACCTGGCCCCGTCACCTCCTCGTCGTTTTGGGCACCCAGAAGTCTGGGTCCCTTTTGTGTTGGGGCCCAGTGGCCCACCCCCAACACCAGCATGGTAATTGGGCCAGCACCTGAAAGGTGCTACCCACGTCCATTCCCACAAAAAGGCCCACCTCCCAGCTTATGCCCCTGGGCCCTCCAGTTCCGGAAGGCCCATGTCTAGAAGCCTTTCAGCGTGTGCTGCTATTTTGGCGAAAGTCGCTTACAGCCATTATTCCAACGTCATTGGTCAATTATTTGTTCCCCCAGTGCCTGGGACAAGGCTTCTCTATCTTGTTTAATTGCAGAAACCTATAATTACGATGAAGGGCACCGTCTCTCCTGTTCCCCTCCACTCGCAGCACAGGTTCTCATTAGCTTACCGATGAGCACGGTGGTCTCCCTATTCTAGTGCCATCATAACCTGTGGTTCTTCTCTTATAACCAGTGATTGTAATGGACAGGGGCAACTGGGAAGCAAAGTTCTGTCACCCTGGAAATAACTGCCACAGTTGCCCCGGATAACACTGTGATAGCAAGCCCCAACTCTCCAACTAGGATTTGGGGGTGGGAGGTATTCTTTCACATGACAATTTGGAGAAAAAAATGTTTCCAAATACTGCATTTTAAAGAACATTTACCCAACACGGATTACAAAGTAGTTAAACTTAGCACAAAACTGTTAAGAGTGAGGAGTAACATACTGGAAGCTTCATAAAACATGGTTTACTTCAAAGGAATGTGGGTGATGAGGGGATGGAAGGAGGGGGCCAGGTTGAATAGGAGAGAGAAGGTAAGAGGAGCAGAAAACCAAGGTACCAACACAAAAGAGGCCCACTGGGAAATATCCAGAGTTCCCTGTAGACCAGTCCACCCTTGTTATTGAAAATAAAAAAAAATACTCTTGGAACACAGCTCTGGTGAGGGGGCGTCACCCGAGTGATGGGAACAGGGCCATTGGCGCCATAGCAGGCAAGTTAAATGCTAGTACAAAGTGTAAAGAAACAGAGGACAAAAATAGCACTCCTTTTACAGAGATGACTTGAAAGTTGCACAAATCATGTAATAAAGCCACTTGACTGGTATGTTCATTGAAACAGTAACATTTGAGTAAAACCAGAGGCAGCCTTAACTGTCGGCCAAGTGAGAAATGCCTATGGTGTCTGCATGCTCTGCCTCTCTCACATCACAGACAAGCAGCCAGGGCGGCACACAGCCTCCAAGTGAGGTCTTACCACTGTATCATGTCTCAGCAGCAGATCATTTAAAACAGGAAGTGATTAGTAATGGGAACAGGTAACTTGGAAGGACCATTGCTGTGGTATTTTTTTTTACCATAACATTATGGAAGGTTTTAATAAGTTATTTAAGTGTGATTTCTGGGAGATTAGAAAGTATGGTGTATGGAGACAGCTACAAGCTGTCAGAAACAATTGCCTCATCATACTTTCATTTCGCTTTGTATCTGTAAAAGATTGTACGTTCTCAACAATGTTCATGCTGGATCTTGTAGGTTTCTATTTAGGGTGGGGAAAATGAAGCTAAATCATAAGGCGTCAATTCCCCCCCCATTGCCCACCCCCCCAAGTCTTGCGTAGTGGAAAAAGTATTCAAATGCTTAAATCCAAACCATAATTTGAGAAGACAAGTAACAGAGTGAAATCTAAATCTTCCATACACTCATCTTACCAACGAAAACACAAAAGAGAGAATTCTGCTGCCCGTCAGCAAACAGCGGCACTGGCTCGTGCAAATATGCACCCCCTTCTGGCTCCATGGGCTGCAAGTACCGTGCACTTCCCGACACATTGTGGGGCACGCTAGAGGGTTTTCTAAGGTGCCCCAATAACACCCCAAACATGGGCAGCACTGAAGGGCCCATACATGAAATCTCTTGAACTTGGGCAGGTCACGGGGCAGCTGGATAGATGCCCTATGAGCCCATCCTTGGCTGGTGTCTGCAGCATTGCCACCAGCATTCACCCCATGGCCATGGGCAGACCAGGATAGAGAAGCATGAGTGAGCTGGCCACCATTCTTATTACCCTCACAGGACCCCCATCACCTCCATATGCAAGTGTGGGCATCTTGTTGGCCGCCTACGTATACGTTAGTACGGTGCCTTGTCCTGCTAATTTCCTGGATGGACAGAGATGAACAACTAGGGCTGAGAAGGTTATAGACATAGAAGACAGACAGGAAACTTCCAGTTTGTCGGGCATGTCAGGTGGCCACTGACACTGGGCTGTCTGTTGTCATACAAGAGAATAGAAGTTTCCCTGAGGTGAACTGTATGGCCATTTGGTACGTTTTCTCCCCAATCTCTCTGAAAGACTGGGTCAAGTGTGGAAGTGAGGGGAGATGAAAACAACTCAATTGAGAGATGTGAGGAACATGAGGGTATCCTTACCCCCTTTCTCTGGAAAGGCCTCAACCTAGGTGGCCAGGGAAAGGCTGAAGCTACCGGATCCTGACCCTGGGGGTGGATTTGCTAGGGAGGACTACCTGGGGGGAGGTAACTTGGGGAGAGGAGGTGAGGAACCCTTACGCAAGACATGGTATCCCCCTTTTCCCTTTCATAATGAATCTTTCCTTTCCCAGGACTTTGAAGGCTAGTGTCATTCCCTTCCCCATTTTCTCAGTGAGTCACCTATTAACATCCACCAGTTAAGTACTTGGAAGAGGAAGAGGCAAACAAGATCAAAGCAGCCTTTACCCAGTGACTTGCACAATCCCCTACACTAGTTAGGTAGTGGGACGAGGAGGAGGCAAGATGGAGCAATGCAGAACTCCCAAAGAGTTAGTGACACAGTAGGGGTTTTCTCATACTCATAGACAGGTCTATTCAGCCTAAAGTAACTATCAAGAGAAAGAGGAGGGGCGTGTTTTGGCCCGAACGTTGTGGGGGATGTGGTTTTGGGGGCAGAGTGGTAATATTTATACTGCATTCTCCATCAATAGTCTTGACCTATCCCACAGAGGGGGTCCCCTCCAATGGGATCCTCCTGCTGAATACCCCTGCCTGGGGACAATCAGGTAGTGGCCTCACCTTCCTGGCTCCATGGGAAGGATCCCCCTCTAGGGGAGAAGTGATGACACCAAGGGATTTGTCACAAGACCCATCAATCTATCTTGGTGATGAAGAATTGTTAATTGCATTGCATTTTCCTGTCTATTTGTGGATTAGAGAGTCAGGCAATTATTTGGACCAGTGTTTGTTGCAAAGAGGGCTTTAGTCTTGTTAGCTGCATCTGCTCCGCATGTGTACTAATGAAACTTCATTGATGAGTGCACAGCGAATACTGCACAACACACTTAACGTGAGGAGCTCCACATGCTTATGTGTTTGTCACTAATGTTTTTCTTGTGTTCCAATAGTGTGTTTATTGTCCGTCTGTTTTTGGAGGTGGAGTGTTTAACTGTGGTGCAGCATGTTTCATGGGGGCACATACGTCTTCCATTTCCTGCATGGTTTGGATTAAGGTTGACAATAAAGCATCAACATTGGGGGTGATTGGTCTGGATAGCATTGCTTGCAAGACTGTGTTCTAGGGTTTCCAAGGGAAGGTTCTGAAAGGGAGAAAATGGCGGGCTCCTTCTGTCTCTTATTCTTTGCAAGGTTATGCGTAAGGAGTTTAGGCATGGGAACATTGTCTGTGAAGTCAAGCTGGATTGTGTTGAGGCATTTTAACAGGGGAGATGTGGAGAATACAAGGTTGAGTATGCTGGCCCAGATGTGGGTGGGATCAGTATATGTTGACTTATCTGCATGGATTTTGTGAGACGATGCTGAGGGCATCTGTGTTGCTTTAAGTGGCTCGGGTTCCTGGTAAGCTAAGCTCTGCAAGGAAAACATTTGTTGGGTGAGCGATTAACGATGATGTGCTGAGGTCAGAGATATCATCAAGAATGACCAACTGCGAGGCAGGCGATAGATGACATGGAAAGTGGCAGTCTGTTTGTGTGGAAATGGGAAGTGGCAAGTGTCCTCACTTGCCACTCCCCATGGAGTTCATAGGCACCGGGGGGAACATGGTGCAGGGCCAGTTGGATTAATGGATGACTACCACACCTTCATAAAATGTTCCCATGTGGTTGGCACATTCAATGCTGTACCCGGGTGGGAGGAGCATGTCAATGATGTGGGAGGAGGCGGGGAGAGCTAAGGTTCAGTCATAAAGAGGGAATCGAGTTTGTGTGTGGAAATGAGGTCAGAGATGTTGACGATGTGAAGGAAGGCCAAGAGAGCATTCATTAGCATCAGGGTGCAGAAAAACAGCAGAGGTGTTGGTGTGTGTGTGTGGTGGAAACTTGAAGGTTGTGGATGAGGTTCCGATGATTTACGAAGTGAGGTTCTATAAATTGTGATGGGCCAAGTTCACTGAGAGCAAAGGAATGATATGTAACTATAGGAGAAACATTGCAATGTCTTCTGGATGTTGAAAAAAGGCAGGGGTTCTGGCCCCATGACCCATAAGTCCCTACGAGGCTTAAACAACCAGGGCATGTAAGTCCCTCCCGGCACAAGCAGGCAATGGCCTTTATCTTCATTCCTAGCTGAGGACACCAGCTATGATACCGTCTAGAGAAGGCTGGATGTAAAGAGAAGGTGGCTCCTGATTGGCTGGTGGGCTTTTGGACTGGAGGAGGCAAAGCTGACCATGTGCTCAAGGACACTCCGGTGAACCTGGTGAAAGAGCACAGCAATTACTCACCCACACATAGTCACTGTTTGGTGGGAAAAGCTGAAGGAGGCAGAGCTGGTCACATGTCTCGCTTCGCACCATCCGTGAGTTATGATAGGTGCTGTGTCTCCCTAGCACAGAAAGCAAATGATTCATGCGTGCATTACCCATAATAACCTTGGGTGACAGTAACGTATCTGCTAGCAGACACCTCCAATCTGTACATTTATAGTACTAGAGATTCATGAGAACATTTAGAGTCCTCCCTGTCAACACCAGACTGACACCCTTTCATCTACATTTCAGAAAGTAGATCAAGACCCTCATCTTCATGGAATAACTCTTCCCCTGTCACGCTCTCTGAGGCACATCAACGTACCTCTCCCCGGGGTCCCTCCCAGCAGCACCACTGTGGCCAAGCAGCTTTGCACCACCATTCAGCACCAAAGGGAGCACTGCTCCTTCGAGTTCGGCCCTCATGGCCCCTGTGGAAACGTTGGCAGTTGCCATGGTGCTCAAAGCACACCCACAGCACGCTTCGGGCCGCTCACTTTGCACAGTACCGATCACGTGACCTAGAGAAGCAGTCCCGATCACGTGACCAAACAGGAACTACCGAAGCATAAAGAAATGCTGGCCGCTCAGCACAGAGCTTCTCAGCTGCTATACTAACTGGCGAGCGGCGTTATTGAATCTTGGATTTCTACGTTTTCTTGGATTATGACCTATTTCTACTTCCTGGACCGGTCTGCGCTCAACCCTTGGCTACGACGTACCTGCCTGCCTGACTTCCTGGTTTTCTTTGCGCTCAGATCTGTTCTACAGATTTCCTTCCGCCTAACATCTTGTCACGTGGCTCTTTTGTTGTGTCCTTCTGACCTTTTTGAAACCTTCAACTAGCACCTGGACTGCCTTGTTGGTGCCATTCTACCCATGACACTCCAGTTTGTGTCTTCTCGTCGCCTGGAACCCCTTGCATCAAGTCCTGGATTACGGTGGCCACACAGCAAGGGCTTTTGGGGGTCTCATCGTTACTCACCTGTTCAGGTACCCAACCTGCTACCACCTTGCTGCTGCTGGTCCCCTTCGCCACCATCTGCTTCCCCTTGGGGAGGGGACACCCAAGGATACTATACCCTTCCTCAGTACATCATCACCAGCCCCCAGGGACCCCCACACCTTCCTCAGTACAGCGACACCAGCTGGTCTCCTGGTAGGTGCCTATTTCCTGTATATGCTCCACTGTCTGTGGGGGGGTGTTGCATTACACAGACGTAGGATTTCATGCTTTGGTTTCCTGTTTCCTTTGCAGCTGCCTGGGTTCCAGTGCTCTTGTTTCCAGCCACCTGTGGCCTCAATAACTGCTCAGTGAGTGGTTTGGCTCCTCTCTGACCGGTGCTTGAGGATGGAGGTATTCATAGTCTTCGCTGAGCTGTATTCGTGACATCCCCAATACCTAGGTCCATACACCCTACACTCCTCACCTAGCCTGAGCTTGCACGATCTGTTTCCTCCTATTTCCTCACCTGGTTTCTCGTTTCTCGGTACAGTTCTAGGTACAGTTTTGAGAACAGCCAATGTACTGAAACTAGGTGCAATTTGGAGCATAGCCAATGTATTGAATCTAAGTGCAATTTTGAGTGTAGCTAATGTATTGAATCTAGGCAGAATATGGTACGCTTGCCCTTCGAATAGTACCACTGCACTCGGAGGTTTGCCACTGTATTAACCACCCCTGCTCCTTACTGCTCTCCCCCATACCTTTCAAGTACTATACATGCCCAAAGGGCCAGCCACCCCACGCACAAAACACACAAACCACACACCCACCACAACAAACAACCTCAAACAATAAATAACCCAGACACTGGGCCTTACCCCTCTGGTCACAATCAAAGCATGCTCAGACAGCTGGCAAAAATCCACAGAAGAACACACCCTCTACCCTATCCCTCTTCCCTCCCTAACCAACCCTTCCCTCTTTCTTACAGAGCCATGTGAGTGCCTGGAGACCATGCAAATGGTAGCGGTGTGCATTATAAGTCAACATAACATAACATCCCTCGCCTCGCTGCCTCATTGCCCACTCTCCTGCCCCTGTTCCTAGCTCTCAGATGGCTTGTATTGATCCCTTAAAATCTGCTGCCCTCTCCATTTACTTCCCCTATGACTTGTAAAGCACCCCATTTGTTTCCAAGGCCAGATCCTCGCTCAGTGGATACCCGAGCGATACCAATGTCAATGAGGCCAGAGCAAGAACTCTCCTGCTGCAGTCCTCGCACTTCTCAAACCCATGCCATGGGCCAGTGAACTCCGGCCCTTGCATTCCGCATTTCAGCCAGTTGTCTAAACCTCTCCATTTGAAAGTGAAGCATGTGTGCTGTATTAATCACACTGCAGCTGTGTGGGGGAAGCCTGGGAAGACAAGCACGTGATTTCACCCCGGCTATTGTATTCTCTTTCTGCCAGCTGATCACATCAGACCCAAATGGATAGCAAAGGGGGCCATTTGCATTCTTGAAGCTAAATGCAACAAAGGCGTTTATTTACAGAGTGAAGGAAAAGCTAGATTCCTTTCTCAGTTGTCTACAAGGCTACAAATAAATAGTGGACCAGTGTTTTTGTGTATTTATTGTGAGTGAATGCATTAATTGACTTATGCACTTGTTTGCTTGGTCTGTATCAGACGAAAACCAGCTCTAAAAAGTGTTAATCGCACAACAGAGCCTTAAAACAGAGTAATTTTACTACATTTCAAAGAACACTGTGTGTGTATGGCGCAGCTGTGATTGACCGGTTTGCAGAATGAGAGTAAACACAGTGGTGATTGATGGGAATAGGAATGTAGCTTCCAGATTCCCTATGACCAGATAAATTGTTGCCTCAACTGGGTGCACTCTGCTGGCTTTTCGTTAATGTGAGTTTGCACTTGTGAAATGAACACAATGAAGTGTTAGAGCCTGCACCAGAGGACTCTGTTGTGAGGTAGGCGACCGCCACCCATGTGAGAAGGTTTTGCGCTGAAGTCGATGGCATCTAGTGAAGGTAAGGGTCACCAGGAACACATAAGAGCCTAAAACGAAGAGCTCTAATACTCTTTGAATTTGTGCAGGGGAAAAAAGGGAAGACACACCTTCAACTTCTTGTGAGAGAGCTTGCCCGTGTCTTCTCGCCCAGTGCCCAGTCTGTACACATCACAAAGGAAAGATTGTAATGCAGGCTTTACCGACCCTCCATTCCAATCTCGCAAATTGACTAGAGATCTGGAAAGAGCAAGAGGAACTAAGGAGAATCATGGAATGCTGGCCTCTACCAGTGGTTGGAGGCTCAATTCCAAGTTTGCTGGTTGCTAGAGAGCTGGAGACAGTAGGAGGAACTAAGGAAATGATGGAATTCTGGCCTCTACTGGTGGTTAGAGTCTTGATTCCAAGTTTGCTGGTTGCTAGAGAGCTGGAGACAGTAGGAGGAACTAAGGGAATGATGGAATTCTGGCCTCTACTGGTGGTTAGAGTCTTGATTCCAAGCTCGCTGGTTGGCCAGAGAGCTGGAAACAGCAAGAGGAACTAAGGAATGTGTACCGGAGGAGCCAAGTACTCCCCATCCAACTGCCCCACCCATATTACCTATAGAATAGGAACCAAAGTATGTGACGTATGCAGAACAATTGAATCAGCAAAGAGCAGAGCGTGGACTCTGTGCAGTACCCATAAGAGTACCAGTACCTAAGAGAATCTGGGAAGCAAGGTACCCATTGAGAAAACTATACCTGCACGCAAGACAAAATGATGACCACCTGAATGAGATTCCCGAAGAAGCAGAGCAGTTACAAGACAAGAATGAATGGTGACGTCACGCAGAAAGAGATGACGCACACAGAAGAGATGCAGAGATCAGAGAATGCAGATATTCTATAAGGCATCAAGAAAGCAGCAAGGATAAGTGACATTTTGGGCTCAGGATGAAGAAGCTTATGCCGCAGAAACAGATGAAGATATCAAGTCAGTTTACACGTGTACTGAGGCAGTTTTAAGGCAAGCAGCAAAGTGAATGTGAAGCTAGCTCTAAGCTTATAATAGATAGACCGCGGCAAGCGCCAATATACACCTCTATAGATACATATGGACAAATAAAAGATGGATGTTTCCAGTATACATTATAAAGCAGTGCTTAACATAAATAAGAAGGCCTCACTTCAGTGTGTTACAGTTAAAAGCAAGTTTTAATTTCGCAAATGAATCTCAGCAGACGGAGATAGGATGAGCCAGGAAGCCAAAAGTCTTATCAACCAGGACTTGGCTGACATTGGATACAAATTGCATGAAGGAACAAGTGGCTCCTGTTCAGGAAGCTTGAGCAAAACAAAATACGTCAGAGGACTATTAAAAAAGAATATTAAATACACGAAAAGCTTGATTTCATGGTGTCCAGTCACATGGAAGGAAGAAATTGGAAGGATGTGGTGGTCACACGTACGCACGAGGGCCGGCTGTGCCTACATTCCTTAAAATTCTCAGAGCAAAAGACAAACCTAAGGCCAAACTTCAAAGCACTAATTGACACTGGACCGTTGAGGTGATGATGGATTGATATAATAATTGGTGGGAAGCTGGTTTCTAAATGAGCCCACTAGCACCTGGATGTTCAGTCTGCGTGCTGCTAAACGTAGGTGGAAAAGTACTGATGGGGGCGGAAGCCAACCAATTGTAGAGGACCATGTAATGAAGGGTCCTATAGTTTGTGTAGCCAATGCAACGTTGTGTATTAAGTGACATTCATAGTGGCCATGTTTCTGGGAGGGCTTAGTTGCCCCACCTGATGTTAAACACCTTATCACTTTTCTTCACAGGTTTATACTGATACGAAACGTATGCTTACACATTCACTTAGAACCAATCACTCCCTCCCATAGGTTTTTGTAGTTTGCCACGTAGGTAGTGACGCAGGTCATCGTCAATGATGACGATTTTATGCAATATAACCTCTGTTTCTACTTAGATGGACTGAGTAAGAGGATTGAACGACTGCTGATGTTCGTTGTACTCCCTATTTTATATACTTGTTAATAAACAGTCTCCCCTTTTGCCAAACTACCTGAGTCGTGTTGATTATTGATGTATGAATAAAATCTTCATCCCCATCCATCTCCAGGGTATTGCTACTCATCTTAAAGAACTGGAAGAACCCAGTTCAAAAGTATGGCATGCTGGCCTCTACTGGTTGTTAGAGTCTCGATTTCAAGCTCGCTGGTTGGCTAGAGAGCTGCAAAGAGCAAGAGGAACTAAGGAAAGCATGGAATGCGGGCCTCTAATGGTGGTTAGAGTCTCAATTCCAAGCTCACTGCTTGGCTAGAGAGCTGGAAACAGCGAGAGAAACTAAGGAGAATCATGGAATGCTGGCCTCTACTGGGGGTTAGAGTCTCAATTCCAAGTTCACTGGTTGACTAGAGATCTGGAAACACTGGTTGGCTAGCAAGCTGGAAACAGCAAAAGGAACTAAGGAGAAGCATGGAATGCTGGCCTCTATGGAGTCCACATTTTCCAGTTGCCTTAAGAGAAGAAAAACCACTCTAATGTGTATACCAATTCTTAGTGCAACGTGGGAAATAATTGGCATGCCCTGTATACGGGTTACCCACGATTCCAGTAGTCCCCAACAGCAAGCATCCATAAGTACATGGACATTTCCTGTTCACTGTAAATCTGGGTGGGGAGCAAACTCCCACCTCAATGCTGCTGCTGGCAATCCCAGGAGACTGCTTTGCAACCGATGTAATTCAAGAAATCTGCCTACCGAAGCATTCATTGGGCCTCATTACGAGTAACCCGGTATGGAAATAACGGTGGCGGTAAACCCACCGCCAATGTTGTTTCCATACCGGGTGATCGAGTCCTGCAGGCGGAGGTGTCACTCCCGTCAGGTCTGACCTGGCGGGTTTAACATCACCCGCCTGCAGGCAGACGTGGAAACACCGGCACCATCACAAGATGGTGCCGGTGTTTCCACTTCCCCATTCCCATTGAGTCCTATGGGACTCAATGGGGATTTACCGAATACAGCCTCCGGAATTTCCGGGTCACCAGGGTCATAATGCCCCAGTAATTCCGGGAATCACGGAGGCGGAATGGTAATACGAGTCCAGCGGTAAACTGCTGGAATTTCAGGCACGGTTACCGCCGGACTAGTAATGAGGCCCATTGTTTCAGATAAGTCCTCATCTGGAATGTTCTTAAGGCTAGAAAAAGCTATGAACTTCGGAAAGTAGAAGGTAGTCTACGTCTTACATAAGTTGCACTCGTAAATATATGACTTCCTCTTGGAGCATCAGAAAGACTTGAAAACGTTCTATTATCCTCTTTACTTGTCCCTTACCAATGTCGCCAGAGTCTCTTCCCATCGCTCGCACGCTTGAAAAATGAAGATAATTCTAGGCCGCCCTTTACTGGTTTTTGTTATTCGTGTTATTGACCGTCAAACTTTAAATTACTGTAACCTGAGTTAGGGCACTAGAATAGGCAGAACACTGCGCTGATCATTGGATGAATATTGTCAGGGGCCCTGCTGCCAGCTTTGAGGTTCTTGGCAGACGGTGCCCTTCCGTCTCGAGTATGGGTAGGGCAGAGACTGGTTAGAACCTTGTTCACACAGGCACTGAGTCAGTGGTTTTGATTTAAGATACCAATATACGTTGTCAAAAGCTAAAACTTAGAATGAAGAGGTGGCAACCATGTCTGGCCGGATAAGCCTTCTGCAAACAGATGGTCAGTCATCGAAAGATCGCTGAGACCATCCATCTGTTTGCAGAAGGCCTATCTGGCCTGACAGGGTTGCAAACCACTCAGAGCCAATGTATTCTGAGCTCATTGCCCACTCTGATGCAGCCGATAAACACACGGCTTGAAAAAGACCCAGGAGGGTCGAAACACGTGTTGGCTAAACTCTTATTAAATCCACTCCGTGACCCACCACTTCAGTCAAAGTGTTTGATTTTGAGAACGGATATTAGTATCTTAAATCATAACCACTGGCCCAGCACCCGTGTGAACAAGGTTCTAACCAGTCTCCGTCCTACCCAAACTTTTAATTACACAAGTATTTTCATTCCCCAAAAACTGAATGGCTTCTGGAATTTCAGGCACAGAGTTTTAGGACATTCTGTGGATGCATTAGAACTTATAATGCCCTTTCGGCCGTTCATTGCATGGGCTTGTTATGAAAGTCAGTCTCTCCAACAACACAATAACATACAAAATGGCTGGGAAATGACACTTTCTGTGATAACACAGATGGGTTGAGAGCTATGCGAGGTTAATTCCCCCACACAAAACACCTAGAAACAGACCTGTAGCCAGAGCTCGGGGTACTTCGGGTCTGCAGTATTAACGCAACTGCAAAGCTATCTGGAATGTTCTCTCTCTCTACACATCTAGCCCACAGAGTCTCCAATTCAGAACTAACAGACCACCTGGAGACCATGCATGTGGCTGCGGAGGGTGGCATAAATCCCAGTAACATAACATAACATAACTTCTATGCTGTTGATGAAAGGATGCCTGCACAGTCTTGGATCTTTTGTCAGATTGCACTTTTCGACAGGGTAAAATGGCGCCCAAACATCTCTTACACAACACTGCAGCTCTTTAGCAAAGATTGTTTACAGCAGAAAGATACTTTGGGGAGGGCAGAGGCGGTTGCAGTGGGGTGGGGGGGGTGTAGGGGTTTGAATATTCTCCAGTTCTACAGTTCAGTGAATTCATGCAGAAGCCGAACATTTCACCACACATTTGAGTCTGGCTAATGTCATTGGCAGCGTGAGAAGTCTTGTCTCAGAAAAATTCGTCAAATGAATACTTTGTATTGGCGTTCTGGACTTCGGCCATTAAAGAAATGCTATAAAGTAAGAACAAGGCATAACCAAACTGTAAGACTGCTTTAATATTTATCTTTAAAATGTTAGTGTTTAAAATTCAGACGTAGCACATGGCCGCTAAGTAACGTAGCCATGTAATTAAAGGTACAGCGCGTGATACGCTGCAGGTCTAGGCTCTTCTATCTTATCATCCAGTATTCAATCATTTCCTGTTTTTTTTGGACAGGTTTGTCCAGGATACTTTGCAAAGGCAGCGCCTACATCGCAAAGAAAATATATTTCATAGGTTGCAACGAGTGCAATTTCCCCACGTCTGAGTGCAAAGTTCACATTTCTGAAAGGTCACATGCATGTTCGCGCTGATCAGATGGTGCGAGTTGTGTGCAGAGATATATATGACTCAGACAGAAATGTGCATTTTGCATACATGCCAACCCTCCCGATGTCGGCAGGAGACTTCCGATTTTTCCTTGAAAAATATTGTTATTTTTCACGTTCTCCCGCCGAAAATACATCTTTGCCCAATGCATTCCTATGACACAAATGATGTCTCCCGATTTTTCGGAGGAAATCTCCCATCCAGGTGGGTCGGAAAGTTGACATATATGATTTTGTGTCTAAGCAATAAAGGTTTTTTAAAACAACCTTCTATTCTTTCATTGACATCCCGACTCACGCCAGGTTGCAACAGGCAACCTGACACGGGAAGACCGAAGGAAATCATTTTTGCTTTCCTTCCAACATAGGTATGTTCCTTATCTACACTACGTGTGACTGGTTACTCTGACTACCACTGATGCAAACATTGGCTTAGTGGCAACATCTTTTTTCCATTGAGGTGTGCCAGGCGTGCAAGCCAGTTGGAAGAAACACACACTGTGCATGTGAGTGGACGGCACGAAACACAAACTGCCTCGTCAAAATACTTTGCAAGCAGGGGTGGGCTGGCCAATAGGGAACTCTGGAGATGTCCCGTTAGGCTTGTGTACCCTGGGCCTCTTTTGTGTGGTAGCCCATTTTATTTGCAAATGTTTGCATAGGGAAAGGTTTGGGTTTGCTGAATGGGGCCAACCACAGCAAGAAGACAGTCTTCAACATCTGTTGACTGAATGCCAACGCTTGATTGGGCAGCGAATCAGATACTTACATCCGCACTTTCAAGAATTTCGACTGCTGACGCCTCAAACTCTACGGCAAAAATTGCTCCAGACACAACTGCCAGCGATTCAATCTGCAATTGCGCAATTCATCCTAGCACTCAATCTCGGCCAACTGGAACGCTAACGAGAATGGGCACTGGTGAAGTTCGACTTGATTTTAAAATGGACATTACCATCGCTGAAGTGGCCTTGTTGGGTGTCAGTACCCTTATGTGTTCCTGGATGGACATCGAGAGAGCCTATGAGAAGCTGTATCTTGAGTGTAAACCACCCTCAATGTCACCTACTTAATGTTATTTGTAATCTTTGTCCCTTTTCTTTTTTCTTTCCTTTTCTATGTTACTTCTCCTTTTCCTAACTGCACCATTAATCGTTCATATTGAAACTGTATTGAATGAGTTGTTTTCTTTCTTTTTTTCTTTATGAATTGTTGAAATGAATTGTCTGTATGAAGGTGAATATATTGAAAGATTGATTAATTGAATCATAAAAATGTTAAATTTAAGGTCTTTTTGAATTTCTTTTCCAGGGCCTCTTTTCTGTCCACGGTCCACTTCTGTTTGCAAGGGTAATCTCATCCCTCACATCACATAACATGTGGTGTTGTGGGGGGTGCCACTGGACCGGCCGCAGAGGTCCTTGCTGTAGACAAGATAAAAATACACACATTTTGCATGAGTGTTTCGTTGGTACATACCTGTGAAACAGGAGAGTTAATTCAAAAACAGCATTTTAAGTAACAGACCCTTCATGTATGTATTTATGCATGTATGAGATTTATAAAGTGCAAGCCTAGCTGGCGAGCTACATAGTGCTGCACAAAAGGGACGCACCCAGGGGGGTTACATTTGTAATTGTAATTGGTTATTTATAACGCGCTTAATACCCCGAGGTTTCTAAGCGCGGACCCGGGGATCGAACCTGCGTTGCTCCGCGTCGTCTTGCTTCCAAAATGAGAGTGTTGCCCCTGAGCTATCCTCCCGAGACAATGTAGGCTGAAGGCGCAGCAGGGCAGCAGGAACATGGAGGGGAAGTGGGGGTGGGGAAATAGGGTCGAGTGGAGAAATCAGGGATTGGCAAGATGTTTTTAGAAGAGATGGGTCCTCAGGTCCATCCTAAAGTGTCGATGGAGGCGGACAGCTATCTGCGATGGTAACTTGTTTCAGAAACAGAGTGCAGGAAATGGCATGTTTCCTGTTATTTCCCCTTCGTGAAGTAATTTTTTTTCCAGCCTGGCGATGTTGTGGCTTCTCCTGGTGTGCCAACAACTCGAAAGATTGCTTGTTTCTCAGTCAAGTTGTGTGGTGTTTTGGTTGTGACTGATTTGCAATGCTTATCTGTGGCTATGCACAACCTGCACCCAAGTGGCTCGCGTCCAACGCTTATATATGTATAAAGGGATGGGCTGCAGCCCTCCTTCTGCACGCACGCACAGCCCTTTGTGCGTAAAAGGACCTGAACGCAGACGTGACAAGCGCTTTTTTCCATCACAATCCACATCCAGCATACTTCATGAATAAGGGGCATGGTGCATCCAGTTTTCAAACCCTTCCCCCACTTCACTTGTTCAAATCCAGTGGCAATTTTTCTCAGGTGCAAAATATGCACACAAAGCATAATTTGGGGTAGCAGTGCGCATGAAAGTCATAACTGACCTCCTCTCAGCCAATCGGAATGTTCATAATACAGTCAATCCCTGCAGTTATTGACTGCAATGCCTGCATCTTGACTTAAGAAGCTTCCAGGGACGCAATAAAAAGCATGACCCTGCATTCAAGAAACAGCAATGCAATTTACAAGCAATATTTCTTTCAACCAGACACCCCAAACTAATTTAACACAACAAAATGAAAGCTTAAACCTGCAACAATGCTTTCACGTATGTAATGAAAAGCCATTCATGTGAAAATGGCAGCTAAGGCAAGTTCATGTTAGAACAGTTCCAGGTATACCAAGCCGGCAAATAAAATGCATACTTAACAAAAACAACCTAGTTATTTGAATATTACAAAAAGCAACCACATTACATTTACTAATATATTTTGTGTACGTTACTCATTAATAAACTAACATGTTTTACTTCTCCAAAACGTTCAGTGCTACGAGGTTTAGAGCTAAGAGGGATCATTATCACTGGAGCTTCACCTCGGGCCAAAACATGGGAGCGGGTCATTATCACGCCATAATGACCAAACCCCTCAGTTTAAAAGTCTGGATTAGCACACCATTCATTTTTGGGCAACCAAACTTGCTGTGTGAGGTGCGGAAGGCCCTGTTTTCCTTGATGCGCAAGACTCTCGGAAATACCAAACCATGTCGCTTTATCCCATTCTGCCTATATTTGTGAAGCTATTTGCCCGTGCAGCTACCAGCCAAACACGATATGTGTAGCTGTGCCAGTCCCAGGAAGAATTTGAGGTAGTGTTGCAATTGCATTGAACACACATTTTTTTGTATGCTTTATTTGTTTTAGTTGTCCATAACAACTTTTCAAATGTCTCAATACATAGAATTACCAATAATAAAAAAACATAAAACTGAGACTAAATCTAGACAGGAGTTAACAAATTCATGAAGATTGCCCAAATTCTTTAGACATTTCCGATCGATAATAAAACCATTGGAGAATTTACGATGACATCATTGGAAAGTCATCACCACATGACCTATCCTCGTTCACTAATTGGATATGCATTGATGTTTCCAATGCACTTTGTTAACGAAGACTCCGTTTTCCACACATGGGTTCTTCCCACTTCACAACAAGACGGAGACCTACATTACAGAAGGCCTTTGGGACACAGGAGAAGTCATTATCGCAGGGAATGGGTACATCGGGTCATTAGTTGGGGAAGCTGCAGCGCGGGAGCAATTCTCCAGACAGGGTAAAGGTATTAATACCAGATGCAGAATTTTATTTTTGTGTCAATCCAATTTTTTCTGTACCATGAAGGATGGAGATTTGAAACTGGACTATTGCCAACGGGGGGGGGGGGAGGTATTGGATAGATGAGGTATGAGATGAGGCACCCAACTTTGGGTATCTTTTAACTGACTGTCCACCCAATGCATGCCATGACCATGCCGGCACTTACCTACATTCCACCGCCAGAGTTTGCCAATCCCCTCTAAAACAGCGCGTCTTTCCCTGCATTTGCAACAGCGTAACTATGGAAGGTGGACATTTGTATACGCAAGAAGATGAGCCCTCTAGTTTAATGCTGGAAAATGATGCTACATCTTTTTTTCCGGTAAAAGAACTATTCATCAGTGAACAGAAGTTAACTTTGAAGAATTGGAGTGAGTTTAAAAGAGTTTGAGGCTGTAGATTTATGTGATCGCAAATGTATGAAAGGTTGCAAACATACCACCCTTACTCAAATTAACCACGGAGCAGTGATTCGTGTTTTTAAAGAAAAAAAAGTGCCAGTATTTTTGCAGCATTACAGTACCGTACCCTTTGTAGAATGAAGAAACAGCCTCCCCTGCAAGCCTTCCTATGCTCTCTGCGGATCCCAGTTTTCTGCTTTGGAAACCTCTGCAGCCTGGTGTGCTCCTGCCCTTCTTTAGCCCCGCCCATTCCCAGAGACTGCTTCCATTGGCCCGCCCTGACCCAAGCAGTCTGCAGAGGCCGCTGCAACTAATACCCCACCCAATTCATGAGAGGCTCAGTCTTCTGGTTTTCAAGAGCTCGGAGATGGACTTTAACATCCGAGAACTTGAAAGAGCCAATCAGAAATTAGGTACTTGATGTGGGGCAGAAACCATTAAAGGTTGGGACCAGCCGTTCACTTATCGCACCAGTCTTCAAGTGCTGCAGTGTGAACGGATTTGCTTGGACTCCAGCTTCTCTCGGATGAGCTGAATTATGTAGAGCAGGCCTCACATCACACAGTCTCAACAACCCTAAAAAGATTAAGTGAAGAATTGAAAACCATCTCCCTGTCCCTGGTTGCGCACTGGGACGAGGGATGTGAGTGCATTGGGCGATAGGTTGCGCTGGGTCAAAACAAACAATGTGGCTTTTCTATGGTAGTAGTAGTTTGTCATTTATATAGCACCTTTATCCCATTAGTATGACCTCAACGCGCAATATTCCCACATTCAGCTTTATGTGGAATTTTTACGTAAATTGGAGCCGCCTGGGACCTCAGCAGTAAGATTGTTGGAATAACCAGATGTGCTGCCACAGCGAGTCAGAGGCGTCAAAGCAATGCGCGCGGCATGTGCGACACGCATCACCATCATGCATTCGGCCAAGATGCCGGGAATCAGTGGGAGGGCACTGGAGACGCATAACAGCAGTGTGAGTTAGGATGTCCCACAGCAAAATCATCAAGAAATTCAGCTGTAAGCCCTCTCTCCTCAACACCATCCTTATGCCTAAAACTGTTGTTGCGCTTACCTGCAACATTTATTTTTCTTACTCTTTTGACGGTTTGCTACATTTACCCGCTCATATGACCTCTAGAATGGATGTACACAACAATAAAAGAAGGCCAGGATTCCATCGAAGCAAGGTTTGTTAAACATTAATTTCTAACAGTAAGTGTAAAAAAGTGTCTTCATTCACAAATGCCATTTATTCTCCTAAATCTAATGAAAATGTTGGTTCTTCAAGAGGGAAAATGGCTTAGGTTTACCTTCTAAAGGTTGCTTTTGCTACAATCTGTATTTTAAAGGGCAATTCTGCAGTCGAGAATCTGCAACGTCTAGCCCACTAAGATGCTGGACTCGTTACATCTTCTCTTCTCAGCAAATCAATCTCAACTTGTACAGTCTGGTTAAGAATTTGGTGGTAGTGACAACACATCCAGCATTTTCAATACCTGGTGTTTTACCACTCTGCAAAATTTTGAGTTTAACTCCTGCGTCTGAGTGCTTTTGTGTGGTGCAGTTAAAAAAAAACTCCATGCAAAAGCAGTACAGCACGATGTAATTAGCACATGCAGTAAATACAGGACCCCATGGAGTGCTCCGGTGCACCAAAAAGGGGAATAACAAAAAAGGACTATGACTTGGAATCATGTGAGTCTTCCCATGTACCCAGCCAGAGGAAAGACCACCAAACTCCCAATGAGCTGCTAAAGTCTGAAGTTGCAGTGCAGAGCTATCTGTTGTAATCCGGGGGGTGGCGGGGGGAGTTAGAGGGGGCTACTGCAGTAGAATGCATCTCTCTAGGAGGCCGGCTACACCCTTTATTACATTCTACAAAATGGAACCCGCCTTGTTCACCAGTTCTTTGGTAATTTGTAATTCTGAGCCCAGATGCCATCCTCAGCTTTGCTAATTTCTCATTTCTGCCTGGGGAGGGGGTGGGGGGAGGTGGGGGAGTGGTTTTCTGGACACTCAGCACTAGGAAGCTTTACACTATGCTCAAACGGTATGCAGTGGTGCTACCGAATTCTTTTTACCTAACACTTGTTTACCAAATTGTTTTTCTCAATATTTGTAACAAATAGATGGGGAGGGGGTTCGGGTAGAGGTGTAAAAAGGATAGAGAGGTGGTTAGGGTGGGGTAAGAAACAAGAAAAAACAGGGGGTTTGAGTGGATCCCACTACCTCCAAAAAAAGAAAAAACAAATATCAAAAACATTTTTCGGTAAAATCCCTTGGTAAAAAAGTGTTGGGTAATAACGAATTTGTTAACATCACATGAAGCCAGTTCAAAAACCTTTAGGGTAAAATCCGAGTGCACGTGCGCTGTGGTGCCCTCTAATGAATAGGTTTTAAATATGGAAGGCTGCAACCCCAGTTAATATAGGTGTTACCCTACACCTATTTTGCATGAATTGAACAATAACATCAACTGTGAGGATTGCACTACTCCAACAGTTGTGATTTATGGAATTTTATTCCCAATAAGTGAGCGTTATCAACAGATCAGTACGGAATATTGTTTATGGCTCTATGTTAATGTATTGTTTGCAATCTTGGATCTCAGTTGTAGACAATGGGCCTCATTACGAGTTAGGAGGTAGCCATGCCGTTTTTAGCGGCATTGCTACCTCCTAACTCGGGCCCGGGTGCCGCAAAAGGGGATTTACTGGGCCATTCCGACCTTTGCGGGCCCGGTAATTCCCTTTTGCGGGACCCAGACCCGGTACGGCCCCATTCCCATTTGAGCTCCCATAGGGCTCAATGGGAATGGGGAGGATGCTAATAACGGGCCCGTTGTTAGCATCCTGTACTGCTAGTGGGCACTTCAACCTTGTATTGAACAGTGTGCCCATAAAAGACCCAGTCCGTTTAGCGCAGTGAACAGGGGGGATGTGTTGAATGTGTGTGACACAAGGATTGAGGAGTAGAATGAAAGGTATGTGGCAGCACAAAAGCCGGGCCTTGTGTGTGCTTCTGCTCACCATCTCATCACTTTGCAATTCAGTGTTTTAAGTGTTCCAAGCAATCAGCCACAAATAAGTGGGGCTCCTGGGGTTCACTGATTTCTTTATTTATTTATCTATTTTTAAACAGTGGAAACAATGCTCTTTTCATCAAAAAGGAACATACAATAGGTAATAAATCAGATTTGTTGGGAAGCAGCAAGCTTCTTACAATGGGATGGATTTGAGGGGGATTCTGACCAGGTTACGGAGGGGAGTAAATGGAACAGTCTCCGGGGACAATACATAAGTGGACATACATAGATTAAGGACAATGAACATTGCACATTTTTGAGTGCAGATAGGTGGTATGACCAGCTGTGCTTGGGATGTGACTACAAAGGGTGAAGTGCTAGAGTGGAGACAGAGGAAGTGGGAGACAGAGGCAGGCTGGAGGCGAGGGGAACAATGTTAGCTAGCAGGCACTAGAGGTTAGTTAGAAGGGTGACTTGGGCGTGCATAGAACCGTAGGCGAGCTCAAGCTACATAGGAGCACAATAAGGACAAGAAGGAACATGAAAAGAAAAGGGGGAGAGAGGCAGTGCTTAATTTGTAACTAAATAAATGCCAGGGGACAAATATTTTCTAGACTCTGCATGTGTCCACTGAGCGCCAACCAGACCGATGGGGGTCAGCAAAGCCAGCGTCATGCCAACACTGGCACATATACATGTGTGTGCCTGCCAGAGTAGGGAGCTGCACGTGGTGAAGTGGGAGAATGGGATAATACCCTCCCCCCAATCTCATCCAGACCATGGCCTAGGGGATCACGGCCCAGACACCCCCCACGAGGGGAGTTCATCTACTTCCCAGATGACAAAGTACCCTGGTTCAAAAACCTACACATACGAGGACTGTGCCCACCAGCACGCCATTCTCAAACCAATGCCTGCGACATGGATCAGCTTGTCTAAAACAACAGCCATGAGTATTCACATCGTTAGAGATGCCATGACGACATAGCCAACAGACAAGAACACACGTGCCACCATGCACACTGGTCACTCACACACCAACCCACAGGAAGAACATACTCAGTGCTACGACGCAGCGGACTGTCACACCCACAGACATGCATCGTTGTTATTTTTCACATAGGCCTTCTGCAGCACCGCAGAAACGCAAGATGCCTGAAGAGCTCGTGTACATGCTTGCTGATGCTTTTCTCACCATCCATCCCTATGAGGACACCACCATGAATATCTAACGCTGCCTGTGACACTCTGTCGCCCCGCGACCTCCTTACTATGGATTATGTACCGCCACCCAGGAACTAAGCCCAAGTGGGCCGCAAGCAAGAGTCCCCAGGCAGGAGCCTCGCAAACGAGAACCCTCCTAGAGCAAAATACATGTGCTGACCATGCAGAACGAGCCCCTAACGAGAGCCCACAGCCAAGGCCGCGACCCGCACGCCGCGCACCCAGTGCCAAGGTTACACCTGCAGGTGCCAAGCCCTCAGAGACAGAATACAAAATCTAATGCTCATAATTCTGCTCCAGCTACGGTCTCCCCACACGTGACCAAGCCGAACTGACAAGGTGCCAAGCTTACGAGACGAGAAGCCGACAGGGTCCCACGTCTGGGACACAGGTTGCAACAACGAAGCGGCAAAGATGGACACCTACAGCGATGGGAAAGACCTGCTCACCAGCCCATAAGCAGACCTGTCCATTGTCCGCACTAACACATATTTGCACATTGCTGCTAATGTCAGGTACACCGCGGGCTGGGAACAGCGATGGTCCCAGGCTTGGGGGCTTGCGGGAGAACCAATCAGAATACAGGGGGCTTATTACTGACGCCATTACTCCTAGCCAATCACCAAGGGTCCCCTTGTAACAATTCCAAAGTAGCAACTGTTAGGGACAGCCCAAGTATACCACCTGACCTGTCCTCCACCACTAATATCTCTCCCTATATTGGACATATACTAACCCTACAACAGGGGGAACCAATCCGAAGTGGTGATAGGTTTTGTGATGATTTTTCCCAGGTGACACAAGTAGCGCGTCATACTGCTGTAAAAAGGGCCTGCGAGCCCCACTAACGATGAGAGCTTCTCCGGATGCATATGGACTAAGCGTATCCCTGCCGTTACTCTAATAAACAGCAGTCATTGCCTTGCTCCTTGTGTGCGTGTGTCATACTCCTTCTGGGACGCGGGAGGAGTTGGGGCCTCCCCAGCCCAGAGGTCCACGGACGGCTCTGCCGGCCCCCGGGATAATCATCCCGACAAGTTGGAGGCACTGCTGAGATCTGCTTGAGGTCTGTTTCTCTGAGAGCATTATTCCAAGGCCTCTTGCTACGAGGCGACCCGGCAGCGCAGCCCCCTCTGCCGTTGCCCACTTTTGAGGACTACAGGACCATCGCGGAACTGCGAGAAGACCGGACAGTGCAATCCAGATATTGGCCCTCGGGAGCCACTTGAGAAGTATCCCGCCCGCGGTTGTTGAGTGTCCAGACGTGGGGAGGTGGCGAGCCACTTTGGAGGAGTGCACGCAGTTGAGCGGCCCCGCCTCAAGAGAACTTGGCGAGTATAACACACCCAACAAGCAACGTAATATTTGGCGGGAGGAGTTCTGAAAAGGGTGGCCGGAGGTGTTTACAGTGTGTAGTAAAAGATTTGATAAATAAGTGACGATAGACGAGTGAGTGGTGGCAGGACAGGCACGAGGGCCGTCCACTACCGCGTCACGGAGTGAATTGAGTGGAGCTGAAAGGCACCACGTGCGGATGTTAGAATGCACTGATTTGTTCAGATCAAGGGCACCTGTACGGAAGGGGTGTGGCTTTCCTATGAATTGGCGTTTTAGATCAATGACTAGATGAGGATCCCTACTAATTGAGTGTTGAAGCTCGTTAGGTAGATGAAGTTTCCCTGCAGGAGGTAGCTAGTTTGTTTCCAAGTGCGGAAGACAGTTGGCTGGTTAAGCTCCCCTGGTGAGGGGCGTATCACACGTGAGGCGACGCAGCGTGCACAGTCCGATTATAAGAGTTTATTGTGGTTTTCCTTGCTCCGGTTGTAGCAAGAGGACAGCTGTGGGGTTTACGAGGGACAAAAGAGTTAAAACATATTGTGCGCTCTTTCATCTTTCATATTACGCGACCATCTCGTGTTGATAAAGGGGTGGCCGGGGGGGATAGGAAGTGGGGAAAGGACGGCATAGAAGAGGCGAGGAGGCCGCGCACGGAGAACGCCGGCAACCCTTGATAAGGGAGGGGCGAGAAGGGGAGAGGTGACCGCGCACGGAGAACGCCGGTCACGCTGAGCAAGGTGGTTGAAAAGGGAGGGAGAGGTTTGGGGAAAAAAAAAGAAGGAAAGGTGGGGCGGCTGTACAAGCATGTCACACAGGGCACGCAGCCGCAGGGGGCTTCGTGCGCCGCAGCCTTAGGGGGCCGTACTAGTGACATCAAGGGGGACACATAATACAGGAAAAGAACTGTATATTTGCAATTGTATTACTTTTCAGCGGACGGTCGGAAGTCCCCTGTTTACGGGGCCAGGCAAAGAAGGTTACTATTGGAGAAAAGTAAAGTGTAACATGGCCACATCTTACGGGTCAGGGTCTGGGGTGTGGGAAAACGCTTTAACTACACCCCTCCAACACATTTGCATGACACTTTCACCATACAAGGAGAAAATGATCAAGTATAGTATCGACTGGACACAAGGAACAGACAACAAAATACTGACACCATGGCTGCCTAACGGTAACTTTGATCAATACACCCAACTCTCGCTATTGACATACATACACAACACGTACAAGGGGAAGAAATTAGCTCATCATATAGAGATGTTCAACTTATGGAAGATGTTTCAGGGAACCAAGCCAGGGGCCATGGGGATGTTTAATATGGAAGGAGCGGCAGAAGAGAAAGGGAGCAAAGAAACGAAGGGAGTGAAAGAGGAGAAAGACAACGAAGAGGGCATGGGCACGGCAAGCAGCGATGCACTATGCACAGAAGAGGGCAAAAAGGAGGAAGAGGGATCAGATACAGTATCAGACGAGAAGGTGAAAAAGGAAGGTTCAGAAGATATGCCTCTGGCGAAAGTAGTGAAGAAAGAGGAAGGTGGGTTGTACCCAGTAACGGAATTAAGAGAAGCTGCCAGACAACAACTGACGGCCGCTGAGGGGTACTCAAACCCCGCATACAGCCCTCCACCATATGCCGCTACAGATAGCTACCAGAGGGGGGAGGAGGTGACGAGCACAGTAGGTTCAAGCTTTACGCAGGCAGGTGTGAAAGGAGGGAAGAAAAGTGAGGAACTAATTGCAAACATAGGACAAGACGAATGGATAGCAGCGCAGGTGCTCCTGAAATTGCGAGGGACATTAACAGGGGAAGAAGAGGACACAGTAAGGAGGACCACTAAGGAAGACATGGGTAACATACAGAGGTGTCTGCTAACTGCATCACACCCCTGAGTCACCCACAAACAGCTACACTGTCTGGAGCAGTTGGCTAGCATGACCAGTTATTCATGAAACCTTATACCTACCAAAGCATCAACAGCATGGTGCACTCTGTTTCTTGTTGTGTGAATGAGACTTACTGACCATTAAAAAAAATGCATCATGATAACTAAGCTGAGCATGAGACAAGTGTCAGTGCTGGGAAATAAGAGCCGGGACTTAGCCCCGTCAAATACCACCCCTAGATTAAGCACTAGAGAGAGGTGATTCCAATGGTAACACCAGAACTGACAGGGGTACTCTACATGCACTTTGCCATTTATAGTTTTGGCCATTAGGTATGTGCTGAAACTATTCGACTGGAGTACAGCTAGGAGGGAGTTAGGATATGAGGGTCACAATGCTGGTGGTTGTTCTTTGGTTATTTTCCCACCTTCTGACTGGCAATGGCCATGCTAATCCTTTTGACCATTCCAACGCTTTCAAGCCCCTCCCTGCCCTAAACACAATCTACTAGGATCACTTTGAGCTCATTTTATCAAGCAATAACACAAACTGTGTCATGGAAGTACATGACAATGTTGTTTCTAAGCAGACTGCTAAGACTTAATGGTTTAACTGGAACTGTAAATGTGTTACTGGCCTAACAAAAATGTCTTATCTAAATCGTGCCTAGAGCCACTCGATTTATAAGCAGTATGTGTGTCCTTCATCGAAGTCCTGTTAAAAACAAGCATTGACAAAGCCAACAATTTTGGCTCATGTAAAGGTAAAACATAGGCATATGCCAGGCACTATTATTTGCCCAAATGCTCTCACCACTTTGCAGCTACTAGCCTTAATGTGCCGTTAGTAGCATTACTAGTACTATTATGGCCGTGCCTATCCCATGCCCACACAAAAGCCCACTGTAGCAATTAACAATGCTTGTTTTGCCCTATACTGGACTTCTATATAAGAAGAACCTAAACCTACAGGGATTATGACAGGCTGAATGCATTGCTGGGAGAGGCGTAGACAGGGTAGGGCCTGAGCGTGCCAGGCTCACCCAAAATCTGTAAATGCCCACTATGCAGTGCTGTGTGAACATTTACAGATGTTAATGTCACTGCGGTGGGCCAAACTACACTAGCTTCAGGCCCCACTTGTTAGACAATCCTGGCTACGCCTCTGATTGCAGCACTGATTCATGCCTGAAAGGTGCCATGAAAGACTCAACCAGATACATTGAACAAAAATCAGTAGAATATGGTCAATGGTTGGGTCTATTTCTGTGCTGCGCAGATGACAAACTCCTGACTAGTGGCCTCCGGATGGCACGGCACACAATAAAAAGCTGAAGCTCGAGGGAAATGTGCATCTCCTTGTGAGGCTTGTGATTTGGCAATGGTTAAAAGAGCACTGGGCTCCGGTTAAAGGTGTGGCGATTCATTTTTATAGGTGATAAAGACATATTCAAAATGCAGGTAACAGCGGTCAGGCAGTCTGTGGCTTGCCTGCAGGGAATCACACGGGCAGCATTCACGCTACTATCCAACACTTTCCCCTAATATTCTAGCACTGGAGTTTGTTTATATAATTTCACCAGTCCTAAAATATGTTGCGAAGGGTGTTTAGTGGGTTAGCAAAAATACTGTTTACCCCTCGATGTTTATTTCTAGCGATGAAATCACATATAACCCCAGAGAAAGGCAGGCCACCTGGAGGTGTTGTCTGCCTTGATCAGCGGAGATGCTTCCAAAGCTAAAGCTGTAGAAAGACCTCCTGTTAGTGGTTGGTTGGAAAGCTTTGTAGGTGCAATAAGGAAGAAGCGCTATTGATATTGATATTTTATTTCCATCGCGCTCGTACACAAGTGTTTCAGAGCACGACAAGGCAAGGAAGGGGAACAGGGGAGAACAAAACAACGATCTTACTACGCCCAGTGACATTGAGAATGCGCAAGTGCATGGGAGAGGCGGAGGGGAAAAGTGCATGGAAAGGGGGGGGAGAAGTGGAAAGTGCAGGGCAGCGGAGAAACAGATAAATAACAATAAATACATAAATAATAAAGGCAACAAACAGTGGTAGTGCAGCCTGCAATTTGCAAGTGCTAGGTTTAAGGCAGCGGACAGGGTAGGTTTCATAAGTGCAGGAAGAAAAAGGGGTGGGCTGTATGGGTACAGATACAGATCCCAGTGCAAGGGGTCACACTGAGGCAGTGCGGGAGGGTGGCAGGGTGAGCAGGTACCTGGGCCTGGAGGACAGAGGGTGGCCAGATGCACGGTGCCAAGAGAGAACAGATCAGCAGGGGAGAGGGGGAGCGAAGGCAGAAGAAAAGAGGAAGGTCTTGCGGTGCTTCCGGACCCGGAGATGGTTCGCCTCAAGTTTTTGAGCAGCAGGGAGGCTGTTCTAGAGGGAGGCTCCAGCCGAAGACAGAGATCTACCCTCAGCTCATTTCTTTGAAAAACCACTGACCCTGAGGGAGTTGGAGGTAGAGGAGGGGAGGTATTTGCGGAGGGATAGCTGAAAGTATTTTGGACCCGGGCCCAGAAAGCCTTGTGGACAATGCAGGGTTTTGAATTGAATCCTTGCATCCAATGGGAGCCAATGGAGAGATTTCAGAGCTGGAGAGATACAATACCAGGGCTTGAGTCCAAGGACAAATCTTGCAGTCTTGTTCGGGATTAGTTGAAGAGGGCGGAGAGTAGAGGCAGGTAGATTTAGAAAGAGGCTGTTACAATAGTCCAAGCTATATGAAGTGGAGCTGGTATGCGCTGCCGGCATTCAGGGGATTTGTGGGAAAGCCTGCTTAAGCCGGTGCAGAGCTCTTGTGAGACGTGAGGGCAGGCATTCATGTAGACGTGATGATGGTGTGTTAACCAGTCTGTACCTAGAAGAATACCAGTTGATTTTTGCAACTGAAGGGTGTTAAGACGGATTTCTGAACTCTGTCCTGGTGGCGCAGAAGTTCAGAAGGCCAACCTAATTACTTGAAACAGGGTAACCTCTGGACGAGCCAGACCAATAAAGGTAGCGATCGCGGCGGTCAAGACTAGGTCCCAAGAGGGGTGAGGGTGACTGAAAGCCCGCAATGAGCACACAAAGCAAGATCACTTACAAACTACTCCAAACAGTTGTTATATTAAAAATATATACACATTTATTCCAAGGCCTTTAAAACAATGACCGTAGCGAGAAAATCACAATATAACGATAGTAAACCAACACATACCATATCAACACAATATATATACAAATACGACAGTCTCAAGCGTTAGATGCACGAAATGGGTAGTCCACCTAAAATGGAAGGAAGACAGGCAGTGCAAAATAATGCTTAGACCCAGTTCGCCTTCAGAGGTACCTAACTAGATGGAAGTCCGAGCCCTGCGAAGAGTGGAGCCTTGTGCTCAAAAGTACCTGCACGCGCTGGTGCCAACGGGCAAAAGGAGAAGCTCTTCGAGGGAAATCAGGCAGTTCAGTTTAGTGCACAAAAGAAGAAGAACACGTTCCGCGACTCAAGCGCAGCCTCCACAGTGGGCAGAAGCAGAGCGCGAGTACGGAAAAGGGTGCTGTTTGACACAGCGGGGAAAAGCAATGGGCTCCTGCAGGAGGGCGACCAGATCCTAGCTATGCTACTCACCGGTCCCCGATGCAAGCAGACCCAGGTTTCTCCGCGTCAGTTTCAGCAGCTGGCAGGTTCAGAAGAGCAGGGAACGCCTCGTCGTCGTGTTGAGTAAAAAGACGTCCCAATCGAAGAAACCCGCACAGTTTGTTACCACAGCAGGGCAACGGAGCGGCCGTGTGTATCTGAGCCAAATGTACACTACTCACTTCAGACCTGGGAACGCCAAGTGTACGAAGCGTGTGAGAGTGACAAGGACTCGAAATACTACACAACCTGGCGGCGGTTACAGAGCAAGACTCCCGTGTAAGCTGGTCAGTCAGCTGGATGGCCCAGAGACGCTTCCGAAGGCTTACTGGCAGGAGATGGTGAAGATGTCGAGAATAGCTGTTCCCGCTATTCCAAGGGTCGAAGTACCAGTACAGGCCTTCTGGTTCGATCAAAGGTGAAAAGGGTTTCACAAGGCGACAGCAGTGCAGAGGAGAAGTCCTTCAGCGGGTCACCAGCGATTCCTCGGTCCAGCCTCTTGGTTGCAGGATACTTGGCTCCTGTATTCCTTCGTTCGTGAGAACTCAGGAGATCGACATGGTAGTGGTGTTTCCAGCCCCCTCTTATCCACGGTTCCCTTCACGCCAAAACGGAGGGGACCCAATGGGAGATCCGCTCATCAACACTCACACCATTCGTGGACCAATCACGGACCACGGTGGTCCCAGGCATTCACACCACCCTAGACTCTCTGGCACCCAGGATGTGTATTGCGACCAGACATCCCAGCCCACATCCTGGAGGCACACACAAGACATGTAGAAGCCCGCGAAAGCATCCGTGTTTCGCGGGAAAGTACATGCCCAAATAAGGAAGGCCCTGGGTCGGCTCGACCTGGGGAAGGTGAAGGGAGCAAGACGGTCAACGGACAGGACAAAGGAGCCTCGTGGTCTGGCCATTTTGGGAGCCAGGCCACCATTTTGGGTTAAGCGCGAGAAACGCGCTTAGAACGCCAAAAGGAGCTCAAAACACAAGAAACGATCGCTGCCACCATTCCCGTCCCTGAATCACTTGCACCGATCAGATACAATCCTAAACGAGTGTCTAGGGCCTGTAGAAGGCTAGAGACCCAAGAGAGCTGTAACTTAGCTTACAGTGCCCTCTTGTGTCATGTTGCACGAAAGCCGCAACATGATAAAAGAAACTACGGCAAACAGCGTTCCCCGGTACTGACTGTCTTAAGGGCATGTCAGTTTCCCCGTAAGAAAGGAGCGAAAGCCCAGAGGAGTGCGGCAGAAGGCTGCACTTCTCTGGCAAAGTCGAGAACAAGGTGAAAAACAACAGCAAAAAGTTTAGGGGTTGCCACATGGAAAGAAAATTACCTACAATTATGAAATCTTTCCTAACCCTCGCCCCTCCCAGACTATGGACAGGGGGAACTAATCCACCCCTGGATGAGTCTCTTGTTCAGGTCGGTTAAACATTCTGGACAACCCATCAGCATTGCTTTGTTGGACCCCTGGCCTATGCTCAATAGTGAAGTCGAAGCCTTGTAGACTTATGGACCACCAAAGCAACTTTGGATTCTCCCCCTTCATGTTCATTAGCCACTTTAAGGGCTTATGGTCAGTTTGCACAGTGAAGTGGGTCCCATAGAGGTAGGGCCTCAGCTTCCTTAGGGCCCACACAACAGAGAAACATTCTTTCTCTACCGTGGACCATCTGAGCTCTCTGTCCTTAAGCTGGCGGCTAATAAAACCAATAGGGTGTTCCTTACCCTTCTCATCTACTTGTGATAGTACAGTTCCTATCCCAGTGTCAGAGGCGTCCGTCTGCACGATAAAAGGTCTTTGATAATCAGGGGCCCTGAGGACAGGGGCCTGGCACAAGGAGTCTTTTAAGCCATTGAAGGCCTTCTCACACTCGTCGGTCCAAGTTACCTTCTTGGGTTTCTTCGGAGTTGTGAGGGCAGTCAGAGGGGCAGCTATGGTGCCATAGTCTGCCACAAAATTGCGGTAATACCCCGTGAGTCCTAAGAAGGCTCTCACTTGGGTTTGCGTAGTGGGGGTAGGGCAGTCTTGTACTGCTTGTACTTTACTGGGAAGAGGCTGTATCCTCCCTCCACCTACTTCATGTCCAAGGTAAACCACTGAGCCTTGTCCAATCTGGCATTTACTAGCCTTTATGGTCAGGTGTGCTTTCTGAAGAGCCTGGAGCACAATCCTGAGGTGTTTCACATGGTCTTCCCAGGTGGCACTGAAAACTGCTATATCGTCCAGATATGCAAGACAGAATTCGTCCAACCCATTCAACACATGATTCACAAGCCTCTGGAAAGTGGCAGGTGCATTCTTCAACCCGAACGGCATTACCCGGAATTGGCAAAGGCCGTCTGGAGTAGAAAATGCTGTCTTCTCCTTGGCATGTTCTGCTAAAGCTATTTGCCAATAGCCAGCAGTGAGGTCAAACGTGCTGAGGTACTTGGAGGCACCCAAAGTATCCACCAGCTCATCTGTTCGAGGCAAGGGGTGTGCATCTGTCTTGGTGACAGCATTCAGAGCCCTGTAATCCACGCAGAACCTCAATTCAGAAGTGCCTGCCTTTGGAACCAAAACCACAGTGCTGGACCAAGGACTACTAGAGGGTTCAATCACCCCAAGGTCTAACATCTTGTTGACCTCGGTCTTAATATAAGACCGTACTTTGTCTGACATCCTGTATCCCCTACTTTTGGTAGGTACACTGTCTCCTGTGTCAATGTTATGTTTGCACCAAGGTGTCAAACCAGGCGACTGTGAAAACAGGGGGGAAAACTGCCTAAGCAAACTTTTCATCTCAGCCTGCTGATCAGAAGTCAGGTGAGGGGCCACTCGGACACCCTCAAAGGAGCTATCTGAAGGACCGCTTTGGAACAGGTCGGGGAGAGGGTCAGACTCCTCTTCCTCAACATCTGAAGCCAGTAGCAGTGCTGCGATTTCGACTCTTGGGACGAAAGCCTTCAGCCTATTCACGTGAAACACTTTTGGAGCCTGTCCAGGCCTTCCAAGGTCCACTAAATAGTTAACCTCACCCAGGGGCTCCACCACTGTGTAAGGGCCTGACCATTTGTCCTGTAAAGCTTGAGGCCTTATGGGATTCATGATCAGGACTTGCTGACCAGGTGTAAAGTTGATGAGGGAAGCTTTCTGGTCGTACCAATGTTTCACCAGCGCTTGTCCTGCCTTCAATTTATCACTAGCCAAGCCCATCAGAAGTACCATCCGTTTTCTGAGCCCTAGCACATAATCAACTACGTTGGTAGTAACAGGGGGAGTGGGCATCTCCCATCCCTCTTTGACGATAGCTAAGGGTCCCCGTACGGGATGACCGAACAGAAGTTCAAAGGGGCTGAAGCCAACACCCTCCTGTGGTACCTCTCGGTAGGCAAACAGTAAGCATGGTAAAAGAAGATCCCATTTTCTTCTCTGAGGTTCCTCCAGAGCCCCAATCATGCTCTTTAACGTTCTGTTGAAACGTTCCACCAGACCATTGGTCTGGGGGTGGTATGCAGAAGAGAACTTGTAGGTGACCCCACATTCTTTCCACATAGCCTGCATATACTTCGACATAAAGTTGCTGCCACGATCCGACACAACTTCTTTAGGGAAGCCAACCCTAGTAAATATGCCAAGTAAAGCTTTTGCAACTGACTTGGCAGTTACAGTTTTCAATGGGATGGCCTCAGGATATCTGGTTGCATGGTCGACCAGCACCAGGACAAACTTATTGCCCGAGGATGTTTGCGGGTCGAGCGGACCAATGATGTTGATCCCTACCCTTTCAAATGGTACCCCCACAACTGGGAGCGGTACCAACGGAGCTTGGATTGTCGCGCCAACCTTACCAGACAACTGGCAGGAGGCACAACTCCTGCAGTGACTTTCTACTTGCACCCCCATCTTGGGCCAGTAGAAGTGCATGGATAACCTTTGCTTGGTCCTCTTCATACCAAGGTGACCAGCAAGGGGAACTTCATGCGCCAACTGCAGGAAGAAGGGTCTAACAGCAAGGGGAACCACCAACCTCCTATGGTCTCCTTCTGTAGACTCTGTGGGCTCACTATACAGGAGTCCACCTTCCCAATAAATCCTATGCGTCCCAGGAGGTTCACCCTCAAGCTGGGAGCAGGCCTGTCTCCTTAGGCCTTCCAGAGATGGGCACTCACGTTGGCCTTTACTGAATTTGTCCCTATCAGGACCTCCTTCAACTAACAAGTCTTTTAGTTCAGGATGATCGTTGGGGTCAAATACTTCAGGCATCGCCACCTCCTCGTCAGGCCCGGGCGATTGACCAACTTCCTCCACCACAGTGGTAGGCGAGCTCGGGGGAATATTCTCTTTCCCTCGTCTTGACTTGTCGACTCCTTTCGCCTTGGGTTTCCCCTTCGGCTGGGGCGGCGTATTGGTCTTGGCCAATGCTGCCCGTGCTTGAGACCGTGTGTAGGGTCTTTCGGCAGTGTCTCCTACGAGCCCTAAAGCTCTGAGATCATTACCTAACAAGACCTTTCCCGGGACGTTTCTCTGAATGCTCACTGGAATCCTGACTGCTGTACCATTTAAAGTAAGATTTACAGGTATTA
Source organism: Ambystoma mexicanum (assembly GCF_040938575.1). NCBI lineage: Eukaryota > Metazoa > Chordata > Amphibia > Caudata > Ambystomatidae > Ambystoma > Ambystoma mexicanum. The sequence goes on from NC_090936.1 coordinate 227,108,819, forward strand.
CTGGGAACATACGGAGTGGGCCGTCAGCCAACTTAGTGGGCATCAGAGTAGCTATGGCAACTTCCTCTGAGTCTACCAAGGTAGAATCCACTACAGTGCGACTGCACCCACTATCCCTAAGAGCTGGAGTATCTACTCCATTGATCAGCACACTGTCTTTAAAGTAGTGCTTGGTATTATCCGGAATCCTAGCATAAGCCTCTGCGACTTTAGGCTCCCAGGAACCCAGGGAAACTAAAACTACCTCAGCCTCTTTCCCGCTGGGAAATGAGTCTGAGGAGAAGGATGCTCCTGTAATCTCTTCTTCCTCGTAGGAGGAGAAGGCCAGATTAGCGGAGTGGACCCCCAAAGGTCTAACCTTACACCGGGGATCCCCCTTCACGTGGTCAGTTGCTCCACAAGCAAAACAAGATCCATTGGGTCTGTTTACATAGGGAGGCTTATTGTAACCAGAGTTCTGTTTCGGAGGCTGACCTCCACTACCCTGTGAGTTCTCTTGTGTCTTACCCTTATTTTTCTTTTTGTGGCCCTTATGAGAAGAAGATTTATCAGATTCTCCACCCTCCTTATCTTTGGACTTTTTCCCTTCCTCCTGCTTACCAGGATAAGTTTTGTCCTTATGGGACACTCGATGTGACACCCATAAGTCGGCTGCAATGGCCAGCTTCTTAGGATCTATCTCCTTCGAATCGGCCAAATGCTGCTTAAGCTCCGGGGAAGAAGATGCAAAAATGTGTTCCAGCATGACAAGATTTATCATGCCTTCGAAGGTAGAAACCTTATAACCTTCGACCCAGCCAGTTAAGTTTTTCAAGGACTCAGTGACATAAGATACCCAAGTACCACCTTCCTTTTTCTTATACTCTCTGAAACGTTTCAAATATTGGGCCGGAGTCTTCCCAAACTTTAAAATGAGAGTTTGCTTTAACATTGCGAAATCAGCTCTCTCAGCCTTCGACATTTCCATAATGGCACTACAGCCAGAATGGGGCAGTCTGCTGAGTAACCAGGCAATCTTATCAGCATTGTCAACTTGTTGAACTTCGCATGCATACTCAAACGCATTCAGCCAGTCCATAATGTCATTCCTTTCCTCATACACACAGAGCAGATCTTTCGGAAACCGTGGATGAGAGGAGGCCCCAGACCCATGTCCAGGACCCTTGGACCCATTTGCAACCTGAAGCTTGGCCAGTTCCAACTGGTGATCCCTGTCTTTTTGTTTTTCTGCCTGTTCGATTTTTAGTTTGGCTATGCTGAATTCAAGCTCCTGCTGCCTAAACCGCAGCTCTTGCTTCTTGAATTCAAGCATAGCCTCCCCATCAGCACTGGCAGAGGAAACATTAGACATCTCGTCCTCCCTGTCCTCGTGGTCACGATGGATCAGTGCAGCGGCAGAACCGTCGGTTCTACCAGTGAGAGCAGCCCCACCTCCTTCCGCACTGTCCTCAGAAGTTATAGCGTCAAGCTGCGCTTCTTGCCACGCCACGATTCTTTGGATCATTTCCAATTTCGTGCCTTGAGAGGAAACACCTCTCTCCGCACACATCTTTTTCAATGTTTCTGATTTGGAAGCATTTAAAGTTAACAAGGTATTTGTTTCCATACTGTTAGATAGGACTATGGCCTTTTTAAAGTTATACTACAACAATTCACTATGTGTCCTGGTTGGAATAACCTGAAATGCCTTAGTTCGTGCGCAACACTGGATACCTTCAGTCGTATCCCACCGCTGTACACCAATTTGTTAAGACGGATTTCTGAACTCTGTCCTGGTGGCGCAGAAGTTCAGAAGGCCAACCTAATTACTTGGAACAGGGTAACCTCTGGACGAGCCAGACCAATCAAGGTAGCGATCGCGGCGGTCAAGACTAGGTCTCAAGAGGGGTGAGGGTGACTGAAAGCCCGCAATGAGCACACAAAGCAAGATCACTTACAAACTACTCCAAACAGTTGTTATATTAAAAATATATACACATTTATTCCAAGGCCTTTAAAACAATGACCGTAGCGAGAAAATCACAATATAACGATAGTAAACCAACACATACCATATCAACACAATATATATACAAATACGACAGTCTCAAGCGTTAGATGCACGAAATGGGTAGTCCACCCAAAAGGGAAGGAAGACAGGCAGTGCGAAATAATGCTTAGACCCAGTTCGCCTTCAGAGGCACCTAACTAGATGGAAGTCCGAGCCCTGCGAAGAGTGGAGCCTTGTGCTTAAAAGTACCTGCACGCGCTGGTGCCAACGGGCAAAAGGAGAAGCTCTTTGAGGGAAATCAGGCAGTTCAGTTTAGTGCACAAAAGAAGAAGAACACGTTCCGCGACTCAAGCGCAGCCTCCACAGTGGGCAGAAGCAGAGCGCGAGTACGGAAAAGGGTGCTGTTTGACACAGCGGGGAAAAGCAATGGGCTCCTGCAGGAGGGCGACCAGATCCTAGCTATGCTACTCACCGGTCCCCGATGCAAGCAGACCCAGGCTTCTCCGCGTCAGTTTCAGCAGCTGGCAGGTTCAGAAGAGCAGGGAACGCCTCGTCGTCGTGTTGAGTAAAAAGACGTCCCAATCGAAGAAACCCGCACAGTTTGTTTCCACAGCAGGGCAACGGAGCGGCCCTGTGTATCTGAGCCAAATGTACACTACTCACTTCAGACCTGGGAACGCCAAGTGTACGAAGCGTGTGAGAGTGACAAGGACTCGAAATACTACACAACCTGGCGGCGGTTACAGAGCAAGACTCCCGTGTAAGCTGGTCAGTCAGCTGGATGGCCCAGAGACGCTTCCGAAGGCTTACTGGCAGGAGATGGTGAAGATGCCGAGAATAGCTGTTCCCGCTATTCCAAGGGTCGAAGTACCAGTACAGGCCTTCTGGTTCGATCAAAGGTGAAAAGGGTTTCACAAGGCGACAGCAGTGCAGAGGAGAAGTCCTTCAGCGGGTCACCAGCGATTCCTCGGTCCAGCCTCTTGGTTGCAGGATACTTGGCTCCTGTATTCCTTCATTCGTGAAAACTCAGGAGATCGACATGGTAATGGTGTTTCCAGCCCCCTCTTATCCACGGTTCCCTTCGCGCCAAAACGGAGGGGACCCAATGGGAGTTTCGCTCATCAACACTCACACGATTCGTGGGCCAATCAGGACCACGGTGGACCCAGGCATTCACACCACCCTAGACTCTCTGGCACCCAGGATGTGTATTGGGACCAGACATCCCAGCCCACATCCTGGAGGCACACACAAGACATGTAGAAGCCCGCGAAAGCATCCGTGTTTCGCGGGAAAGTACATGCCCAAATAAGGAAGGCCCCGGGTCGGCTCGACCTGGGGAAGGTGAAGGGAGCAAGACGGTCAGCGGACAGGACAAAGGAGCCTCGTGGTCTGGCCATTTTGGGAGCCAGGCCACCATTTTGGGTTAAGCGCGAGAAACGCGCTTAGAACGCCAAAAGGAGCTCAAAACACAAGAAACGATCGCTGCCACCATTCCCGTCCCTGAATCACTTGCACCGATCAGATACAATCCTAAACGAGTATCTAGGGCCTGTAGAAGGCTAGAGACCCAAGAGAGCTGTAACTTAGCTTACAGTGCCCTCTTGTGTCATGTTGCACGAAAGCCGCAACATGATAAAAGAAACTACGGGAAACAGCGTTCCCCGGTACTGACTGTCTTAAGGGCATGTCAGTTTCCCCGTAAGAAAGGAGCGAAAGCCCAGAGGAGTGCGGCAGAAGGCTGCACTTCTCTGGCAAAGTCGAGAACAAGGTGAAAAACAACAGCAAAAAGTTTAGGGGTTGCCACATGGAAGGAAAATTACCTACAATTACGAAATCTTTCCTAACAAAGGGGTCCTCTTGTTTGATGTCAAATCCTTTATGGTGATAAAGATGTCTGGATCTGTGCAAAGATGCCTGCGGGCTCCGGCGCAATATAAACAAATAAACATAAACAAATAAACAAAGCCTTGTACTGACAACAGTTACAGTTATGCCTAAATGTGTCTGATCTGTAACATTCATGGTTGGTGAGCCAGGACCGGTCTATGGCAAAAAGTATTGAAGGGTAAAGAGACTATGTGACATGTATGGAATGTAATCAAGAAGCGAATTTGTGATTCCCAATATGACCAGTCTTCAAACTCTAGGGGCAGATGGTCCTAAAATAGTACCAGAATGCAATGGGAGCGAGTGAAAATAAACAAAAGCAAAGAACCTCGGATTTCTTTTTAAGTCAGCACATTTCGTTAAGTAGAAGGGGTCATGCTATTGTGAATTCTGACTGGTAGCGTTGTCATTCTTTGTTGCGCAGATGTTGCCCAATGTTATTTTCGTGTAGCCCGCCCACACATTCCATTAAATTGCAACTTGAGCCCATTTCAACATCCTTTTGCTAGAAGTGCAAGGCGGTATTTTCTGGTCTCTTATCACAGAATCGTTGCACGGACACAGGGCAATTTTGCAGAGCGCTTCTGACGGTTCCATGTAATAATGTCCCTGCAAAAATGTCTCCTGATAAAAAAGTCGCTGTTTTTTGTGGAGACATTTTTACATTAAACAAGGGGAGCTGGGGACACCCCCATAACCGGTCCCCATACAATTTGGAACCATATATAATGTTGCCAATGGCTTTTCCCGGTGACATTTTGTATGGGGACATTACGTATGGGGACATTATTACCTGATACCCTTCTGACGAGGCACACATTGGCCGGTGCACAAATGCACTGGTGCAATACATATTTGCTCCATGCAATTGTTGTCCTGATTCAAATGTCAGTGAATACTGTCCCTCTGCGGTGCACAGGTTCTTCGATTCCAAACCCAGTTACTCAAGGAGTAGGAAACACATGCACCAGACATGTCACAATTCAACTGACCTTTTCTATTGCATCAGATGAGATGTTGCAAGTGTGACTCAGGGGGGAGACTCTTCGGCAGCGTTTGTCTCCTGCATGCAATGCCCAGGAGTTTGCAAAGTCATAGGCGTTCAATGCCAGAATATCTGAAAAAAAGGCAAGACAGAAATAACGTCAACGTCTAAGAGATATATGTATCGGTCATCCTAGATATAACCACTCTCTAAACAGGATAGAAACCCTGCTACGCGTGTCAACGAGTTCAGGAGTGAATGAGTGCGTCTGTTAATGCATTATTACTATGTGGGTGAGAGAGTGAGTGATTGGGTGGCTTGGTGAGTGTGTCAATGAGCGTGAGTGGCTGGGTGAGTTTGGGAGTGATTGAGTGTGTGAGTGAATGCATTCATTGTTTATTGAATGTGCTACAATTCAAAGAACTTTTCACATCATACAAAAAGATTAAATATCAACAATATACAGCTTTATTAAATAATCAATTGTTCATTTCACAACCAAAAGAGACATTACATTGTTGCATCATTCATTAATTACACTTTGCCAGATACATGTCTCCCTCTCACTCATCACCTCTGTCTACTATTGGGTAAGCTGTTTTTTGGCACTAAGCAATCAGTTTTTCGCTCACCTTGGCCACACGCGATATATGGCTAAGAGGACAGGTTTTCTTTTTCCGAGTTCACACAATACCACCAGAATGTATTGTTCTTTATAGTATCCAAATTGTTAACATATTTTCCCCAATCTACTCCTATAAAGCAGACTATTTACTGAGCATTGTGCGAGAACGTGCTGGGGGGTTTCTATGGCGTTCTTCAATTTGCACAGACCGCAAGTTCTTTCTATACCAGGAATGCCTAAACCCGGACCCATATTGCTTAGTACCGGTTATTTGGTTAGCCTTAGTAATAGTAGGAATCTTTGTAGTGCAGGACTACAGCACAATTTCTCATAGTGTTGCGGGCTTGGAGATAAAGTTGATGGTTTCTCTCCCTTGTTTCAAATGAGATGAACAACGTTTGCCGCCCGGTCCCAGGCCTCCAATTTTTGACTAAAAGATTTTTCCTGAAATTGATAGTCCTCCACCAGTTTGGAGTACAGTCTATTTCTTTAAAGGAGGGCTGCACCAGTTTGGCAAACGGATCCCCTCTTTCTCTGGGTGCTGGAGTTTCCAAAGAATTCAAGGCAGGGCGTTTGGGGTTGGTCCTAGATTTCATGTGTAAGAGGCCTCTTCTTTTTATGGCCATGGCTAGCCGGGATATCAGACTGAGATTCAATCTAATTAACTTGATAGGGACACATGAAGGGAGTCCCAGTTTTCCGTTCCAGAACTTCCCTTCCACCACCTTCAGCCAACCAAAGGCACGCATACAGAGAGCCTCTAAGCCATACAACATGGTAGCACGTACTCATTGTTTGTATAGCTATAAGGCCCCACAATAGCTGAAACCTCCAGATTCCTTTACATGTTTGACAGTCATAGCTGGGGGTGCAATTGCTGTCCTTTTTTTATCAGCTATTATCGGGGCATAGTCCATTTCTAAGCCAAGATATTTATATTGTCTCGCCTTCTGTATGCCAATGCCCATTACCTCAATTTTAGGGGTTTTCACAGCTTTTTATGCAAAATGCATTGTCTTGGTTTAATTGAGGTTAAGGGTTAGGACATTCCATACAACGTATTGGGACAAAGCCTGTGGTGAGTTTTTTAATCCTCTGCATGTATGGTTGCATATTATTACATCATCCGCGTACATAATGCAGAATACTTTTTCAATAACAAATGCAGGTGAATCTAGTCTTCCAAGTTATCTCTTAATATTCAAAGTCTCAAAGATGATTGGCCAATGCACTGGTTCAAGGAGCTAATTTTCAGTTTGCCTTTCTCAAGTTCATCAAAATATTAGGTAGGCAGGCTAGACAGTCACTGCTGGATTAAACTCTGTGGGGGCCCGTAGGCAGTCGGAATGTCGGGCCACCCCCAGGCAAATGATCACCTAATACGTTTTAAATTTTCTGCACCACTTTATTTTGATCCATTGTAGCGGGGACCCTAAAAGGAGTGGGGACCATAGGCTGGTACCTACTTGGCCCAATGGATAATCCGGCACTGTAGACAGTACAGAACCAGCAGCCACACTAAGCATGAAGCGAAAATAGCAAAACCACATTAAGCCTGCCCTTAAAACAATTAATTGGCCTCCGGTGGTCTCAGGGATGAAGAATAAAGACTTGTACATTGTTTAAAGGCATTCTGGAACAAGCATGCAGGATTTCTGCAGAACCTAGCTTCACACTGTCCCAACACTAGGACCCTCCCAGCCTAAAAGTTCGAAACCATCTTCTCAAAGATGTTCAGGTATCGAAGGTATTAAGGCTGTAGAAGTGTGGGGGCTCAAACCCCTAAAACACTCTCATGCCACTCTTCAGGCACGAAACAATGCTCAGAATGTCTTGAATAGCTCCCATTATGGACTACAGATCAGCTTTTGTATATGACTTTCAGTCTCAATGGCAAGTAGCTTCACCACTCTCACACTCCTTACTGCTTGTGAGGGATTGCCATCTGGAGATGGTGTAGAAGCCCTGGCCTTTTATTTAATTAAATAATAAAATGATGCAGGTAATTCCATCTCCGACAGGGAAATCTGCTGATCATATTCCCTTTCATGAGCTCCATGCCAAAAGTGTTGTGTTTACTTGTGCCCTGCTACATCAGTATCCTGATGTTCAGCACCTGCTCTACCAGTGGCAGAGCTCAGGTTCAAAGGTCACAGGTGCCCTCTTAGCTGCAGTGGCAGCCTAGTCTCTGGCATGCAGGGGCTGTATTTAAGATATGCACCCCTCTTCCAAAAACATAACTCTGGGGATCCTGGCCTGGTGACACAGTAAACTGTAAATATAAGCCATACCTCAGTTAGGATATGGCGGCCTGCATCTCTCATAGTTATTCCTGCCACATTAAATTTATATCACACATTTGTCAGCCCTGTGGGCCCAGTTCAGCTGTGGAAGGGTCATGTGTATTCATTCCAGACAAGGCTCCCCTGCCCACCGGCAGGACTATAACCATGGGGAATTGCCTTGCTTTGTTCCTTTGTAAGGGCAGGTAACGGCCTTTCCCCAGAGACAGCCACTCCAGAAGAAGGTGGCCTGGGAACAGGAATCAAAGGGTGCACTCATTCTCCAAGGGCTAAGCCTCACATCAGGGTGCTGCATCTAAAGGTCTTTGATTCAGGTGAGAGTGCAAGGGGCAGAGCTAGTCTAGCAGATAGTGAACTATACATTTTCGGGAGGGTTTTGTCATCTTGATTCTCTCTACCTCTCTTTCTTTTTTTTGTCCCCTCCACTTCCTGTAGCACAAAGCACTTTGGGCGTGATGCCAGAAGGCTAGCATTAGTCAAATCATGTGTGCCTTTAAAAGAAAGTGTCTCACACCACTTCTTTGAATCATCCTTTGGACTCCAATCCTGAAAGAACATTTCATTGGACACTGCCGGGAGAGCAGTCCTTTCCAGAGTCCTCCAGGAGTTCCAAGGCAGAAGCGAGCTCTGTCTCCTAACCATCGTCATGGACCAATGGGGATGACCTCTGAAGCTGGACCAAGGCGGCATCTCTGTCAGCCACCCTGTTACCTGGGATCTCACCATGTTGCAGGAACCTTGAAGATGTGTGCCAGTCTCCCCCATGTTTGCGAGCCTGAGAAAAGGTCTAACTTGGCCCTCAAGACCATGGAGTGGGACTCACAGCACATGAAAGCCAGACAAGCTGAGATCCCTGTTTTCAGCATTGACCCACTGAGAGACATGACTCGAGCGTGTTCGACATCAAGAGAACTATCAAGCCCCTTCAACACTACTTTTGGCATTAATTATTCTTCGAACTGCCATTGCCTTTTGGACTCTGTCCACCACTGCACTGTGCCAGTTGAAGCACGTTGTTGCCTCAGCTCAAACCAAGGAAGTACTGCTGCCTTGCATCGCTCGATTCTTAGACTGAAGCACCAGCCTTGTAATCACTGTGCCTTTAAGTCGCTCAACACAACCCTGGTGTCTCCCGAAGAGTGACCTTCAAACCTCCACAAAGAATCAACTTGCCTGCGCATCTCACCCCTGTCTTATTACCCAGAGTGCTGCATCTAAGTCTGTATTTGCATATTTTGTGTCCTTTTGACAGGGGTGGGTTTTCTTTATAATGTTTTCTAGTTTGTTGTTATTGTATATGGTGTGTTTGATTAAATTATATAGTTTTATAGAAACTCATTGGACAGTTCTTTATTTTAGACTGTTATATGTTGCTTTTTGGGTTGCTACTGAACCCCATTCACACCCCTCTTAAAAACATAGCCTTCCCACAACCCACTTTACCAAAAAAGGCAAAGGCGGTATATCTCTTATCTCTGCCTCTTTTACCTTTATGATTGTGTTGGCTCCTGGTTTGTAGAAGTGTGAGGGCTGAGTGTGGCGAATTAGCCTCTTCTCATCCTGTACCCCTGTCAATTTGTCACACTGCTACCCTTTGGGGCTGACAGCTTCACTACCACACTGAACTTGACTATGAGTGGAGTGTTGCATTGCAATTGGCACTGAATGACAGTTCAGTGAGGGGAAAAATTGTAATATGGGATGGAAGCATGAAAACAAACAGAACTGGGAGGCTGCACTTTCTCTGTCCTGTAGGCTCTTTCTCTCTTACCTGGTGCTCTGCCTTGGCACAAGACCAACTTTTTCTGTTATTACATGCCTTTACTCAGCTTGTAGTGTTTTATTGCACATTGTTATTATTCTCTGGTTTGAGTGCTTAGGAATTAGATAATGATCTATATTGACAGTCTGATGGGGTTATTTTTCAAAAGATATTTGTCCTTCTCCAGCCTATCGCACTCTGGTTACCACCCCACCCACTCACCCCTCAGCATGACACTGGTCTTCAGTCTCAAAAGCAATAACTTGGGGCAACTATTGCATGATAATCACTGCACAACACCTACAATGCTAAATTATCCAATCGAGTGTGTTACTCACCATGCCATATGGGTCCTGTTGCTCCATCCTGGTGCAGGTGAGTGCCCCCCCATTTCAGCCCCTCCATCTTTGCTCTTTTCTGCCTTTTTTTCTTGCTTTCTCTCTCTGCCGATTTTTTTCTCGTTGCACCCCTTTTCTCTTCTTCCCATTTCAATGTCCTCTTTTCCACGAACCGCTTCCTCTACCCGTTTCCTGCCCCTCCCCTGTGATTGGCAGACCTCTGTGGAGTCCGCCCCCTTATAGAGAGATCTTGGGCAGTCTTGCCTGGGTAGCCCTAGGCTAAGGGCCAGAGGCAAAAGGCAGCTTCCTACTGAGCTGTTCCACTCCATGTTTGCCGTGTTCGCCTCGGGACGCCTGACACAGACAACCTACAGCAACAGAAAAGGTAAGTGTGGTGTGGATGGGGAGGACAGCCATTACTGCACTCCAGTAAATCCCCACCACTCTTATTACCTACTATTATATACTTACCTGCATTTAGCCTAATTGTGTAAACTAGCTGTTTTCTGCATCTGGCATATTTGCATGGATGGCCTCTTGTTGGCACTTTACCTATTTGTGCATGTTAGCAATGTTTTTAATTTGGCCTAATTATACAGTTTAGCCATATGCTCCCTGCTGCGCCCTGAGATGGGCATTGTGTAACATCTGTACAGTCTTGGATTTTGCTCCCTGAGATGGATTGTTGGGGGCAGGAAATGTGCTGCACTTAACTGGTTATTGGGGGTAGGAAATGTATCACACTTAGATGGATTGTTGGGGGAAGGAAATATTCTGCAGTCAACTAAACTGGTTGTTGCGGGAAGAAAATGTGCTGCACTCAATTTAGCTAGTTTTTTGGGGCAGGAAATGTGATGCACTTAACTGGTTGTTGTGGGTACGAAGTGTATTGCATTTAGACTCTTGAGGGTAGGAACTGTGTTGCTCCTAACTAACCATATTGAACACCTCACCATTCTGCATACTCAGCCTCAAAATCTGACCTAAACACAACCATACCTCCACCGCACCACAAACCACACACATTTCACAACACCCAACATGAAACCAAATCACGCACAATCATACCTCAACAACACATGGCGGCTACCAACCGAAAACGCACCTACGCTCAGTGACTGGTTTCTCTGAACTGACACTGCCAACAGCACATCGAAGCTCTCTTAGTTTTCTCCCTCTCGACTCCCCTAAACATCCCCCACCCCAATTCTTCTTCCAATGCAGATCCGCCAGATCACCAAGAGGCCACGCAAGTGGCAACACTCTGTGATAGAAGACGTGTTAACATTAGCAACATTAACATTAACACTTAGACAATCCGAATTTTTAGAATGCTGTCAATAACTCCCAGCATAGGTCACTTATCAACCATTCCATCAGTGATTTCAGTGTCAAGAGAAAGGCATCTTTCTGCTCACGCACTCCTCTTTCCCTCAGTCATTTCTGACAGCTATCAGTCAGGGGCATGGGGACGGGGCAGCTGGAAATGGTGTGTGAGCAGTGTGGTGTATTACCTGTAAGACCGGATGCCAGAAATGTACTGAGGAGGGATGGCAAACCGAGAAGTGAGCATAGAGAGACAGGCTACAAGGTATCAGCACTCTGCCTGTCATGTTTGCTTTCTTACCTTGTGTAGCACTGCATGCCTGCATACAGCCCACGTCTTCGCCCATGGCTTTGTCAAAGTGGAGCAGGATGGGGATGGGGAAGCTGTGCGCAGTTTCTACGTGTCTGCAGAACTCATTGTTTTCTACTTGTGTGTTGACAAAAATGGGCCACGTTGCGAATTTAACAGTGTGGTAAAGTGATGGTAACGGAATGCCAGCCACTTTTACCACATTGCCAAATGTGTGCTAATTCCCTACTCTCCAAACCTCCCTTCGGAACATAATCCAATTAAGAGAAGCACGTTAGGGTAACTCAAGAAACTCCAATGGGTCCAAAATACCGACAGGCTGCTCCTAGCCCTAGACCCTAGAGAGCACATTACAGCCGACCTCTGTGTTGGCTCCCTGTTGGGCGACGGTCCACCTTCACTGGGGCATCAATGAGTCACTCAAACAAAGTACCGAGCACCACAGAAAAGAATCCCATAGACCTATAGGATAGGACCTGCACTCTGTCAATGAAACAAGTAATTAGCCATGACTCACGGGTACTTATCACACTCTATCTCAATGGATGATTGCTGTGATCCCTCCGAAGGAGCTGCCACCCACTGGAACATATCTGCAATCATCAGCTACTTGAAGACACATCGTGCAACACCTCTGCCACTAGAATGCAGCTAGGCCCCACAATAATAATGTGTCTAACTGGACACATAATCAGTCTCCCTGACTCGCATGCTCACCTGCTCACCCGACACCCTTCACAGTACCCATCCACAAGCCAGCTCTATGTGGGTCGCTAGCAGAGACTTAGCCACCCCTACCTACCTTTGTACTGGCTAAAATGCACTCACGCATCCTAAATTCCTCAGACCAATCTCTCATATCTCGGACTTCAGTCTTCCATGGGCGTTCACCTAAAGCGCTTTGAGACCATTCCAACGGAAAAAGGTGCTATATAAATGCCATATTACATTACATTGCATGCCATTCTTTCCGCATGTAAAGACTATGGTCCACTTAATAGCACTGACATGCACCCATGACATCACAAAATACCCCCAACTGCATCCCACCTCCCTTACCTTTGGACCACATATTTCCTCTACCCCATCGTCTCATCTTCCCCTTCCTCGTGTTTCCTTCCTCAGACCAAGGTCCGGCTACCCCTGGTGGGGCACAATATGCCGATCTACAGACACGCCTCGGCACTCGGACTTATTTGGTGGTGATGTGGTGCAGTTTTAAGATGCGCCCTAACTTGCCATGAGGCGTGGATGGAAATCAAGCCACATGCGTGAGTATCTGAATGCAGACTGTGGAACTAATGTGCATGACTTCGTAGGTTTTTACTTTCTGAAAGAAAGTGAATTCTTATGAAAATGACCATGTTCCACTGGAAAACATTGGTGAGGAATTGGTGAGCCAGCCCGCTGTAGAGCTGTCCTTTTGCCTTTCACAGAGAACCCTTTTGTTGCTTAGGACTATTGGATCTCTGAGGAAATGGCAGTGCTTTTACCAGCTGGTTGCTATGGCTACTAATGAGCACTTGGGGAGATGCGTCCTTGTTTATGCCGAGACTTCGACATAAATAAAGGCGTAATACAGAGGCCACACACACTTTAATTGCTACATAAAAGTTTGTGTGTTGGTGAAATGGATAATTCAAATGTGGCCACTGAAACCAATGACCATTAACAAGACAAGTATTTTATTTCGATGTATCTCCTGTGAGGCTGCCTCCATCTCAGACACTGTCCCCTGACACTCAGTAGCAAGCATGCAAGCAGTTTCTGCCTGAGGAAATCGAAAGCTAGGCACCGGTCAGACATATATGTCCTCACTAACTCTAGCTGCTGATGACGTCTGACCCAAAAGCCTGGATTCCAGAAGTTTTAGACTACAACTCCCATGATCCTTGACTATGCTCCCAGGGCTGACGGGAGTTGTAGTGCAAAACGTATGGTGACTGCGAGTCATGCGTTGCAGCAGAGGTGTTGCTAGGGGGGGGGGGGGCTCAGGGAGCTATAGCCCCTGGTCTTTTGGCTGTAGCCCCGGATAGAATCTCAGGAGCTACAGCCAAAAGGCTAGCTAGCCCCCAGTCCCAACAGTTCTGACAGCGTAGCCCCGGGTCTTTTCCAGACCTAGCAACACCCCTGGGATGCAGAACCCTGGGCTAGGTTGGTAGCCTGGACAGACTTGAGTCTTGAATAAGTAAAGAAGGGTCCACCCTGACTCAATGTCGGGTGGGACACCTTGTCCCAGTATTGGGCGTTCACTTGTCCATCAATCGACCGACTGGGCATTGTACTGTTGTGTCAATATAATTAAATGAAATGGACTGAAGTAATGCTACGGTAAAAGGAAAGCCCAGCAGTGGAGCGAAATGTCCCTTATGACATGGAATCAGCTTGGGTGCTTTACAAGTGAAAGCTGGGGGGTTCCTTCAAAATGTAAAGACTGTGGGATACTTCATTGATATACAGAAGGAGCTCTTCCTAAAGGAATGCCTGGGCCTGTCATTTTCAGTGCAGGTCTAAAGGGACAATCCAGTAGGTAAGATTGGCGTGGCCTTCCAACAGAGCCTTCTGGAGGAGGCAGCTAGGAATCCCCCCATATGGCTAGAGCAGGGGTCCTTCCTTGGGGGAAGAGGGGGGATCCTTTTATAAGTGTAGACTGATGATCATTCCATTGCTGAAGGCAAAGGGACCATATTGTAAAGGAAGGCTGGATAAATTCCAAAGGGGTAGACTGACAATCCTTCCATAACTGAAGACTAAGGGTGTGTCTAGGGGGAGGCTGGCTTCCTTCTGCAAGGGTGGACCAACTAAGGGCTCAATCAGCACTTTATAGGTGAAAGGTAGTTTTTCTAACATAGAATGAGGCAGCATTTATTAGGGGGCAGAAGTAAGACTCTGACACAGAGTGATATTTGTGGTTGGTATAAACTTGTATTCAGGTGAGAAAATGAAAAGAAAACCCCTACGTTGCCCTAGCTCTAAGAGGGGTTTCCCTGCCTCAACCAAAATTACTGATGTCACTATCAGAATGTCAAAATCAGGAATTCAAATTCCTATGCCAGAATCCTACCTCTGTCCCTCACACCATTATGTTAAACTAAATGAAAAGAAGGGTGACTTCCTAGTCCGGAGAAGTGACTCCCTTCCCCGGGACCAAAAGGCAGTTCTTGGTTTTAAAAGTTCTTAAAGTTCTGATTCAAGTGTTGGGGGAGATCTCTCCCTTCCCCAGCCTTCCTCAGGTTTCTGGTATAGTTCACCAACTGCTGGTCAAGCGTCTCCTTTCCCCAGCCCTCCTTAGGTTTATAACACAGTTCACCAATCAGTACCACGAATGGTGGGGAATGCCTCCTTTCCCCAACCAGCCTTTCTCAGGCTTCTCCAAACTGTGGTGGCTCCCTGACTCTGGTTAGCAGACCTGATTCCCTCCTACTAGGCACTGCAACAAATAAGAGAAGTTTTGATACTTTTTCAAACCGTGGTGGGTCCCTGACCCTCAGTGGCAGAGCTGGCTTCCTTCTACTGGGCACTGCAATGAGGATGAGGGGTTTTGGATGATGTTGACCCCGGCTGGCAGGCCTGGTTCCCTTCTCTCCCAGGTCTCTTAGGTTGAAATCCAGAGTTGGTTTACTCGCCTGCAAAGTACTGTGTTCATATGCCTTGTTCTCACAGTTCTCTTTGACTTCTCCCTTGTTGTTTGACAGTTCAAGGTCATCTTCCCTCCAAGTACTGCCACGAGGAAGATTAGTTATCCTTGTTACGTGATATGTTCTTTTCATGTAAGGGTCCCAAACCCTATTTTCTTTGTTATAGTATCTTTGTAAGCTTTTCTTAATGTCCCATAGAGGTTATCCTCTGTTCCCCACCTTTTGTGTACTGTTGACTTTAGGGTGTCTAGTACCCTCTGGGGACCCCGAACAATAGACTCAGCCACCCAAATACCTTTAGGGTCTTGGCTGCAGCCCTATGTTTGGTCACGGGCTTCCCTGAGTCTCTTTTTGGCTCACGGGCTCTCTGGGGCTCTTCTGGACTTGATGCAGCAGCTCTGCGCCTCTTGACTCTGTTTGGTGTGTCCATTGCAGCTGGACCGCATGGTCCTGAAATGCTGTGCTGCTGTTGATCTCCTAAGCTGGCCTTGTGTTTCTCTCACTGTGTCGCTGGGACACTGTATTTCTCACCCTCTCCCATCCCGGTATCCCTGCAGTTCTCCGCTTTGAGCGTCAATCATGCTCTCCGTTCCTCCAGGGAGAATCCAACACCCAGGTGAGTCCGTCATCAGTTTTTATGTTGGCATTCAGCACGGCCAAGACCGTTCACCTAAGTTCCTCAGAGTAATCCTCGTGGATGCGCAATTCTTCCTCACCACAGATTCTTGGCTTGGATATTCATAACAACTACCTCTACTCTTCCTCATCTCAGTCCTTTTTACTTCCTGAATTCTACAGAAGTCTAACAGATCGGAGGGTAGGGGTAGAGGGAGAGAGAGAGGGTAAAGGAGAGGTTAGGTGTTGGGCGGATACTGCGTTCTCCTACTATAGTCCTCACTGGTCCCATATAGGGCTTCCCCTCCCATGAGATTCACCCACTGAGTACCAACCGCGAGGGTACTATTGGGTAGCGGCCTCAACTACCAGGCCTCATGGGAAGGGGCTCACCCTACAGAAGCAGTGACAACATCCCGGGATTTGTCACACATTCCATGATGGAAAGTAGAGGGTTCCATGTAATAATGTCCCCACAAAAATATCGCCATGCAAAAATATCGCCGAAAAATGGCATTTTTTGTGGGGACATTATTGCATGGAACATGCGGGCTGCCCCTGTCCCCATATATATGGTCACCCATATAATATCGCCACAACCTTTTCCCGGCGATATTATGTACGACGACCATATATATGGGGATAATATTACCTGATACCAAGTAGAGATGCTTTCATGAGGCTCATCTGCTGATAAGTGAAGAGTAAGGGGCCTAAGAAGTAAAGGGTTTGGATTGTTAATTTAGAGTAGACAGTGGGTCCTTCGATAAGTGAAGACTAAGCAGCCCTTCCATAAGTGATGGCTAGTTATCCTAAAGATTGTGCTTCATCATGTAGGACGACTTGAGACATATGCCCTCGGACCAAAGACATCCCTGAGTATTCTCAGTTGCCATTGGATTCTGTGGAACTCACTGTTATGCTCACCTGATATCCCCGGGGGCGTCTGGAAGGCTCTGAGATCTGGAACCCTGGATGCATAGTTGCCCAGTGCTGAATAATGAATCTTAGTTATTTGTAGGGTGAGTTATCCGTCCTGCGTTTCTTGTGCAGGGGCGCTTGACATTTGTTGGCGAGTTGCCCGAGTTGCTTCTCTGATGTAGTTCGCCTTCCTTGGGCCCAGGCCTGCTGTGACCCCGAATCTGCTGGTAGGCAGGTAGGTTTGTTAATTGCAAGTCTTTGTTCTGTTTATGGTGGGAATTAGTTTAATGTCTTTATCTCTTTTTCAGGTGGGAAGGTCTTGATGCTGGTGTGCCGGATGCAGAGGCACGTTTTCTAGGTAAGAGAAAGCGCGACGCGCAGCGCCTTTATTGTCTTTTAAAGCTATCCTGTGTTTTCTTCTTCTTCTCCTCACAGGCCGCTCTGGTGCTGCGAGTGGATGAGATCGCGATGAAAAACAGGACCCTGGAATCCGTTAAGGTAAGTACAGCGCTGTGCGGTTGTTTAATATTGAAAGCGAACCTGTATATGTCTCTTTTCCTTTGCAGATGTTGCTGTGGTCTCCGGGTGGAAGCTTGGCATAGCGCGATGGAATTCAGACTCTTGGAATTCGATGTTTTGGAAGCGCGCGTTCTAATATTGTTTTTCCCTTGCTCGTTATTGCAAGTTGCAATGTTCGAACGGCAGCTGTGGTAGCGGTTTGCCGGAAGTCCTTAAACTAATACTCACAGGTGAGTGATGTTTCTTCTTCTCTCGGTTTCCACAGATTGCAGCCCAGTTGAGATGCTGAGTACTGTATGGTGTTTTCTCAGGTAAAACAGAATAATCTTGTTCTTGCAGGATTACAGGAAGATGCTGAAGACCAGGAGCTGGACACACTGAGCGTCACACTACAGGTTGCAGAATAACTCGAAGCGTGTTCTGCAGTCAGGGTGTGGTTTATATAGCCCAGGTAAAGTAGTACCAGGGAAAGTAGTTCCAGGCCTGCCACACCCAAAACTCTAGACCGCATGGCTTGGTTCTTAGAAATAGACTGTGTGGGTGCTTCCATGTTGGATTTAAAGGACCATGTACATAAATGGGACCTAGTTTGAACAGCCCTTCCTTCCTACATATGAGCCTGGTGCCAAAGGCGACAGGACTGGTTCCATGAGCCCTTTTGCAGTGGTTTTAAGGCCCTCAGGTTTCTGGTGGGAGCCTGCTTGTGGCACAACTTGTGCCCCCTCACAGAGGTCATGACACCCGCTGACAGGCAATCATTATTCCCAGACCCATCCTGCAGCTTTGGCAGACAGGTTTCTGTTCACCCGGTCAATCAGACTCACCAAATCTCCCAGAGATTTGGTGTGCGCTGGGACATTCAGAAACCCTATACAAGAATCAAATAACTCTCATATCACTTTTGCTGGTGGGTTTTGTGAGCTTGCAGGAGCATACAAGGCAAGCCGAACGCTTGTGTTTTAGAGAAAATTTGGTAGATGTTGGAGGTGTTTAATGCTCTTCATTGCCAGTACTTTATGTGCAAGTGCATTGTTGTCTTTATTTGCCCCCTGTTGTCTGTGTGTGTGGTTGTTAGGCCCCCTTTGTCATCTTTCCTTTTAGTCTTGCTTTCTCTCATAAACATGACTCCAAAATGTTTTTCCTTTCCATCGCCGTATTGTTTTTATCCTCTATGTGACCCCAAAATCTATTTTTTTAAAAATCAAAATGAAGCCTTTTTGTATTCCTAATCCATTTGGCTCTGTGTTTGTCATCCTATTTGGCACTGTGTGACTTTTTGCACTTGTTGGCTTACTCTACCCTTAGCCCCAAGGCATACTATTAAAAAGTGTCCCCTTTTACATTCCCACTGGCCTGTGCAGTGCAAAAGAAAAACCTTCCCATTATTGTGTGAACCATAAAATCACTCCTGTTCTGGTCACCTTCCTCTGTGTGTCTGAGAGCCAAGTGTGACTGCATATGTTTGCCCTAGCCACGTCTCTGTGTTTGTTTTATTGTCTAGTGTGTTAGTCCTTCCTAAAAAAAAGGGCGGGGGGAATTGAAATCATGGAGGGGTGCAGAAATTTGGGGGAGGAAGCAGAGGGCGGTTTCTTGTGCGATGAAGATTTTGATTGACCAGTGTCAGAGGAAAATTATTCGCCGGTTTTGGGTATGGGCACTGCAGGTGCAAGACGCCCAGACCAAGTGTAGCCTGGGGTGGTAGAGAAATTGGGGGATGGTGCAGAAATAGAAGAGGGAGGGCTGGCAGAGGGTTTTCCTGATGAAGGATGGATCATGTGCATCTGAAATACATTTGATTCTGTAGATTCTGTCTTTGTGTAGCTTAGGAAGTAGATATTCTTTCATTAAAAGAGTGCACATAGCATGCTTACTGATGCATGAGTTTTAGTGAACATCTTCAATGATGCATAATCTGTAGTAGCTCTGCCACCTCGGTGCACCCAGCGAAAAGGAAGTACTCCCTAGTTTGTATTCTCTATAAAGGATTTGTCAGTGCCACAGGGGTACGAGATGAAGGAGGAAGAGGCTGGGTTAACAGCGAGGATCTATGTCATTTGTGATGAATCCTTGGATGTCGTCCCTTCTCACCGAGGGGGAGCCCCTTCCCATGAGGCCAGGTGAGGCTGCTAGCTGATAGCCTGCCTCGGGTGGTACTCAGCTGGTGGCTCTCATGGCAATGGATGCCCCCTATGGGACTAGGGCCGACTATCCAGAAAGACAGCGGTATGTCCACATTGCACCACAACCACCCTCATCCTCCTATACAGGGCACAATAGTTTCCCACACTTCCATGGATTTGTGTAGGGTAGATAACACAACCCTCATGAGAAACACTGAGGCGAGGAAGAGTAGGGACCACCCACCAGAAGTACACTGGAAGACTGAGACTGTGTTCCGTTTAAACCCAGTGTTAGCCATCTGCTGCTGCTGGTCCTGCTCCCAGTGTGTTGGGCTTTACTTTCGTAGAGGGTGCCTGTGATACCGGCAGAGAATGGTGTGAACCCTACAATCTCAGAAAACTTTGCAGATTGAAGGAATCAGAACATTGGATCTACATTAAACAGAGTGCGGATGCGTTGTTGCTTGTGATACGAGAGACCCACATAGTGAATTCAGCCACAGCTCCGGGGTAGAAATCACTAAATGGTCATCTTGACAAATGGGAACATTGACAAAATAAAAGGCGAGGTGCAAAAGTATCAACAGGACTCAGCAACATAAAAAAGGGACTTTAAGGCCATACATGTATGACAGGAAACAGGACAGACGTGAACCCTCAAAGTGAAAGCCTAACTGGTATAAACCAGTGTAGACCAAAAAGAAGAGTGTTATAGAGAATTCCCTTTGCTCAATCTGGCCTCTCCCATGTGCTCTCTGAAAAGTGGAAATCATTAGGTTTTTAAAGGCTGATGCGGAAAATGCAATGTTTCTGCCTGTAGTATGTTCCGTTACTTGCAGCATGCCAGAGTGATGATGGCCCCTGTGGTCACTTGGGAATAAAAGGGGAGATGACATTGTGACACAAATATCCCCAAGAGATCACCATAGGTAGGTTTGAAACTAGAGGTTAGAGTTTCTAATCTAATCCCAGGCCCTGCTCCACCTTGCCTGGGAAACCTCCCGCTCCACCCGGCAGACCCTTGCTGCATTTACAGTATCCGTGAACGCTTCAACACTCTAAGATGGCAGACCTCTCCACTGTGTCCCCACATCATTGTCGGAACCCAGTTTCATTGGCTAGCTGTGCCCTTTACCACGCGACTGGATTGGATTCCTAGATGTTTTTTGGGCTGCCCCCACAAGCCGGCAGGTGAAGCCTACCTGCGGCGAAGGTACAGGCAAAGGCACACGTGTTCTTCCTGCCTGCGCCTGTCCAGGCTGAACAAGCTGTCTGCTGCCGTCCCGCTCTACACCTTGGGGATGCCACTCTGCTTCTGGTCCTCGTGCTGGTGCTATCCTTCCTGTCCGTGCTGGTCTTCGATGGTGCTTGCCTTACTGCACTCACTAGGTAATCCCCGCCGCTGCCCCAGAATACCTGCATTCAACCCTCGACACGTCTCCTTGCTCTCTCCCCTTCCCCATTACTCAATCGCCTCCCACCTGGCTGCCAAATTCCTCCTGATCACAGCAGCCTATTGCTCAGGTAAGCCCCCTGCCGTCTCTGCCTCCCTTCCTGCAGAGCTGTCCGAGGCCTTTACCGTCCCGCGCCGGCCCTTCTTCTCCGCCTCGCCATCCCTGCTGATGGTTGCTCTCCCACTCGCCTTCAATATTTCTGGTGCCTCATAGACTCCTACGAATGTCCCATGGTCTAGTAAGAATGTTTTTGTTTTGTTCTCCTCAGCCTTGTTCCCTCGCATTTTGTGTCGATGCCTTCTTGTTACAGCACTTGCACGATCCGAACGTCTCAAGGCCTAGTAGGAATGTTTCTCGTCGTGTATTTCTTCCTCCTTACCCCAGCCCCTTTTGTCTGATGCGCTTTGAAACACCATTTGGCTGTATAAGCGCATAATAGATAATAAATAAAGGTCAGTGGATGCCTAGAACAGCCTCCAGGATGAAACGCTGAATGCAAAAACAGTACACAAGCTTGTAGAGGCCTGGCACTCAAGCATGGCATCACTGATGGCAAAGTTGGAGAACATGCACAGTCTATCTAACCAGGGAAGACAGGAAATGGTCTGAGTGGAGTGGCCTGAAGGTTGACAGCTACAATACTTTTCACAGTGTCTGCATCTCTATGCATGGAATACCGAAAATACCATGTCAAAGGGAGAATGTTGAAGTAACAATTGAATCTGACAAATGTAGTTTGCAAACCATGGGCAACCATTGGGAAGGCCAACCATTTGGCTGTTGTCACAGACTTGGAGCCGAGGCTTGCGAGTCTGCAGAAGAGAACATCAGTTCCCCTCGTATGGAACCTAAGCAGACAGGCAGTCCAGCACCTCTACCCTCGTCTCTGGCCACTGGGGTGGCTTGCATACCATGAATGTGCAGACACTGAGGTCCTTTCCACTCATGGATTTGCATCACTCACTTTATCAACCTCACAAGGATGAAAGGCTGAGTCGGCCTTGCCAGGATTTGGACCTGCAGATCAAACACCGATCACAGTGACCAGTACTCGGTTGAGTGGGGTCGCTGTGATCTGTGTTTGATCTGTAGGTCCAAATCCCAGCTAGGTCAACTCACTCTTTCATC
This sequence comes from Ambystoma mexicanum, assembly GCF_040938575.1. Lineage (NCBI taxonomy): Eukaryota > Metazoa > Chordata > Amphibia > Caudata > Ambystomatidae > Ambystoma > Ambystoma mexicanum. The sequence goes on from NC_090936.1 coordinate 227,130,743, forward strand.
TTTCAAAGGTTGTTAAAGTGGGTACCAATTTCGATTGGGTAATAATAATTGGTATCCAGTGATATTCACGAATTGCAAATAACTAAATACATTTTAAACATACCCTGAATACAGAAAAATACAGAATTTTTGTGGTTGGGTAAAGGATTAAAACGGGTGGGGAGGGTTTAGGGTGGGGCGGAGTTATAAACCAAGGGAAATGGGGTGCTTGGGGGGACCGCCCCACCCAAAATAAAAAAAATTAAAAAGACGACAATGTGTATGTTTTCGGTATTTGGATATCATTAAAAATGTTATCGTTATTTCATTTTTCGTTAATATCACAGTGATCCATGATCAAGTAATATTCTAAATATGCATCTTGGGACTTCAGGTAAGTGAACCACGCAGAGCAGGAACACTCAGTGACAAGATCAGCATTTAGGCAGGAGAGCATAGGTGATACTTCTTCTCAGTTCAAGCTCCACCCCTGAAATCCTGTCCAAGGGACTCCTCTGGAATCTGGGGCTACCCATTCCAATGCACCGGTTATAGGTGTCACAGGTTTCCACCCTTCTCACCTGTCTATGTTGCCTGATGTCCTCCTTTGGTGGAGTCTTCTTTCGTATGGTTCGGGACTTAAATAAGCCCGCTCGACCGTCCTCGGCTTCCAGATTACGTTCAGCTTCGATGTCCAGGATCACATGAAACTCCAGAAGTATTCAAGAAGGTGTTGGGGGCGCGCGGAAGCGGCACAGAGATTCCAGGAAGTAGAAAAGAGGGAAGAAGTCGAAAGAAGGGAATCCAGGGGCCAGGGATAGCAAGTAGCACTAGAGAAAGTTCGGAACACACGTCCGATCACAGCTAGTAGCAGCGTTGAGACGAGCGGGGCCGCGGGGGTGTGGCTTCTTTATAGAGGACGCTGCGTAGAACGTGAAGACTGGCGAGCAGCGTGCTGAGCTTGCTGCCATGTTGGTAGTATTATGGAGTGTAAGGCCCGACGTGACAGGGACCAGGAAGCCCAGAAGGGGCGAGTTCGATGGTTCATGACAGCATGCCTCCTCCGGAAACTCGTTCCACCGGGTTTTCCCGGGTGTATGAGATGGAACCTTCTGAGTAGCCTGGGGTATTTAGATTTGAGATAGGTTCCCAAGTGCGTTCACTAGGGGGATATCCTTTCCACTGGTACTGGAGTTTGGCCCGTCTATATCTAGAATCGCAAATCCTGGAGACCTCATACTCCAGTTGGTCATTGATGATTACTGGTTTGGGCCGAAGGTTAGTTCGAGAGGTCTGAACATATGGCTTTATTAAGGACGTGTGAAAGACTGGGTGGATTTTCTTCCAGGAGTCTGGAAGCTTGAGTCGGTAGGCCACTGGGTTGATGATTTCCTTTATAAGGAATGGCCCATAATATGGAGGAGCCAATTTATTTGGTCGCAAATGCTGTGGTAGTAGTTTCGAGGACAGCCAAACCTTATCCCCTATTGTGTAGGAGGGGCTTGGTCTTCGTTTGGAATCCGCATACAGTTTGGTCTGGGTCCTGGCCTTTTCTAATTGTTCTTTGGCTTCTCTTTGAACATTAATGAGCATTTCAATCCAGGAATCGACTGTTGGAACTGGTGTAGGATGAGGAAGGATGGAGGGTAGAACCGAAGGGTGAAATCCTTGGCTACAGAAAAAAGGACTGGTCTTAATAGCAGAGTGGTCTGAATTATTATAGGCGAATTCCGCCACTGGTATTAAGAGGGACCAATCGTCCTGGACCTTGGTAGCGAAGCAACGGAGGTATTTTTCCAAGGTTTGGTTTACGCGCTCTGTGGCTCTGTTGGTTTGGGGATGATATCCTGAGGAAAGAGCGTGTTGGATTCCTAGTATTTGGCAAAGATGTTTCCAGAACTGAGAAATGTATTGGGGCCCTCTGTCTGATATGATCTTGGAAGGGAGTCCATGCAGTCGGAATATGTGTTCCAGGAAAATTCCAGCAAGTTCTGACGAGGATGGTAGTTTAAACAGAGGTGTAAAATGGGCCACATGGGTGAACAAATCAATGGTGACCATGATGGGGTTGTGTATCCCCTGGAAGGTGGTAATTCCACAATGAAGTCTGTTGCTATGAATTCCCAAGGCCTTGTTGGAAGTGGAGGTTGCTGCAATAAACCCGCTGGTCTCTCGTTGTCATGTTTGTTTTGATTACAGACAGAGCATGTCTGGATGTACCTTTGTACATCAGTTTTCACTCCAGGCCACCAAAATTGCCTTTGTATTAATCGGAGGGTATTGGTAATACCACGGTGCCCGGAGTAAAGAGTATCGTGACAGAGATTTATTATCCTTTGCTGTAGTTTTTGTGTTGGGATGACCAAGGCATTGTCTTTGAACAAGTATCCATCTTTGGTCTTCAGTTTCCACTGGTTCCTGTCCGAGATACCTTTCCAGAGTTCCGAGGATTGAGTCTGACTGCGGACTTCATCTAGGAGGCTGGTCGCCTGGGCTACAATTATTGTGTGGGGAAGCATCTTGGGAAATGCTCGGTCATCAGAAGGTTCATAGTCAGGGCGCCGAGACAAGGCGTCAGCAATTACGTTTTGTGTTCCCGGAACATGGTGAATTTGGAACTGGTATTGAGCAAAGAAGAATGCCCAACGGGCCTGACGGCTGTTCCTGCATTCCAGGGCCTCTAACACTTGGAGATTTCGATGGTCCGTCCGAACCTGGACAGGATGTTTAGCTCCTAGAAGTAAATGACGCCACTCGGTGAAGGCTTGGCTGATGGCTAGAAGTTCCTTTTCTAAGACTGAGTAATGAGTTTCACTGGAGGTCAATGTCCGTGAAAGATAGGCAATAGGATGTTCCAACCCGTCATCTAGTTCCTGTTTCAGAACTGCTCCGATGGCATTGTAAGAGGCATCTGTTTCCACTAAGAATGGTCGATTTATATCAGGTTGAACCAGGATGGGGGCTTGTGTAAATTCTGTTTTTAGGCGTTGGAAAGCCTTCTCCTGGGCTGGGGTCCATCGATAGGGAGTATCTTATTTCAACAAGGAGATGATCGGTTGAACAATCTCGGAGAAGGATGGTATAAACTTCCGATAGAAATTGGCCAAGCCCAGGAAAGATTGGATCTGTTTTACAGAGGTCGGAGTTGGCCAGGATAGTATGGCTTTAACCTTGGATTGATCCATGCCTATGCCATCTGGGCTAAGGACAAATCCTAGATAGTGAACAGTGGAAACATGAAAAAGGCATTTCTCGGGTTTTGCTAGAAGCTTGTGTTCGCGTAGCCGTTGTAACACTGATTTAACATGTTCTTCGTGCTTGAGAGGATCCTTAGAGAATATCAACATATTGTCCAAGTAGATGATGACGAAAAGAAACAGCATATCTGAAAACACCCGGTCCATGAAGCGTAGGAAGATTGCCGGAGCATTAGAGAGTTCAAAGGGCATGACCAAGTATTCGTAATGACCGAAGGGTGTTCTGAAGGCTGTCTTCCATTTGTCACCTTCTCTAATACAAATCAAGTGATAAGCACCCCTAAGATCCAATTTGGTGAATATTACGGCTCCTCTTATGGCTTCCAGGATATCCGAGATCAAGGGTAATGGATAACGATCCTTAAGGGTGCACTGATTAAGACCTCGATAATCAAGACAAGGTCTGAGTTCCTTTGTGTCTTTTTTAGGAACAAAGAATAATGAAGCTCCAGCCGGAGACTTGGATGGGCTATGGTGCCATTTTTTAGGTTAGTATCTAGGTATTCTCGAAGGGCCTTTTTCTCTGGTTCAGACAGGATGAACATCCTTCCAAAGGGAATCACGGCTGAAGGTTCAGTCTCAATAGCACAGTCCTCAGGCCTATGGGGTGGCAGGGCTTGGACAATAGCAGAAGAGAACACATCAGCGTATTCCTGGTAGGTTTTAGGAACCTGGATGATGTTGGAGACCATAAGAGGATCTTGCTGAGTTGTTGAATGTTCTTCTGATGTTGTCGGTGAAGGATCCTGGAGCAGACAATGGGACATACAAAATTCGGAACCTAAGAACAGGGAACCAGCTTTCCAATTGATGTATGGGTTGTGTTTTTGTAGCCAGGGCATTCCCAAAACCATTGGGTAATGGGCATATTTTATGATGTCAAACTTTATCCTTTCTCAGTGATGGTTTATAGCAAGCTCATTTCCTTTGTCTGAAGGGTTATGGGTCCAGAAGAAAGAGGTCTTCCATCAATTGCTTCTGCAGGTTGCTGGACGTTCCGGGATTCATAAGGAATATGGTGTTTAAGGACCCATTCCTGATCTAAAAATATTCCCATGGCCCCACAGTCCACTAGTGCCAGAATGGGGTAGGATTCCTTCTCAGATGACAATAGAAAAGCCTGTAAGACTACCAGGGAGTTTTGTCCAGGAGAGTTCAAGGATGGTATAGATGTGGAGCCTGCACCTTTCTACCGAAACTGAGCTCCATCTAGGATCGGGAGCTGGTGTTTCCCGAACGCTGTGGAGGGGCTAAGGGACATTCTCTGACTAAATGCTTGTCCGAGGCACAGTACATGCATAAGCCAGTATGTATCCTTCTCAGCCTTTCTTGGGGGGATATGGGTCCACGGAAGGCCCCTAGCTGCATGGGTTCGGGTTCATTTGTAGGACCAAGAGAATCTTCGGATTTTGAAGGGCTTGCAAGAGGATTTTTTTGGATGGTTGACTTTGTCTTCCTTTTCTCTGCCTTTCTTTCCTGGATTCAGAAATCAATTTGTAGAGCAAGATCCGTAAGTGCCTGGTAAGAACTAGGACGTTCTACCCAGGCTAATTCATCCTTAACATCTTCATTTAGCCCTCTTTGAAAGAGGGTGAAGCAAGCTTCAGAAGGTCAACCCGCTTCTTTAGCCAATTCCTTGAATCGAGTTACGTAGGTGAGCATGTCCTGAGAGCCTTGATGGAAATCGAGTAAGCGTTCTTGAGCACTAAAGACCTGTTCTGGGCGGTGAAACATAGTTTTTAGTGCTTGAATGAATCCATCACAATCATCCAAAAGAGAATCTCCGGTGTTAACTAATGGTGTGGCCTAGGCTAAGGCATTCTCAGTGAGGTGAGAAATAATAAAGCCCACTTTAGCCCTGGGGGTGGAAAAATAATAAGGTTTAAAGGTAAAGTGGACCAAATAAGAATCCAGGAATCCTTGGAGGGTTTTTGCACAGCCGTCATATTTGTCAACAATGCCGCCCAATAGCACGCTGTCCTTAGAGGCAGAGTCGCGTGAGAGTACCAATTGTTTCAGCACGGCGTTCTCCGCTTTCATGTTCTGTACTTCGGTCGATAATTCTTGCATGCCACGCATAAGAGCCTGGATGGCCGCCTCCATGTCTGTATCGACTTCGGTCAGGTGGCGTCTCAATCTGTCACAGGTTTCCCCCCTTCTCACCTGTCTATGTTGCCTGATGTCCTCCTTTGGTGGAGTCTTCTTTCGTATGGTTCGGGACTTAAATAAGCCCGCTCGGCCGTCCTCGGCTTCCAGATTACGTTCAGCTTCGATGTCCAGGATCACGGGAAACTCCAGAAGTATTCAAGAAGGTGTTGGGGGCGCGCGGAAGCGGCACAGAGATTCCGGGAAGTAGAAAAGAGGGAAGAAGTCGAAAGAAGGGAATCCAGGGGCCAGGGGATAGCAAGTAGCACTAGAGAAAGTTCGGAACACACGTCCGATCACAGCTAGTAGCAGCGTTGAGATCCGTGGGGCCGTGGGGGTGTGGCTTCTTTATAGAGGACGCTGCGTAGAACGTGAAGACTGGCGAGCAGCGTGCTGAGCTTGCCGCCACGTTTGTAGTATTATGAAGTGTAAGGCCCGACGTGACAGGGACCAGGAAGCCCAGAAGGGGCGAGTTCGATGGTTCATGACAATAGGTCAAAGGTTCAAATCAAAAGGTTCGAAATACAATAGGGTCGAATCAAAAGGACCGAAAACAAAAGGTTTGAACTTTTTTTTTGTACTTTTTTTTGTGGGGGTCCCCCCCCAAACCCTTGTTTTTGTGGTAAAAAACACTTTTTTACCTATACGGAAACCCCAAAAAAATATATAATTTAAAAAAAAATAATAATAAAATCGAACCTTTTGTTTTCGGTCCTATTGACTCCACCCTATTGCATTCGAACCTTTTGTATTCGAACCTTTAACCGGACACCCAATGCACCTACTGATGCAATATATGTACAGTAAGGACGCTGCAGTTCTATGTAAAGCACTTTGGATAAAAGTGTTATATGAATAACAAGTTATTTTTATTAGTTATTATCACATGACCTCCAGCCAGAAATGTTTTTAGTTAATGCTTCACTGCGGGGGCCCATTCTTCTATTGCCACCTGGGATTTCAGAGTCAGCCAATCAGGATCCCAGGAACACTATCTTTCTTTCCTAATCGATTCCCACATTTGATTCTGCTGGCTAGCGCCTACTCTCTTTGTTTTCTCTTTACCGCCAGCCCCTTTGCGATGCTGATTTGCCAGACTCGCTGCCCCTCAGTCGCCACCCTGGTATACCCGACTCTGGAACCCCAGGCCCCCTTCTCATTTACCACTGCATCTTCAGATCCACCATCACCTGACTGGCCGGAACCACTCTACTCCACCACCACCCCTGCACGAACAGCTCTGCGTGAAGCATTAGAGGCTGGTTCCATGGGAGATATCTTCCTTGGCGTTTTTTTGGTCTGAAAGAACTACCACACCATCATCATTGCCCATTTCTTCAGACCAAAAATATTTTTCACAACACCCAGAGGGTGTTGTCAGGGTGCCTGTAGCTATGTTGCCTCAATTGACAGGGCAAATTCGATGGTAAGCACCCCGCTGACTCCATTATCGCTATGATAGGGCCTATTAAGCTGGGCAACGGGCATTACTCCCCAGTATGGCCCATTGAACGTGGCATTATAGCATAAGTAAATTTTCAATTTGCAAAAGTACTTCGGGAATGCCCCTTGTGTGATGTGACAAGTGATGACGTGAGTATACAATAGAGGAACATGGCCAAAGGTGCACAGATGGTACCTATTGGGCCGGAAGGCTAGCTCAGGGGCAACGCGTTTGTTCTGGAAGCAAGACAATGCAGCACAACACAGGTTCGAATCCCGATCCCGCACTTAGAAAACACTCGCAAGTTATACATGAACAATAAAGTAAACAAATACAATCTCACCACCTGCCCTGCCAAAGTCCATTCAAGTGTGATATTGATAAAAGACCACATATTAGTATACACATGGGGGTAATTTTAAGGGGAGTGGTGGGGTGTTTTTCCCCCTCCCCAGATTTCGTGGCCCACTGGTTTGTCCCCATCATTTGGCAGGGGCTCCTTTCCTTTAGATGTCATGCCCCGCCCCCAACATTTTCGACTCATATCAATAGTACACTTTTAGTACTCTTAGAATCATGTTTGTTTCGGGTAGCAATGGGAAATAGAATACAAATCTTTGTTTCGTAGCATTTCCTACTCAGTGAAGATGAGCTTGCATTGCAAGCACATTCATGAGAGCTCCACAATGAAAAGCCCCACCCTGTGACGAGCGCGTCTGCAACGTACACATTCCGCAGCAACGTACACAATCCGCAGCGCCGTGGTTTTGCGTCAGTGCCCGACCGCAGTAACGTAAGACCTTACCCTCTTGCGTGGTGAGGTCATCGTCAGCGAAGGTGTTAAAGTTGCCGCAGAGACCGCAGGTCCTGTTGAAGTGCTTGTCAGACAGCATGATCTGCACGTTGCCGCTGACGTCAACCCTCACCGCAAAACCGTGCTCGGCGCTGCTCAGCTTGTAGTAGCCCGCTTCATTTTCAAGGAAGATGCCATTGGAGGCGTAGGGCATGGAAATCCTGACAGAAAGAGAACGCGCATTTTACAATGTTAAATTCCATCTAAAGCGCTCAGAGGTCTTTTGGGGGTTTAAGCACTGTACATGTACACAAGCTGCTGACACAGAAAACTAGGAAGATCAGAGGACAGGGCGCCCCTCTGCATATACATTTTTATTTTATTTATTGTTATTCTTAGTTCGAATGAACGTTTGCAACAGTAAAATATTATAAATTACTTCCATACTTATTCATTTACACAATAATTACTTCCACCGTGGTGTAATATCCCAATGTCAAGTGGGAAATCTAGGACACATAGGTTTAAACAAAAATACTACCTGAACTCAACATAAACCGTTGGAACACAGAGTGCTATTGTTTCGCATGTGCAATGCTCTTCGTGCAATTTCATTATTGCCAGTGCTGTGCTATATTTGCACTGGCGCTTTTCTGATTTGAAGATGTGTTCATTTGATTACACATGTGCACGTGCGTTTGTTTATGTGCAAACGTACCCGCAATACTGCCCTCATGAGCAGTTCTAAGTCGCGACTCGTATAACCTGGACATTTTTCCATTGGCGTCAAAAAAGCTATTATGCTAAAACTGCATCCAGTTTAAATAATTGGGGTGCAAGCCTAACGCCCGCATACAGATGTGCACAGCACCTCGTGACATGCTGAGGTTTCGTAACATACTTTGGCCGAGGCTGTCCAGGCTCAAAACATCTCATTAAAAAGCCAATCACCCCTCCCCCCGCCCCCTGATTCTTGCAAGTGCAGAGGCCCAGCACACATTTTCCAGTAGCGTCAGCCAGATGCAGGAAGGCGGAAAAGCACGTCACTGCGCTCTCGCAGGAACTTCAAAGGTCAGAACATGTGGTAGGAAACTGAACTTTCTGGCTAGTTATTTGCAGCCTGACTACTGCGTGTTTTCAATCTTGGAAGTATTCTCCATACCATCAGGCGAGTAGGAATTAGCTTTTTTTTCCATGGTTACTAATTTTTAAAGCAGACCCAGCCTCTTTCTTTTCTTAGCTCTTCAAACACATACTTATCTACTGGCAACACCCCGTGTGTAGTAGGCGAGTCCAGTTTCACGGTTAACCAGTGGCGTAAGTGGTACTGGAAAATGAGCCCGGGGCTCATCAAGGGGGCGTGGCCTGCCGGCTCGTTAGGCCACGGCCCCTTGACGAGCCCCGGCTCAATGTGCTACAGACACCCCTGACAGGCAGCCTTTTGCAGAAATCAGCACCCTCTACCCCATCCTGTATTTATTTGCTCAAGGCTTGCCTGGCAGGGGACAGTGCCGCAACTTTTCAGTCTTAATAGTGGCACTGCACCTCGACAGGCATCATGCCTGGGGAGGGACAGCGTCACCATTAAGGCTGAAAAAGTGAGGCTGCTGGAAGCGAAGGCCTTTCATCCTAAAGCCTGAAACTCCAGCGAATGAGCAGGAGCTTCAGAAAAAATAGAGTCCTCTACATCCAGAGGCCTCACCTTTCTTCCATAATGGTGATGCCAGCCCACGGGCATCTCTTGCTTGAAGGGATGCCTCGCAGGTTCCGTGCCACCATTATGGATTAAAGGCATTTTTTTCTGAAGCCTGAAGCTCTCGGACATTAGTAAGAGCTTCAGGTGTCAGAAAAAAATACAGGGAACTACACATAGTGCTTTCTCCCTTTGGACAGCAGCCACTGTCACATCGAGGATGCACCGTGAACACTAGTGGTCCCATTGCCAGCGAGGGACAAGCGAGCACCAGGTAAGTGGGGCATGGAGAGGGGATGCAAGGGTTCAGGGGAACATTTACCTCGGTCCTGGCGGAGGAAGAAGGGGGCCTCCAGCTCTGAGGAGGAAAGGAGCAGGGGTTCTGAGCCTCTTTATTGGCTGGGAGGCCGCAACCACAATCCCGCTTTGCACTAATAGGTCATATAATTCACTTTACTCTGAACTAGTAGCTAGGGAGAGGCACAGGCAAAACAGGAGGCGTGCGACACAACTAAGAACCTGCAGAGAACACCTGCTCTCCCTCTGACCCCGATACTTGCACTCCTGCCCCGCCTGCTCCTTCAACCTCCAGCCCAAACCCAACTGCCTTCCACTAACCTTCCTTGCTGCGACTCCAGCGTGGTTGTGCATTGTCACTGCTCTCCGCACTGCCAGGGAAATTCTCTCTCTACTATTTCCCGTTTGGCCTGGATGAAGATGTGCGAAGGCCCATTTCAACATGATGGATGGGGGCCCTCCTTGCTCAGAGCAGAAACAGTCTGAGGCAACCTTTGGGTGCATTCATTATAACGAAGACAAAAAAAATACAGCCGCAGATTATTAAGAGACGGCCAGCAAGCAGGGAGCTGAAACGGTATCTTGTCATTGCATCTTATACAAAGCATCGACAGACCATACCATTGAGAAAAATGCATTGAAAAACCCCCCATAGAATGCCGTTTTTTCAATGGTAAAGGGTTTAGTTTAGTAAAAAAGTATTTTAATGGTTTAAAAAACGGGGTTGGGGGAAACCCCCATAAAAAAAAATTCAATGGTATGGTTGTCAATGGTTTGGGTGTCGATGCAATCACTAGGAACCAGCTGAAACACTAGACACCCACTGAAAGGCTATGAATCCTTCTTTTTCAGCAAGGGGCTGATGTGAAGAAACCTGTGTTAAAAAGGCAAGGAGGTGATATCATCTCTGCTGACCCCAAGGCTTTTGAAGTTTGCCACGTAGGATGATGCCATAGATGACACATCTAGCATTATATAAACTATGCATGATTGAAAATACAGCGTGATCCTGCATGAATCAAGTTGATAAGCGTATATTCGCCCTGCTTTACTTCTTGAGATGAAAGCAGTATTTTACCACCTTCTTTCAGTCTGTCTGGTTATTGTGTCCGAAGTATTTACTTGGCAATTCCATCTAGCATAACAAATGCTTCAAGGTGCTAGAGCACATTGACATTCATGGAAGATGGGGGGGTTCAGGGACTAGCCACACACCCCAACTCCCACTCCTGCATCTGGAACAGGACTAGCTTTTGCATTTGTCGTTTTAAGCCTCCTGCCCCAGGTTGAGAGGGGTCTCATATTGATGAGGGAGACAATTGATGTTGCTCGGGAGAGTGTAGAGAGGACTACAAAAAAAAAGACACAGTCTCAAGTTTTGGTAGGAGACGGAAGCTTGAAAATAACCATACCACAGTGAAGGAAGCGAGTAATATTGCTGTACAGACTGCGGGGGTAAATGTCATTGCTGATCAGGAGAGTCAATACCTTAGAGGAGAGGAGGGTTGTGAAGTAAAAGAAGGAGAAGATTACAGATTAGAAGGAAGTCGGCGATTGAGAGACAGAATATATGTGAGCGTTAAGGGGGATTCAAAAGCATAGAGAGTGGGAGAGGTTTAGAACCCGAAGGAGAAGATGGAAAAGGGGAGATGCTTTACCAAGAAAGAGAAGACAGGGCGGTCCAAAAGGAAAAGATTGAATCAGGAGAGCAGCAGAAAGGCTGGATTGCATGCTGTATTCAGTGGATACTTGAGGTGACCCGGACGTACATCTACACCACTGAAGGAGACCATCAGTCCAAAGTAGCCCATATTAACCACATGGAACATCATTTATATTGTGGGGGGTATAGGGGGTAAGCCTAAGAGTGGTTGAAAAGAGTCCCATGCTGCCCTGTCCTTGAGTACCAGGGGTTAGAAAGCGATCCTTTGGTGATCTACCTTTAAAACAACAATCTTCAATCTTTTGGGGGTGTTAAAAAGAACACATCACCCTCTGCAAAGGAGATTTCACTCGATTATGGTGCCTTACGCAATCTCGCCCAATCTTGATTCAGAGCCCAACACGAGGCAGAGACTGCCCTGCACGATGTGTCAGGTGATCTCCTGGATATAAAACATGGCTGTTCCTCCCCCCTTTGCTTGATTTCCTGGGCCAGAATCATCAAACCCACTGACCCCTGAAGGATGCTGCAGAAGATGTGTGAGCATGCAGAGTGGACTAAATCCCCTTTGGTACATTACCTCTATTCAGGTGGACAACACTCAGAAGGCAGGATCCTTTGTGACACCGGCAAACATTGACATTACTCTGGGGCGGGGGAGGGGCAATGGGGCGGCCTTGTTTGATCCTGTGCCTCCCCTTCCAGCTAATCTTCCCACCAACGATGGTCTTTGCTGATTAAATCATCTCACAGTACTTCAGTGGAAATGCACAATGCATTGAAACCTTGGAATCTGATAAGATAGGCAGGCCACTGAGAATCCATTATCTTACTCACCTAGTGTATGGCCTCTGTTAAAAGGTGGAAGAAATGTGCACATGATAAGGTTTGCAACGGAAATAGTTCTGCTTCTTAATTGAATGGGCACGCTAGCATTAAGATCAAGATTGAGCGGCAGTAAAAGTTGAACTTTAGATTGGCATCCTGGGCTTTCCATTTACTGGGTATATTTCTAAACTGATGGTTTCAACACTGCAGCCAACACTGCAGCCACCTCCGAATATCAAAACCACGCTACAGATGGTTTAACACATAATGTTTTACACCGCATGGGCAAACGGAGGGACAAACAATAAGAACCATTGTTAGCAGCCCATAAAACCAGTTTTTCAAATATTAGCAGATATTTTCAAAATGACCTCATGATTCTTTGAGCAGTTGACAGGCGGTGTAGCCAGGTTATGGTCCTTTAGAGGTTATGGAGGTCAATATTAGCTATTTTCCTTCATGTTTATAACAATGGTGATGCAATGAAATATACTGTTTGTTCGAATCAACACGTTTCGATGCTCCCCAAAGGCTCTTGGATAAGTAACAGCTGAGCAGGGATGTTGCTACGTCTGGAAAAGATCCAGGGC